>NC_089873.1:51072500-51412500 GCF_040182565.1 Anser cygnoides
TGTTATAAATAAAGGATTCAAAAAGCAGTTCTCCATTCTCGACAGATCCATTGATTTCCTGATTTTTTGGCAGGTTTGTTATGGCAGATGTGCTCAGCAGTACTGTAGGCTATGCTTATAGCTACTTACAGATTTTTGGATGTTGCTGTTTCTGCTAAGTTATTCAATTTAGAGCTGGAAAACCACATTTCATAATAAAACTTGATGACATCTGTCACAGCTTAATTACTTATGCTGAGGTAGTACCTTAAGTCCCCTAGTATGAATAAATACCAGTGTGATAGTTTATGTGTAATGCTACCATCTATCAAAGGCTACAATCAGTTTACTATCAAATGTTGAAATAAGAAAGACTTCAACTGGATATAAAGACAAACCTTTTCACCATGAGGATAGAAAGGCAGCGGAAGAGGTTTCCCAGAGAGATTTGTGCAGTTTCGTTATAAGAGATTTTCAACCTAGACTAGATAAAGTCTTGAACAATGTGGTTTGACCCTGTTTTGAGACAGTCTCCTAAGGTTCCTTCCAACCTGATTTTTCCTATGATTATATAAGCACTTTTTGTTCTTGAATCAGAATAATTAGTGTATTGTTTTTCTGCTCCATGTAAATGCTAAGTTAACTGCATGTCATCTTAATCAGGCATTAATTAATATAGTATATCTAAATAACATTAATATTCTAATTGTCCAAGTCTTATTTGTTAATTTAATATCAGAAGAAATTTAAAAATTTAAATGAAAAGTCAAGATTACTTTCCCCCTAATCTGTAATTCCTAAACTTTGAGAACAGTTGTACCAATAAATCTTAAATTGCTTAAGGCATGATGAAGTACCAGAAAAGGTTTATTGATAACTTAGTTTCAGTCTACATTCTTATGGACTTTCCAACATTAATCCAAAGGAACAATTATTACTCTTTTTACTATAGGTAATACTTCAATGCACTAAGATGCTAAATTAATCATAGAAAAGCAAGATCAAAGTGTATGAATCCATGACTACGAAACAACACCCACATGACTCCGTAAACAAGATTCATACACAGACAAAGGGGAATAACAGAGAAGGGAGGGGATATGTTAGTAGCAGCAAGGATAGAAATGTAGTACTGAACTTCCAAAATGTACTGCATTACTGTATATTCTAAAGGGAAGGGAATAAAAATATATTCTTAGCAGTTGTTTAGAGAGGGAAACTGCGGACCACTACATATTTCATGATTTGTAAGATTTCTGCTTTTGTGTATGAGCTCTACCTGTAAATTTCCCAAAGATGTCATTTATTTGAAAATAAAATAGATAGAACAGGCATCAGAGGGGTAGGACTTAAGCTGGATAGTCTGAGTTCAAACAATTTTGTACTATCAGGGAAACAATAGTTCTGCATATGTTGTGTGACCAAAAGTTCTCTCCAGAGACTGAATTTCTCAAATAATGATGGATTCCATTTAAATTTACTGGAATATGAAAAGATTATACCAGGACTTCAGGAGGGAATTACTTCAATTCATATGAAAAGTAAATTGGACTTATCCAAGAGTTTTGTTTCTAATTAAGACTGAACACAAGGGAAATATATACCAAGAATTCATGATGTTAATCTGTTTCATTTTTCATTTGTTTAACTATGAAATAAAGAGGAATAAGGCAAGGATCACAATTTTTGGATAGCTTGAGGCAAATTCTCTTTTTAATTCTAAAATCGGGTAACTTCTGAGTAGTTCATATAGAGCTAAACTTGTTCTGTTGAGTTGAAAATTGATACTTTCAAAGGCAGTAGTAATTTAGAATCTAATTTATGGAGGTATTGTTATGTATCCAATGAAGATAAAATTCTAGTGGGTTTTACACAAGTCCTCAGGCACCTAATGTTCACCGAAAACTTCATCTATGAGTACCTGTACCCTGTACTCAGCTGCCAGCAGAAGCAGAACAGCATCTAACTTTCAGAATATCCACATGATTTCAGTGAACATCAGATGCTTGGGAACTTGTAATTCCAGTAAGTGTCTCTCTGTTTCTCAAGTATTTAAACACCTTTAAAAGATGAAATGGTAGAATAGAAGACTAAGAACTTTTGTGCTACTCTGACTATTCAATACTACCCAAAATATTAACAACAACAACAACAACAAATGTTGTCCAGTTTATACCAATTTAATATCCTCAGTCTGTGAATGCTAGATGTAATAATTTCTCTGGGCAGTGCCCACAAGTAGTCTACACCCAGGGATCCTGGGCTTTAAGGTCTATGTACAACACAACTAAATAGAAATACTAATTCTTCTACTGAACGGAGCTTAGAAGTGATGGAGCTGGAAACAAGGGCTAATGTTTTCAACAGCCAAAGTCGCTACAAACTGCTTCATGCAAGAGGTGTATTCTAAAAGTGAAGTTTTGAAAAGTGCATTTATGGTATACTTTAAAAGAAATCAGACAGATTAATGCAAACATCCCGTATTAGAGTGATTCAAATCAGAAGTCCTGCTTCTCTTAAAGCCCATATTAACCCTTGGAGGGCAATAGCTGGTAAGGTAATGGATGTCACAAACATAATCGCCTGCAATTTCTCCAAGAGAAATGATAACATAAGATGGGGTAAAGACATTGGCTACAGTGTCCAGGGAAACTCATCCATTTGCATTTGATCACCTGTATATCCATGAAGGGCAGGTGATATTTTCATAGAATCAGAACCATCTAGGTTCAAAAAGACCTTCAAGATCACTAGGTACAACCATACATTTTAAACTACTCTGTTCTAAGAGAGTGCTACACATCAGCAGGGCAATGACTGTTTCGTGGAAGTAGATTATTTCCAGAATTCAAAGGGACATCAACCTGTGAGTTTAAGGAAACTGCCTGCACTGTGAGACTGCTGTGCCTCATGGTGCACCCTCAGTGTTGATGCAAGGAGCTCCTCTTGGAACACATAGTGGCTCCCACTCTTCCAGAGACAGAGGGATAAGAACTGCCAGGGTATACCCCAACCTTCACCTACATTTCTCTATAGAATTGCCATGAGTTCAGTTCATACCTAAGTGGAAAGAAACATGCCAAACTGCAGAGAGAATGACAGAATAAAATAGCCTGTGAGTGCATGACTGGTTAGAAAACAAATCAGTGGCTCAGTAGGATGGGCCTGAATTTATGAGGATTTAGGGAAAGTGTTGTCTGTCTCCTAGTTTTTCCCCTCTCTGTCCCCCAGTGAGCTGTCTTTCTCTTTCTGGTGCACCACTGAACTCCGCTCTGCTCAGACAAGCCAGGGTGCCAAGACTGCCTTAAAAACATTCCCAATGACAGCACCTCAACAAGAGAATGCCATGAGTTTCCCTGAGTCACTAGATGTACTTGAACTGGATTAGACTGGGCTTCACTACTGCTACTTTTGGAGCTGGGGATCCGTGCCCAGTCTAGTGCTTTACTTCTGGAAATACTCAGGTGGAGTGAAGGCTTCGGTTCAGAACCCAGACTGCAAACATTACCATATCATCTGAATTCAGAGGTCACACTCCACACTCTCATTTACTGGAGGTAGATGTGCAGGGTAGGATTCATCATAGTGGTTAAGACATCTAAATTTATATGTACATATATATAACTGTTAGTATTCTATTGATCTGAGCTCTCCTTACCACTGGAGAGTAACTCACCCTGAAGTAAACACCAAGCAACTATCAACTCTTTCTCTGTATAAACTCCACCAGCTCTACGCCAAGGTCTCCAGGAACTGTCATGGGAATTTAGAAGAGTAATACATATCTGGATGTATAAGTAAAGGTATCTTAAATATGGACAGAGTCCCACAGCTGGCTCTTGTAAATGTATCGCAAGAGCTTTCCTTTCAAATCTGGTAGAGGTATTTTTCTAAAGAAGTCACACAAGCCCAACAACCTATTAAACTATCCCACAAACCATTCTACAAGATGGCCTGGTATATTTCTGTGTTCACTAGAAGGCAATGATAAAATAGACTCATGTGAAGATTTGTACATGGGACAGATATCAGAAGTTCTGTACTTCTGCTGGTATTTTTAACTGCATACTTTCTGTACACAAAAGTTACTGTTATATTCCATTCCTACTGAAGTTGCAGTTTCTCTGAATGGCAAAATGAGGCAAGTTTGTTCATGTGAGGTAAGTTATAACGTCTCTAAGGGAAAAGAACTAAAATTTAATGGAATGGTAGCCAACCAGGAAAGGCTAGGAAGGGTAGGTAAACAATAAGTCATTTCCTATTCACTGTGTCTATTGTATTTAAATTATGTTTTTGTTTTTTAATAGTAAAGGTCATAGAACCATGGCCAGGTTTAATAAATAGAAGCTTTCATAATTTTTCTCCAGATCTAAAATAAGGTAGACAGGAAGCATAATTTTTTTAGACAGAAAAAGAAATCTCAGAATGACTTGAAAGTTTAGAGATCTCTCTGTCATAGTTGGGATGCTCCCACTACAAAAATAACTACACCAGTGTAGAAATCTCAGAATCATATAACAGAGTCACATAATTAGAATATCCCAAGTTGGAAGGGATCCACAAGGATCATCGAGTCCAACTCCTTACTCTGCACAAGACCACACAAAAATCAAACCATATGTCTGAGTGCATTGTCCAAATGCTTCTTGAGCTCCAGCAGGCTCAGTGCCATGACCACTTCCCTGGCGAGCCTGTTCCTGTGCCTGAGGAACTTAAGGAAGATCTTAGTAGGGATATCTACATACTCTGGCACTCCATATGTCAGTATCACCCATGATCCTACCAAAAGTAGCAAGTTTGAACCTATGCCTATCAAGACAAACAATTTTAGTATGCTTTTAATAAAAATAGCTGTCATCAGGAGAGAAAAAACTTGAGACTAGCTTGCTGTTGCTACTCCAAGATAATCCATTTCAAAGCTCCTGTCAATGAGCCAAGAATCTGTATGTCAGCTCTAATGGAGTTGTTGACTCCTGACTTTCAACAGAGGCTCGTAGGTTACAGCTATGTCACAATATTAAACAGCTTCAAGCCATGGGTCTCCAGCCCAGGCAGAACTCACAGAATCACAGAATGGATGATGGTGGAAGGGACCTCTGGAGGCCATCTGGCCCAACCTCCTGCTCAAGCAGATACACCTAGAGCAGGTTGCCCAGGACCATGTCCAGGCAGCTTTTGAAGATCTCCAAGGGGGGAGACTCTACAACCTCTCTGGGCAGCCCGTTCAGTCATCCAGAAAGTAAAGTTCTTCCTAATATTTAGAGAGAACCTCTTGTGTTCCAGTTTGTGCTTATTGCCTCCATACAGCACATCTCCTGGACTACTTTGTCCCATGCTAACTAGCATTACATGGTTAAGGGACTGTTTTAAATTGGCAGTATAGATGAGGACAAGCTATTTTTCAGAAAGAGATGTATATGAACCTTTTTGTGATATTTATTCTTCAGAAGAAAAATAAACAAATAAATAAATAAAGCAAGCCCCTGTCAGGCCTCTAAGTGCACCAATCGGTTTTAATGACCCTGACTGTACACTTAGTGCACTTTGGACTGTGCACTTAGTCACATGGTTTAAACTTTTGGGTAGACCTGTGTGGTGCCAGGAGTTGGACTTGATGATCCTTATGGATCCTTTCCAACTCGGGATATTCTATGATTCTATGATTCTGTGATTCTATGATTCTATGACCAACTTCATCTGGGGCCTCCAACCACACTCACGGGCCCAGACTTTCTATTTAAACTCTTCTCTGGGCTTTTACCTCTCTCCCTAAGCTGTGTTAAAGTTCTGGCTTCTAGTTCAGCCACGGATCTGCCTGGTGACATACCTTTTTGATCCTGACCCCAACCAGCAGGCTGACTTCCTCGTGTGGCCTGCATCATCGCAAGGGACCTGCAGGCAACAGCTGGACTAGGTCCTAACCCTGATCTGTAGGTTTATGTATAGGCTTGATTATGAGCCTGCTTTATCACTATAATAATCTAGGCTGTTGGTCGGATGTATCTATCACCTGTGAGTTTGCTCTGTTCCTTGACTGGGGGCTCTGGGATGGCCCTGCCTACCCAGGGAGCTTGTGATGCTCCTAGCTCTCATACTGGAGCGAAGATATGGCAAGTACTATGAATGTTTTATTTACTTGCATAAATTTAATTCTAAGGTGTCATTGCTCTCAGGAGTCAGATTCCCAGCTCTGGAGCTAGTGCTGTGGTTTCTCAAGGAAATATTCCCCAAGGAGGGATCCTTGGTGAGAACTTCAGCTGTGTTGTTAAACCAGATGGGGACATTATTGTTTCCAATTCTGGGACATCAATAATTTGCAAAAAGTGTTTTCAACAACAGTTTTACTGATTTTTTGACACTGGACATTTGTGAGGGCTTTTATTAACTTGTTCTAGATCAAAACTAAGTTTAAAAAAGGTCCTTTCTGACAGATCTGGCCAATACATGCAGACTTTCAGAGGTCTGTTTTTGACTCAGTGTTACAAGGGTTTGGTACAACTGCTGGTATTCTGGTAGTCATGTTTAAGAAAATATTTCTGTGGCACAAACAGAAATTTGAAAAAAGATGCATGACAATATAGAGGCATCAGCTGGAGCTTGCAGTGCATACATGCATACACTCTTAGCTACTAACACTACATTTGACTAAAACTTTAACAGGTGATTGTCCTGCTCAGTGTTTCTATTACAAGACAACACAAGTTTGTTTGCCTGACAATTGTATTAAAAAATAAGCTTACAAATGTAAGTGTTGGCATTAATATGCAGTGCTAATTTCTCTGTGATGTTGCTTTATGTATCACTTGCAGATCTGCCCAGACAAAGCTTTTCTTTGTATAATAGCAATCTACTTTAAGAGTTGTCCATAACAAGCCCTCTGGGATTGCTTGGTAATTATACTAGAGGCTTCATCATTAAACACATCCTAAAATACCAAGCAAGATTTTGTATGATTTAAGGTATTTGTTTCTAGTAACTACATTTGCAATTCATAAGCAAATAACTTCTATGATAATTCATCTGTAAACCTGCACTGTAACTAGGTAACTGCAAAGCGATGGGGTTACTGGAGATTGTAATTTGTGGATTTAAGCAGCCTAAATCTGTGTTGTGAATTATGAAAATTGCAAACTTAAGTGTCTAGTGGCCTGTAAGATGAGCAATTATCTCACCAGGAAATCAGAGGACTGAAAAACATCTTGCTCTGGGAAGACAGTATGAATTAATCTACTCATGTTCTGTTGCATTTTCTCCTTAAAGTACCATCTATTAAGCTAACTGATTTGTACTCCTGAGCAGGGCATGTTAATTCAGTGGGTGGTAGGCCACCTCTGACTTTTCCCCGATGATTAGATAGAGCTTGAGACAGTGTTTGTTAGAGACCCTAAAATTTGAACTCAGCTCTTGTTCTTAGGAAACAAAACCTATCAATAGGTCTTCTATGATGAAACTAAAGACAGAGGAGTATTAATATGATACGGAAAATCTTTATCTTCAAAATAGCTACATGTTTAAAAATAAATTGACTTTTGTCATCAAAATTTTTTTGTTTTGTTTTGGTTTTTTTTTGTCAGGCCTAAACACCTCTACCCTTTGGGCCATTGACACTTTTAATGTTACTCTCTGAATTGAGAATGCAGAGAGTGGTAGTCCTCACTACTTACTTCCCAGTGTGAAAATGAATTTAATCCCACAGCACTCACACCTTTAGGGTCAAGGAATGTGTTTAAAATCTTATAGAGATTTATAAAAGACAGACACTCTTGTGATAGTATTGTTTAAACAGCAGTGATTTCAGAAAAAAACATCCCCCAAATTATTAGCTTTTTGTTCTCAGTTTGAGATTCTTACTGAAACTAACAGTAAATATGCAAAAGTTCCAAGTGCTTTAGAAGTATGTTAAGAAGTCAACTGGTATTGGTCAAACATGTTAATAAGATTCAAGTAGTAAACCTCGGTCTCTTGCTGCAGATGGTAAATTGCAATGCCTGAAGCTGTGTCCTTTATTTTACCTCTCTTTTGTATGTCAAGCCATTAGGACCACTTTTTGCCAAGAGTTTTAGCACTTAACACTAAGCAATATATCATTTTGTATTCTTGTCAATTATTACTTCCAGTCAGATCACTGAATGGATATATAAATGTGTGTTTTGAGCTTTGGTCATAAAAATACAAGAAAATGACTCCCACACACAAATATATTTTTTTTTCTTGCAAAATATTGAAAAGATATTGAAGACAGCCTTAGGCTGCAAATTCTTCACAGTGAGGATTACCAGATTACTTTGTTTATTTACCTCCTACAGCCCAATAATGCATCTGAATAGTAAGATGTTTTGAAAATGATATAAACTACTGCTGACAGAGACCTGCAGAGAGCAATAATTAAAAAAAAAAAAAAAAAAGCTATTGTTTCATATCTAAGTAATGATAAAGTGATTTAACTTCATCTATTTATGTGGATGGTGCTAGCTTAATTTCTAATAAACATCTGTTACCAAAAACAAAACAAGAAACTTATTTTCATTTTCTTCTGTCTTGGTACTTGTGGTGTCAAAAAAAAATAGTGTTTGTCTTCTAGGAAATAAAAGGCATACTTCTTCATGTGATGAGATGTGATTTTTGAAAATAGAGAGAGGGACACCTTGTACAAATTCCAATATTATAAATACTAAGAAACACGAAAAAATACTGTTTATTGCAACATTATCAGATGTAACATGTCAGCATCCATCCCTTCTTGATCATATTTGTCCAGGGATTTAGCCCTTATTGTGCTTTCAGTCTTAAATTCTGTCAAAAAACCTTATTAGAATGTGTTAATGAGACATACATACTAAGATAAGTACTGGATCCATTCCTGGGCTTCCCAGTGCAAGGCAGACATGGACTTACTGGAGTGAGTCAAGTGCAGGGCCATAAAAGAAGATTATGGAACTGTAGCATCTGACATATGAGGAAAGGCTGAGAGAACTCTTACTGTTCAGCTTAGAGAAGAGAAGGCTCAGGGTAATCTTATCCATGAGTTAAACATGTGATGGGACGAAAAGAAGAGGAAGACAGACTTCTTTCAGTAGTGCCCACTGGTGGGACAAGCATCGACGGGCACAAACTGAAACACGAAATTCCACCTGAGCACAATCAAATACTTTTCTACTATCTTTGGATGTAGTGAAAACCCAACGTGACACAGCCCTGAGCAACCTTCAACAATTCTGTGATTTCCAAAGCTAAATTACATGTGAGGATCAGCAATGGTAAACCTCGAAAAAATATCCTACCAGTTTTTCATCACATTTCCAACAAGGTCTGCTGTAAAACACCAAAGTCCTCACCATACATACTCTAGAACTCTCTAAGTGCATGCAATGTTTCAGTGCATAACTATCTTCCATTGAGAGTTCAGTTTCTGATAAAATAATGGTGAGGCTGAAGAAATCTTAAATTTAAGTCTCATCCCTATGCCTCTCCCTCACCCTCGTCGTCATCCTTAAATTCCCACCCACCCACCCATTTGTGTCTAGTTTCCTCCCTGTTCCAGCTGCCCAGGTCATTATTACTACATGCAGCCTGTTGAGAAAGGCACTCTCCCAGTGAGTCAGCAGTACACAGTCAGCAGCTCCCTGAAGAGCTCCAGTGCCTGCGAACAATAGATGACGTTTTTCATGACCATGGTATGCTGTGTGTTTTATATCTCAGCTGCTGAATCCTAAGAAATTAAACAACATGGCAGTTGCCTGAACACAACATTGTTTGGGGGAAATTGCAGCTCAAGTACAGTGGAAACTCTGATACTTACGGCACATACTCTTGAAAAATGGAGAGAATAAAAACAGCCCCTGAAAGGGAAGCATTTAACAGCTGCAGACAGGCTCAGAGCATAATAGCTCTTTGATCTCGTGTATGATGGGAAGAGCACCACTGGGAGTTTAATGCCATCATTTTATGCAAATGTCATGAAAGGAGACTCCACGTAGTTAAATTGTTCTGTCTCAAATACAACGTTTATGAAAGCCATCACTTCATTATCATCTAGGTGGATACAATAGATCATTATATAATAGCAATTAAATCTAAATGTTAACTTTGAGTTTGAAGAAATAGAAGATTCTCTATGAGCAAGAACTGCCTGTGATATGTATAAGCCTGTTTGTAAAAAGTTATTGTTAAGAAATACATACTGTAACTAATAATGCAAAACCTACCATATCATAAGAAATAAAGCACATAAACTAGTGACTGAAAATGTAAAGACAAAGAACAGAGGAAAGGGGAAGGGGAAGGGGAAGGGGAAGGGGAAGGGGAAGGGGAAGGGGAAGGGGAAGGGGAAGGGGAAGGGGAAGGGGAAGGGGAAGGGGAAGGGGAAGGGAAGGGGAAGGGGAAGGGGAAGGGAAGGGAAGGGGAGGGAAGGGAAGGGAAGGGAAGGGAAGGGAAGGGAAGGGAAGGGAAGGGAAGGGAAGGGAAGGGAAGGGAAGGGAAGGGAAGGGAAGGGAAGGGAAGGGAAGGGAAGGGAAGGGAAGGGAAGGGAAGGGAAGGGAAGGGAAGGGAAGGGAAGGGAAGGGAAGGGAAGGGAAGGGAAGGGAAGGGAAGGGAAGGGAAGGGAAGGGAAGGGAAGGGAAGGGAAGGGAAGGGAAGGGAAGGGAAGGGAAGGGAAGGGAAGGGAAGGGAAGGGAAGGGAAGGGAAGGGAAGGGAAGGGAAGGGAAGGGAAGGGAAGGAAATCTAGGATCAAGTTTTTTTTTTTTTTTTTTTTCTCTGTGCAATTCTTTTGTGGCTGAAACCAGCAGAGATTTTTCAAAACAAGCACTTCAAATAATAGATCTTTGAAAACATTGTTAAAAATGGAGGCCTTAATATTAAAGAATAGTATTCCTCATATCTTATCCTAAAAAATAATATTGAAATACTGACTTCTGACCCCTCAGTTTCTTTTCCAGGATATTCAAGAATATTTGTATCTTACTTATCTGCTTATCTGAAAAAAAAAAAAAAAAAAAGGTGTTTACTTGTTTTCTTCTAACTTTCTGGCCCTTCCCAGGGTGAGTGTACTTAAAAACAAGCAAACAAGTGAAAAAAAATGGTAACAAACACAGTCATCTGAGAAAGCTCTGAAACTAACTTACAGCAAATGTTTCTGAAATGCAAGCTGAATGTTTTTCTACTGCACAAGAAAAAAACATGCAGGAACAATATGCAGAACATTTACAGAAAAGAAAATGTGTCTCTAAGTTACACATCTCTATATAAACTATTTACTCAAAAGAATTCCAAGTTAGAAGAACAAATAGTAGTTAAGTAGTGTGAAAGACAGATATGCTATGCAATGAGAAATTCTAGGAGAAAAAGCTTAGAGGAAATTTACTCTAAACTGTTTGCTCATAAAAATAAATAAATAAAGGAAATCAACTTCTGCATAAAGCCTTTTGGATACAAACAACTGAGATCATATATTATGAGTTCAGTGTTATCCAGCCAAAACACAAAGAACACAAAGCCATTTAAAATAAATAAGTTATGGGTTAATGTTTATCCTGGACTTGGGGGGGGGGGGGGGGCTGATTTTTTCTCTTGTTATCATTGTTAAAAGTTACTGGCTTTTAAATATAAAAAATGAAGCAGATATCTTTGAACTGTAGGCTTCTGCTTTAAATATAAGTATTTGACAGTTATAGACAATAATTAATAGTTAATTCCAATATGGATTTAAATAACAGACAACATAGAGAATACAGGTAATTCAAAGAGTAAGATCTACTTGTTACTTGTTGGGAGTTTTTAATTTTTATTTATTTAGTAGTCATAGGAGCAATAGTAGTAGTAGTAAATTCTCTCATTATTATAGAAATGCGGCACTGAAGTAGGAGACAAGAATTCATAAACTGAGCTCTGCTCCAGTGGGTAAATTAATGGCCTTGAAAACCTTATTCCTTTCTGATTTAATATGTATACATCAGTGTTCCCACCACCACAAGAGGTAACCAGCTCTGTACATGACCTATTCTGCAGGACTCCCAAATCCTTCTCTGTGATTCCTTATGTTTTGAATTACCACATACTATCACTGGTGAAACACATGCAGTTAGGCTGGTTGCTCTATGAATGCTAGTGTGTTACAGTTATCTCTATTGTCTGATGTGCAAAGCTCAGTAAAATCTTCCTTGGCTTTCCTTAAAAAAAAAAAAAAAAAAAAAAAGGAAGGAAAAAGGAATCTTTCATCTCCCCAACTTTATTTTTTTTTTCACAAAGCTTATAGGATCCTTTTGATACCTCTGTCCTTTGGTAAATTTGGTTGCAATTAGACACTAAGCTCAAGAACAATTGAGACAGTATTAGTAAGAGCATGCCAGCCCTATCATTTTTAGCCAAATGTTCTGAGGGCACTTTTTGGCTCCTTTAAATTTCTTTAATTTTACAAATATTAATTAAAATTATATTGGTCTAACTTGAATGTATTTGGGAAAATAGGCTGTGTGTGGAGGGGGGATTTGCAATAAGTCATTTTTCAGCTTGTAAATATTTGTACCAGGAAACCAGGAAACATTTGTACCACAGAATAAGTAACAGGCAGCACACCTTTTTACTATTTACAACTTACTACAACCTACTATTGGAATTGTTTGTAAAAAGCATATAACTGTTTCTATAATAATATTAACTTAAGGGAATGTGTTTTTTTCTCTCTCTCTCATTTATTTATTTATTTATTTATTTATTTATTTATTTCCATCCACAAAATAGAAGATTTATCTATTACAGAAAGATCTAACACAATTCCCTTTTTCTACATAATGCTGCTGAGCAAAATGGGTTTGGTAAGGTAGTAACAAATAAAAATTCAGTTTGAGAGCCAATCCCTGGCAACATTGGCACAGTGCTACAGCAGATGTTCCTAACTTTCAGATAGCTGAAAGGGCTGTTAACTGTGTCTTAGAACTGAAGTGCACAAGGACAGAACTTGGCAAGAACATGTTATTGTGATTCATAAAAATTGGGCTTCTTCAAAACACTCTTGAGGAAATGGCATTCTCTCCTTAGCCCAGGGAATTATATTATCAAGGACTCACTTTGTTCTCTTATTCCCATATTAAAAATAATTTTAGTGGGATTTATAGTATTTTTCTCCTGCATCATCTTTTAAATATTTAATCATAATGTTATTTCATAAACCAAGAATGTCTACTTCATGTTCCGCTGTAACAGCCGTACAACTTGGTATCAGTTTTGACCCTGAATCTTGCTTCAAAAATGTGATGTAACATTTACAGCTATAGATCAAGATTCAGATTTTTCCCCTAGGTATCCATGCTGTCCATAGATGCAGCTCTTGATCTTGAGCTAGTAGTTTTGCCTAGCGTCTCCCTTTATCAGGAGGACATACTCTCCAGCCTGGAGCAAGCTCTAAGGTCTGATCTAGTGCCCTGCACAGCTTTAGCTGTCCCCACTGAATTCCCATTGTTGAGGAACTGCTGGTGTCCCTGTTGGGGCAGATGATGTCAGTTACTCCATTTCTATACTGCTTAGCACAACGGAGCTCTGTTCTTGGATGTCCCCAGAATAACACCCTAGTACAAACAATAGCATGTTTTCTGCTATCTGACCATCTGATTTCTCTCAGAAATCCAGCAGAGCTCGATACTGATGACATTACAAAGTCATTTTTATTTATTTATTTATTTTTTTACTTTTTTCCATCTTTCTCAAATTTAAATGTCATAGGACATAGGACAAACCTTAAATGTCATAGGACATGTCTACAAGTTATGCATCATACCATTTTTTAAAATTATTTTTAATTTTTTTAAGATTCACCATGAAGGGAAATACAGAAGATTTATTATAACTTGCACTTTTTGTTTCTTTTTTTTGGCAAAGGGAGAAGCAGTCATATGAGTAACTACTGGAAAATAGCTTACCTTTCTCCCATTAAAATACCTTTCACCTACCACTTGTTATGTCAGATTACTGCATGGTAAACAAACAATTTTCACTTCACTCAGAGTGATGCTTCCTCTATTAATCATTTATTTCCTTCATAAAATGAATAATTAATTAATTGTTCACAATGACATGCAGAGGCTGTTACAAATTCTAATCTTTATGTGAATTTTGTGTGTCCTCAAAACCCAGTAGAATATCTTCCTTTTGTTCTTAATCTTCCTAAACCGAAATGAAAACAGTTATAACATTAAATAGTCATTAACAACAGGCTTACTCTTTGACTTGCAGGTGCCAGATGTCAATCTCTTGAAATCAATGGGTTTGTATATGGGTTGCAGTCCCTAAGAGACCTGACTACAACTGTGAGCCCCTAACCTCAAATTTAAAGCACATTATAAAAGGTAATTCTTCCTATGTTGGGTAAATACAACAGGAAAAATAGAAGCATTCAAGTATTTTGTTGTGGTCTTTGAATATAATGTAGATGACTATTTCTAACTTAAGAACAATTTCCTACCACATGTTCTTTCAAAAAAGGAACCACAGAATCAAAGGAAGGTTACTGCTATGAACATAAGGTATTGCTGGATATGACCGTATCAGGGAAAGAACCAAGAAACAGCCACAAAAAACGGGTTGGCAAAGAAAAATCATGAATTAGGTGTAACTGTTTCCTGCATTCACAGCAGATTTCATAGCTGTACTTTTCCCCATAAGCCAAAATCTTTATGCAGTGTTCCAACATCTGCTTATTAGGATCCATAACATCCATTGCTCTGGGAGGACTTGGCCATCTCCAATTGCAAAAGTCCCTGACTGGTAGAATTGCACTGGCAGAAATAAAGTTCAGCAGAATTCAGACAGACAGTAAATTGTATGCATGACACTTGTTCATGAGCTCATCTGAGTCCTGACATAACTCCTTTTGGTACTCTCTGAGCTCTAGGACAAATAGGTCCTATAGGCACTTCAGGCAGTATGTCCCAGAGTAGTCGCCAATCTTCCAGTCTCTCTGAGGTCATGAAGAATGTTTTCTTGGAGCTGAAGAGCTGCAGAAATGCATTGCATGTTATGCAGAACTCAGACTGGTCAGGATCTTCCTGAGCTGGACAGACGTGGTGGGAGGAACAAAGAGAGAGGTAGAGCTGTTTTAGTCCAGTAAGCATGGTATTTTTGCATTACAAGTAGAAGGTCACAGGCTTGGTGCTAACCTGACATTGTAGGAGCTCCAGATTTGTCTGGGTTTGCCTGTGTCCTAAGCTGATTTTAGCTTTTTTTTTTTTGGCTATGATAGCAATTACCTAGCTGTTAGGTTTGGCTTAGGTTAGCTTTAGTTTATAGTGAGAACAAGCAACTATTCTTTGTAGATTGGATTATCTACACTCATGAAATAAAATATGGCTTGCAAGAGTGTAAATACAAAATGGTACCAAACAAACAGAAATCAAAATGGTCAGTCAGCAATCACTGTAGGAAGACAATTATATTAAACAATTTTGAAGGTACAAAGAGAAGAGAAAACTGAGTGAAATCAAATGAAAATAACAGAACACAAATAAAGAGAATGCTCACATACACATTAAGAAAAGGGATAAAAATAAACAGAAGTGGATCCCAAGACCAAGGAGAAAGAGTCCCATTTCTTTTTCCACAGAGACATCAAACCCCTACTGGTATAGAAGCAGGGACATAGACAACTTGCTGACACCCTTTCCTGCCTCCTCTGTTTGAGAAAAACTATTCAGCTACCTTAGGACCTGGAGAGTTGCTGAAAAGTGATTATAACACCAGAGAAAAGGAGTAGAGACTAGGAAAGATTTTCTTTTTAAGTAGCTGTATTAAAGAGACTTTCCCATATTACTTAGGAATGTGAATAGCAGTGTCATTATTAAGTGAAAGTATTGTGTTACTATTATTAAAACCTTTTGTTGTATTTTGATTAGACTATCAAGTTAGACTAACAATAAATTCATGACTATACATATATATAAAACTTATTCCCTTTTGGCAATAATAAGTTTTGGATTATAACACTGTGCATACAGTCTGTTTCCAGGTTCAAGCATTAGTAATAGCTATACTCTTTCTGTTCACTCAGAGTTTAAAAAACCTCCACACCAGCAGAGCCCCACCGTCAGTCACCAAGAAAGAGGAACACCAAGTGGCTCTGTAGCAGCCTTAGCCAACACAAGGAGAGAATAGGGAACATGTAGCCAAGGGCAAAGAGAGGGTTGTTTGGCCACAGCTGGATTGGCTTATGCTGAGTTGTAAAATGACAGAACAAAATGACTGTTAACATCCATATTCAAAATACTAATTATTGTTAATATTATGGTAATATCACTTGTAATATTGGATCATATTTTCATGAAGAACTTGATTTTTCTTTGTCTTTAATGAAGCAAATTATTCATTTACATTTTTTTGCATAATTCATGTAGTGCAGAGTCTCTGTTCTTTTTTATCCTTTTGATCAATTTTCTGCAGCATGGCTACCAGAAATATCAACAATAGCATTCTTAGAAACCTTTGTTATTTTCCAGTACCTTATCATCGTATTCCCTCACTGAAATCTTCCTTTCTTAAAGTTTTGTACAAATGTATGCATTCAAGTCATTGTATGCAATTGTGAACATTTACATCTGCCATGCATATATTTTTATCATTTAACAAATATTGTAGGCTTGTGATTATTATATTTAAAATTCATATCTCCTGCCATAGTTTACCTGATTCATTAGATAGACAACCCAGAAAAATACAAAAAGTCATTGAAAGCCTGACTTGACCTAATATCAAACAGATCATAAAACTGTAATGATTAGTTGCCATGTGTACTGTTGGAATCAAGACCTTTTTTATGCTCACTTGAATGTAGCTTGATATGTCTGTGTCTTGAACCTGAATGCAACGTATCACATCATCAGAAGTCAAATCTTGTTTCTCAAATAACAACACCAAAGTGCTAAAAAGATGAACTCCAATTTCTGTCTCTCTGTTCCTCTCCTCTAACGTCTATTAGTAGCTCCAAAGCTACTAATATTTAGCTTCAAGCACATCTCTCCATGGCCTGCTGTAAAGCTCCACCCACCCTTCCACTTCAAGTGCTCTACCCCAGCTTTCCTCCTTATTGATCAAATTGCCAGCACAGTATCTGCGGCATTTAGTGGGATCACGGCCGCTGTACCTGCCTAATGAGGATTCCACCACACTGGCAAACTTTAGGGCTCTGATGAAATGAAACAACAAAATTCTGTAATTGAATTGATTATTCAATTCTCCAATTAGTTAGAATTCAATTATTCTAACTAATTACATACACACTTAAAAATAATTAAACCTTATGAACCAGTTCCTCACTTTTTTTTTATTGTTTTGGAGTCTCCAGGGGGCCTAACTTCTTCCTTTCTGGTTCTGTCACAGTTATATGGTTTGACTTATCTAAAACAATATTTAAAGCTTAACCTGGCCTTGTTAAAGAAGTAGTAACATTAGCATGTCTTTAACTGTGAGAACAAGCCCTATAGTCTCCTAGCTACTCAGACATGCTCTTGCCTCAAAAGAGAGATTAGTTATTTATCCCTTTGCATTAGAAGATAACTTTGGGAATTTGTTTTGTGTTGTTTTTGTAATAAACAAAGAAAAATGGCAGTTACAGATGTTTATATAAGACCCATATGAATATGAGAAGTAACGTCATATTCAACCTGCTCACATAAAAACAACTTTTTGTAGTTTATTTTCCTTCTTTTATACACAGCTGGCTGTGTATTTAACTGAATCATCTCTCAGATACTATTCAGCAACATTTTTTTCTCTAGGAAACCATGGTAGCTTTCTAGGAATAATCTTATTTCCCCCTAGTGATCCCATTCACATTTAATTCGTTCTCCCAAAAGGTAATCAACTTAAACCTTTTTTTTTTTTTTTTTTTTTTCTTTTCTGGACGTCAGCTGGTGTCCATCTTTCCACTAAACAAGGAACAATATCACCTGTGTGAATGCTCCAGTGTCTGGACTGGACTTGCCTATTGACAGTTCCTAGAGTCAGAACTAAAACTTCTCTCTCTAGTTTACAGCCATTTACAATTCAGTATAAAATGCCCCCATCCATTGAAACATATTTATTTCAACATCGAAAACAAGGAATACCATTCACATAAATATGTGATTAGCGTTAAGCCATGCATCTCTGTACTGGCTCTTGGTGGAGAATAGAGGTGGTGACAATCACCTACTTTGTGTCAGGTTTAATTGGCTCAGATCTCCTGAACTATGATTGAAAAACATTGTAACATTTTTAACAAAACCAAAGTTTTCTGGAAAATGTAATAATCAAGGAGGTAAAGCAGTAAGAAACAAGACTGTATCAGAGAAAATACATATTGAAGTAAAATTGATCTTATTCTTCTGCCAATTTATTCCATCCTAACAGAGACAGAACAGTTATAATTGCACAAAAGAAAAGTTTACTTCACTCCATTGGCTATAAGAGGGAACTATGTTAACTATCACGGTTGCAGAAATCAGCTGTGTAGAAGTCTAACAAGGTAAGATGTATTGACTGGATATTTCACAAGAAGCTTGTCATGTAAGCACTTACATTTAAAACAAAACAATTTTATCTATCTATTACACTATTGATAGCATTTTAGAGAAGAGTAAATAAGATAAAATTTAAAAAGGTAAACCAAATAAGAGTCTTATTTTATTTTTAGAGAAACAGATTTTAAGATCAAATCAGAAAGATACACTCAAGCATAGGCCTCTTACCAATATGTAAATAGAGAAAACTACATAAGAATGAAACAAAACCTGTTCTGATTAGTGTTCTTCTTCTGTACTGGGTATAGCTTTTGATGCTTGCCCTTTGTGGTTTGTAAATTGAACAGACACAATAATATATGTAAAAATAGAATATGAACTCTTTTTTTTTTTCCATATTAGCCGGAAAAGATATTTTAGGAAAAACAAAAAGGAAACTTCCATGAATACCTTTTTAGAAAGCATTTTCTTTGTAACGGCATTTTTATAAAAGTAGAACAAATGATCCAGGAAGGATAATTTAAGGATATGATGCTAGTTTGAAGAGAACAGCAAAACAAAAAGCAGCTCTGAAAAATTTAGCAGCTCTCCATAGTGAAGATTTTTAAGATAATGGGATTTGTCATGACATGCAGTCCATATGTTGATCCACCACCAGAACAGACTCTACTTTTTAATTTGAATATCTGTCATGTTAGAAAAAAATCTCAGAAATATTAATACTTAAAGAATTATGTCAAAGACAGGAAGGGAAATATTGGTGGAAAAACTGTTTATTGGTATGCAGTGAAGATGCAGTTAGGACTTGTGAGTATATTTTGAGGTTTCAAATCAATGGATTTCAGTAACTCCTAGCGAATTGAAGACTAAACCAAATGACATTTAACAATATGCAGTACAAACACATAGATTTATACACTGATGAAATATATATATATATCGATCTCTTTTAAATTGCAGGTTTATCATCAAGTGTGGGTGAGAAGGACAGCAACTGTCCGTATGGTTCAAATATGAGCCAAAGAATGACACAGCTGAGAAGTGAAAATCACAAGCATGCTAAAGGGGTTGAGATACTCAATTCCTGAAGCCTGCCCCCTTAGGATGCAAAGGTGCAACAAACTGGAGGAAAATTACAACACTTATTTTTGAATGCTTTATATCCCCTTTCTTTTTTTGAACTTTTTTTTCTATGCAAACAGAGAAATATATTTTTCCTAGTGTAAAGTAACCATTGAGTATAAGAATTTCTTTTGATTCAGAATCCAGAACTGAATAGAATTGCTATAGTCATTTGGTATTAACTACAACAGCTCTCAGCCACAAACAGCTGTTGTTGCAAATGTAGTCTGTGAATTGTCCATTTTTTTAGGCAAAGTTTAAATGCCCATGTAGTTAAATGCCAACAGCTCACATTGTTTCTGTAAACCCTGTAGTAAACACAGTTTGTCAGTCTGTTTTTCTCAACTGTGCATTCAAGTCTATAAGCTAAGCTAATAGACTTGAATGCACAGTTGAAAATACCCTCTAAATATGTTCTCCTTCCTTTCTGTTACATGTGCTCTCTGGAGTAAAGAAGCATTCAGGATGTTGGGCATAGTTGGACATGCCTAGGTTACCACTTTCTCAAGATAAAAACACCAAATATTGACAGGGGATGGAAGAGTTTCAGAAAATAAATAATTAAATTAAATTAAAAAAAAAAAAAGGCAGAGTACAGGTGAAGTTCTGATGCCAAACAGAGCCAGTCACAGTATTACAGGCTTCAAAAGCCACTGTGCTCTAATTATTTATACTTGGAGAGATATGCTAAAATGCAAGATACTAAAGTGCAGACTGTAAGTGATATTCCTTTGAATATCCATGGACTTTTCCATGAGTCCAAAACATGGCCAGTAGCTGTGTTTTCCTTAGTTTTTATTCTTGCTTGTTGGTCAGACATTTATGGTGATATGAAACTCTGAAATTTCTGGAGACAGCACATCTCCCTGACACTTACAGAAAGACAGTCAGGTGTAAGTAGCACAGTGGTACTCATGATTTACCTCATTTCTCAGACAATGGCTTTGCCTCTGTTAAGTAAAAAGTAGGTGGCAGAGGAATTGAACTGTGACACAGGAGAAGAAATAAATGAATGGCTTTGCCTCTGTTAAGTAAAAAGTAGGTGGCAGAGGAATTGAACTGTGACACAGGAGAAGAAATAAATGACCTGAGACAGTGAAAGGAAGGAGCTCCTTAACCCAGCATTGCTGTTGGAACTAGGAAAGGACACCATGGCTTTCATTTTCTCTGCCTTCCACACCTCCCAAGTGAACTACGACTTACTGAGTTTCTACGGCTCTGCACACACCTAACAGTTTTCAATATAACATCTTCATTTTTAGCCAAAAGCAGAAAACAGCAAGTTTAATTAAAGCAAGCTTGCATCTCATGTTTTGTATTCATCAATTTTAAAAGAATCTATTGAATGTATGTATAATTGTATGTATAATATATGTGCGTATGCACGTATGTATATGTATATATATTTATTTATACAGTCCCATACATTATGGATGTTGAATATATATATGCGGGGGGGGGGGGGGGCAGAGAGGAGGGGAGGGGGAATACTATCTAGTTACAAATATACATGACATGTGCACTTACTTAAATTTTATATTTTATTTTTATCTATGTAGATTCCCTAGTCCATTGAATTTTCCCTTTTGCACTTACATGGGAATCTTGCAAATAAAATAATCTAAACTTTCTGCAATGGATTTTCCTTGATTTATGAAAAATTACTAGATTTTCAAGCTGAAGGACTAGCTAGTCTGCAGACTTTAAAGCTAAATAAAATAAAATAAAATGAAAAACACTAGCAGGACTTATTTAGCTCTGACTTGTTTTCATCATAGCTTTCAGATGTATTATTTTAATTCCAAGACAACTCTAAGTGGGGCAGAAGGGCAGTAAAGCCCTTTCATATGCTAGAATTGATTTGTAAAAGTTCATTATTGCTAAGATTTTCTGAAGCTACTGAGAGATCTAAAACTTGACAAGAAGGTGCCTAGGTACAGTTCAGACCATCCAGGTTGACTGAAAACTGTGTTGTCATTGTAACATGTACACTTACAAACCTTAACATGAGTGTTTTATCAAACAAGATTTGCAAACACATCAAAGAAATTCAAATGAATTCAAAGGAAATATCAGAAATACAAATTTAAGGTAGAAGCAATGAAATATTGTTTCAACTACCTTAAGTAATATGTCCTCTATCTTTGGAATATTTTTTTCCAATTAACTACTTAAAAACATTTGCCTCCAAGTTTTACTTACTAAATTTCAGCATCCATTGCTTCAAAGTATCTACTCGGTCATTTTCACATTTCAGATTCCTAATCTAGTAATTACCTATATGATCTCTAACAGCAAGAGAAGAGTTCATGTGGACAGAAAATACTATTACAGGCAATGAAATTAGATAGCTCTGCATTAAAAGTAGGCCAAAGTGAGTAGTCAATCTGACAGATGATCCTTGAGGACATACATTGACAGAAAAATACTATTCAGTTAGAAATATTTTCTGGGGTGTCATATACAGGAATGTTACTGTTATGGCTGACTTTTCTGAGCTAAAATAAAACTCTGTTAATGAACATTTCTTTTTTCCATTATTTGCTGATGAGAATACACTAGAAAATAAATATTTTCCTGCTTCTGTGTAAGTGAAGAGAGAAGAACAGCATCATACTAAAACAGGTTGCAATAAACATTTATAAAATCATTCTTCCTTGTTCTCCTTTGCAAAATTACATAAGTACAGTCTTTCAGTCTTTCACCTATACAGTGTTTTTGGTTGGTTGATCATTTTTATTTTGTTTGTTTGTTTGTTTGTTTCCTACATATTAAAAACAGACAAATTCAGGTGACTATGTAAGTATTTTTCTGTGGGAGCATGTCATTTCTAATGTGTAAGCTCTAGAGATGTGTCTGAGATGTTCAAGAATTTAAAATGTTTCTGGCTTATGCATGATATACATATATATATAATTTAAGCCAAAGGAGAAAATAATATTGTATAAAGATCTAACACAGTATAAATGTTGGCCTCTTCCTTCAAGTAATCATGCAAAATGCAAGTAATAAGCAATATATGACCAAAAATCAACATACGACCATGAAACCAAACAATGTTTGATCAGATTGTTCAGCCATTATATTCTTATGACATTTTCTTTACATTATGGATCACCTACTTAAAAAGAAACAATTGCCAGGCAAATTTTTTTCCTAATGAATAATACAACATATGCCATTAATTTTTCATAGCAGGAATTCACTTTTAGCAAAGACAATATGAAAGTACATATTTATCCACAAAAACATATTTCTGAGAAGCTCACATAGCACTTGGACCAACTGTTGTGTGAACGGGAGGGCTGGCACACTGTAAAACACCTGCAATCAAACTCAAAGATTGATTGCACGGTGAGGAGCTGCCTTGCTTAGCTGCATTTGGCAAAGTTTTGCTTCATTTACCCCCTCTCTGACAATTGCAACTTTTTAAGAAAACACCAGTCTGCAACCCTGTCCCAGACATCCCGTCTCCAAAGCTAAGCTGCTTGAAGATAATTTCCAATAGCATATCTTTGCTCGACAGGCTAGCATAGCACTAACAACAACGAGCACTTGATACAGAGATTTAAGTACTTCTATAATTGTTCAATTAGTCTCTGAGATACCTTATTCTGCCATTTGGACTTGAAAAACTCCCTTGGTGGGGTCATTTATTCTGACAGTGTCATGTCCTAGTGCTCACATATCTTAAATTAATGTTTCTTCCCAGGAAAAAAAAGTACAGAATAAATGTTCCTTATCCTCAACAAATGAACATATAAAACATGTCAATGATTTATTTCCATTATGTGTCCAACTGGGATGTGTAACAATTCTCCTCCATAATGTCTGGCAACTGTTGACTCCTACCATACGTATAACCTGCATTATTCTTCTGGAAGATTAAGCAATGCTTATGTGGGGTTTTAAAAGTCTTATCTGGCCATTTATATTTTTTGAATTCCCATTTCTTCTTGAATAACGTCAGCAGTTGGTAGCATGTTAATCTGTGCTATTGCATAGCAATTGTGATAAATATGGATCAGTGTCTGACTCCATTCTTTTTCATTATGCATTTTATTACCTTTTTTTTTTTCCACCACCTACGTCAATGGGTAATAAGGAGTAACAGTTACATATCTAAATTCATATTGCACATTAAACTGCCTAAATCAAGTCCACATCCATGGATCATTGTCAAACAGGACACTGAATATACTGTGTTGGGAAAAAAAAAAAAAAAAAAGAATTCATACATGTTATCTAGTGAAGGAAAATAATACAAATGAATAATTTGTCCAGTAAATGCAAATGTATTTATACATATTTGCTTAATTTAATCACAGTTTGGGGTAACTATCATGCATGAATTTTCCCCAATATTGCTTAGGGATTAATTTAGTGCTGGGGGTGGTGGGATAGAAATAGTAACATGGTATGCAGAGTTTATACAAAACTGCAACCTCTCTCCACCAAACAATGAAGAATGCTCATTTCTGTATGGTATTCACTGGGGTGCAGGCAAGGATTATTTTCTGAAATAACTTAGGAATTCATATCCAGAGGCTGTCAAGCAAGTCACTGTGGAGAATTTTACATTGTTATGACCTGCCCAAGCATCTGCTTGGAAGATTCTTATGGGATATGGTCCTGCAGAGAAGACTGTTTCAGTAGAGGCAGGTAATTTCCAAGGATCACCTCCTACAAGCTCAAGAATGGTGTATCTTGATGAGCAGGAAATCAAGCAAGTGGCAGGGGACCTGCATGGAAAAGCAACAAGCTCCTGGTAAAGCCCACATATAAAAAGGAAACATACAAGAAGGAGAAATAGGGTGAGGGTGAGGCCTCATAGAAGGAATATAAAGACATAGTCCCACCATGCAGGGATGGTGAGAATTGCCCACCAAGATTTGATAGTGACAAGGGATATGAACAGCAACAAGAATGTGTTCTACAGATAGATAAGCAGCAAAAGGAAAAAGTGGGCCAGCTCCTGAAAGGGGTGGGAGACCCAGTGACAAGGGATTTGGAAAAGGCTTAGGTATGCAATGTGTTCTTCACCTTGGTTTGCACTTGTTAGTCCAGCCTTTAGCAAACCCTACTCCCTGAGACAAGTGAGAAAATCAGGATCAAAGCTGTACTGAAGAAAGTAGAGGAAGAACAGTTTAGGGAGCACTTAAACAAACTGCACATATGTAAGTCTATGGGGCCTGATAGATTTACACAAGTCCCGATGAGGGAGCTGGTAAATTTCATTGTGAGGCCACTTTTGTTTATCTTTGGAATGTCATGGCAATTGAAAGACGTTTGGGAACTGAAAGATTGGAAGAAATCAAATGTCACTTCAGGAAGGGAAAGAAGGAGGACTCAGGCTAGTCAGCCTCGCCTCAATCCCTGACTAGGTGTGTGATGAAGAAAATTCCTTCTGGACAACCTTTCTAGGCACATGAAGGACAAGAAGATGATGGGGACATATTTAGCACAGATTTATGAAGGGGAAACTATGCCTTACTTACCTGATAGCCGTCCACAATGAAATGACAGGCTTGGTGAATGAGAGGAGAGCAGTGGATGTTGTTCAACTTGACTTCTGTAAGGCTTTCTATATTCCCATAATATTGTTCAATGACAAACAGATGAAGTATGGGCTAAGCTAATTTACAGTGTGCTGGACTGAAAGCCAGCTGAACTGCCAGTCTCAAAGGTTTGGGATCAGCAGCATGAAGTCCAATTTGAGGCAAGTCACTAATAGTATATCCCAGGGGCCAACCCTGGGATAAACTCTGTTTAGCGTCTTTACTAATGATCTGGACAATGGGACAGAGAGTGCCCTCAGCAGTTTTGCAGATGGCACAAAACTGGGAGCAGTGGCTGATACACCAGAGGGTTATGCTGCCATCCAGAGGGGACTGGAAAGTCTGGAGAAATAGGCCAATGGGAACCTCATGGAGTTCAACAAAGACAAATGCCAAACCTTGCACCTTAGGAGGAATAATCATAGGCACTGGTACAAGCTGAGGGCCAACTAGATGGAAAACAACTCTGCAAAGAAGATTGTGTGAGTCCTGATGGACAAGAAGTTAAAGATGAGCTAGCAATGCGCCCTTGTAGGAAAGAATGTCAAAGGCCTCCTGGGCTGCGTTAGGAAGAATGTTGCCAGCAGGTTGAAGAGGGTGATCCTTCTACTTTTCTTACAACTGGAGTTTGGAGATCTTCAAAAGCTGCCTGAACAGGGTCCTGAGCAACCTGCTGTAGGTGTCCCTGCTTGGGAAGGGTGTTGGACCAGATGACCTCTGGAGGCTCCTTCCAACCTTGACCATCTGTGATTCTGTGATTCTCTGAAGGCCACATGTGGAACTCTGGGTCCACTGCTGGCTTTCCAAGTGTAAGGCAGATATGGACTTACTGGAATGAGTCCAGTGTAGCGTCATGGAGGTGATTAAGGGACTGGAGCATGTGACATAAGAGGACAATCTGAGAGATCTGGACCTGTTCAGCCTGGAGATGAGAAGACTCAAGGAATCTTACCAATGCATAAAAATATCTGCTGGTGGGGGGAAGGAGAGGAAGAAGATGATGAAATCATACTTTTCTCATTGGTTCTCAATCAAAGCACACAAAGTGAAATACAGAAACGTCCACTTCAACAGAAGGAGAAATTTTTCCACTGTGAGGGCGGTCAAACACTGGCACAGGTTGCCCAGCCAGGATGTGGAGTCTCCATTCTTGGAGATATTCAAACACCAGCTCGACACAGCCAGGAACAACCTGTTCTTGCTGTTCCTGCTTTGAACTGGGTGGGTGGACTAGGTGACCTCCAGGGGTCCCTTCCATTCTGTTATTCTGTGATTTCTTCAACCATTCTGTTGTTCTGTGATTTAATGATTATTTGGTGCTAGGGCTGTAAGCATGCTATCCTATTCAATGTGTTCTGATAGTTTCAGTCTTTCTCTGGAGTATCTTAATCTCAGCAGTAGACTAATGTCCTATTTCATCTGATCTTGTCTACATTTTTTGTTTGTCTGGGGTTAAAACATACCACTGCAAAAATTAACTTTGTACATTGCTTAATTGCACCTTTTATATGTTTTCTAAAGATTTTGTCTGCAAAGTATGCATCTTACCCTAGTGTAATGAATTCAAAAAAAGGAAACATCCATAACTGGTGAAGAAAAACATCTCTCAAAGTGAAGGGGTTTCTAACACACTTTAAACAACAGAAGCAAGTGATTTATGATCAGTTTCATCCAATCTTAATTAAAGACATGAAACTTTCTTCTATGCATCAAATTTTCTGTTCAAACTGATTAAATACATCTTGATGTATTTGGAGATACTGAAACAGAGTAATATGACCGATTCATATAGACACATCCTAACAAAAAATAAAAGCAAGGCAGGTGAATCAGTCTTGTTATTCTGCATTTTGTCTTAGTGAAGGTTGGCTAACATAGAAACAAGCATCTTCAGTGCAAGTGTCTCAGTACAATAATAAGTATATTGGGATGAACTATACTTTCAATTTTCGTTAATGCTCAAAGTACATAAATCTCTACATTTGATCAGATTTCTTTAGAAAAGAACTCTATCCTTCCCTGGAAATTCCTGCGGAGAACTAAATTTTGCACATCAGCCTGACTGAGAAATTGTGCTTTTGTAAGTTTTCATTTTGTCAGAGCCTTTGTCTGCATCACATGTCCATGGGAAAACACAACTCAGCAGCATTTGCAAGATGCTGGGTTAATCAATAATACTGCATAAAAATTCCCAAGTATAATCTGTCATTCCCATGGGCACTCTGTCTCTCTCTCAATTAGGACAGACACTTTGGTGGTGATCTCAGCTTTGTTACACCCTGGGTTAACATCTTCTGGCTCCTTTTTGTTCTCTATTAAACGTTTCTCTGTTCTCTGGGAGACATTTTTAAATTACTCCATTGTTCTGGACCTCTGAACCCCTCAATGAGGATATCTTCCTGACAATAACACAAACTTTGGTGCATGTCAAGTCCAGTAACAGCAGCTCTTTTCCTTTGCATTACAATACATAACTTTGAATTTGTTATTAAACAATATAATTGCATGCTTCCTTAGGAGGAATGTGCATCTTTAAGCTTATTTTGTTTTAATTTGTGAATTTATCAATAGATCAAGCTACTATCTCTCTTGTATTCATTCAGTATGATTTCCATGGTTTGACAACTTTTAATTTTTTGTTTGCTTGTGTTTAGAGATTAATTCCAAATCTTTTGGTACTCCCTCCCTAAATTTGTCTACAGTGCCAGATGTCAAGAGTAACAAATTCAGAGAAAAGGAGGACTCTCAGAGAGAGACTGTATATAGACTTGGGCACAGTTCCGTGCCTACATGTCACTTCAGCTAGTGTATGCCTTTAATTCACTAATAGAGGATTCTACCTTGGTAAAGTGTGTACTTGGTCAGATGCAAGTCATAATTTTGTCTCCTGCAAGCTTTGGTTAGTACCATCATGTTTGCCAAATCTGTTCCATTCTAACACATTGTGTTTGCCATTCTATCACATTCTTTTAGTATCCTTCTGTTAAGAACATCTTTTTCACATTTTGCTTTTATGCAGGCTGTAGTACCCCTTCAAAATTTTAGTACAGCAGTGTCTCTTCTGCCTGAGTTAACTGAAAGTTTGTGAACTCTGTAAGTGTTTCAAGACATATGACAGTCAAAAATAAGGCTGGCCTTTTCCTTTCAATTAGCCATCTGTGATCTGTTGGCCAGTTCATACAACTTACAGTAAAATCAGTGCCAACATTTAATTTAGGCCATAGTGTGCCATGATTCATATAAACTAATTCTTTCTTCATTTGCTCCTAAGGAGTCTCTATGCCTATTTTTGCAGTTCACATAAATGCACACATAAACACACACACATACATATATTTTATATATAACTGGATTAAGCTTCATTAGGAAAAAAAGTTTCTATTCAAGAGTATTATATATATGCTAAGGATTTCTTTCTTGAATTAGTCCTTGTTAAGCCTCAAGCTCTTAAGAAATGGAATATTGTTTTAGAGGAATACATTTTCCCCTGCATAAAGTATAAAATAAGTTGGTGAGTTAACTTGAATATCCCAGACAAGCTATAGCCCAGACAATTACACCTTCCGTTACACCTTCTATTTTAGCTCCATCTTTTTATGCCTGAGTGAATAATTATGAGAAGCGTGAATAAATATTTATAAAGATAATTGCAAGCACATTTTTGGATTAAAGGTTTAAAGATATAATTAAAAACTGAAAAGGACACAAGGGGACTGATGTAACATTGCAAGGGAGCTTTTCATTTCTAATATTTCCTAAATTTTAAGAGTATCCCTATGCAACTAATAATGATATATGAATAGAGTTGCTTATAGGTGGATAAAATACAAGCTAAAGATTATAGCTTTCAATGTAGTCAGCCATGAAAGTTCTATTTGTTCTAGCATTCAAAATGCTTTAATTCAGACTGGCTAAAACTGCACTTGTAACTGACAATAAGGACATGCTTTGTGTTTAAACAACAAAGGCAATGTTAACTTTTAGAACATAGAACAAGGTACCGACTAAACTAAAAGCGTCTTTAAAGATGCCAGACACAATTCTAGGAAGTTTATCAAAAGTATCCATTTTTAAAAAACAATTATGTATGGAACATCAAAGAAGAAAATCTTGCCAAGATTTTAATTAACATCTGCAAATAATGAAACCTGTATTTCATTTAGGTGTTTCTAATTTGCATGTTGCCATGCTATTACACTTAACAAATATATTCACATACATACACTTGCATATGTAATCTGCTTTGTGCATGAGTGCTGTAGCTGTCCGTGTCTGTATGTATTTTCAAAATATAAGTCATACTGTCCAAATGATTTGGATTAATTTCTACATGAAAGCTATACTTTCATTTCAGTTCTCCATGTACTCCCATTATGTTCTCCATGTTTGTTCTTTAACCATTAGATGATCTTCAATTTCTGCAAAGACTCTAATCTCTAAAAATATTTGTTCTCTCCCATTGACAGTAATGGGACCATGCTAGCAACTTCAAGACAACTTCCTGAAAAAAAATAATAATACAGTTATAGTTGAAATATAAGTACTATTACTACCTACTAATATTATTATAATTAAAAATGTCTGTGCAGTTAATTTTATGATTTTTTTCTGAGTGAAACAGAGCTTTAGTTTCATCTACAGTCAGACCCAATAACGAACTTATAAACCAGTATAACAACTAACAACAGGTTAATAAAAATATTAAAACATTTGATATTTAATTAAATATCAGTTTAATTAAATTAAATTGATTACATTTCAAAATCAAAGGCCAATTATAACAGGATTTGTAAGAAGTTCAAATTGAAATGCTTAAGTAACGGTTATTAAAAAAAAAAAATATTTTGGGGGGGTTAAAAAATAAGGTATTCATTAGCAAAGAAAAAGACAAGGTTTGCAATCTGCCTTTGACTCTAAGCATTGTCTAGGTGGCTTCATCCATCTATTCTTCTGTTTAACCTCTTGTAGCAACATCTAAATGAAATAAACAAAGAATTATTTAGCTTAGAAATTTTTCGTTTCCTATAATCATATCACCTTTGGTCTTCACTAATCCTTAAGTGCTTTAAAAAAAAATCAATCAATTTTTATTTAATCTTCTTCTCTTGAAGAAAAGAACTGTAATATTTGTTCTCCATTTTAAAATTTAAGAAACATTCATTAGTCTAAAGGAAATGCCATGTTTTGCCAAAAGAAGTAAGCACAGTAAAGACCAGTGGGTTCATGAGATAGGAATTTAGCAATTTCAACAATAAGTAATTATCTGCCTTACAAAATGAAGAAATAATAAGTAAAATGCATTTTTACATTATTTTAAATGATTTTAATTTGGTACTAATTAGTCAAAATCATGGAAATAAATTTTCTTCATAACTCTTCCATCCCACCTCTTTTTATTCTGTTCTCATAATATTCAGTATTCCATCATCTCAATGTGAAAAGATTAGTTAAAGTCTTTCTTTTCTCCTCATCTACACTTCCATTTATGATTCCTTTTCTGACATAGAATTGCAGAATCACAGAATCCTCTGTGTTGGAAGAGACCTCCAAGATCACCGAGTCCAACCTCTGACCTAACACTAACATGTCCTCCACTAAACCATATCACTAAGCTCTACATCTAAACATCTTTTAAAGACCACCAGGGATGGTGACTCAACCACATTTTGCTAGCTAAAAACAATTATGTCAGTGTAGCTCCTCTGATAAACATTGTATATTTTTATATGTCCAAGAGAATGGAGCTCTTGCAATAAATAGTTCTAGCATTTTAAACTAGATTAAGATACTGTTCAGAAAAACATATATTCTCACCTTTAAAACAAACAAACAAAAAATTATCTTACAGCATAGGATCTTCTTTCTAGAACAAAAGACTCAGATCAAATTCTGATGAAATCTCTCCTATTTAATGTGATTAGTTCTTTCCCCAGCACATCCAGTCATAAACACTTACAAAGAAGAGCAGCAGGTAGGAAGGTGGTGAAATACACAGAAAATAAAAAGAGTAATAAAATCCCAGGACACCCAAAATAAGATTTTCTGTAGATGTATTTAGTACAGTGCAGTTTTTGAGAAATGTTTTGAAACCTAGTTCTATTTCAAAACTTGAAGAAGTAAAAATTATCTTTCATTCCTTAAAAATAAGAAGAAGCCACCATGTACCATGTTAATGTAGTGCAAAGAACAGTTTCAGTTCTGTTATCAATCTGTTCATGTCTGGAAGGTTCATAAGCAAGCACAATACAGTCTCTCATAAGAATTTAGAGAATCAATGTATGAGAAGCACTGAAGTCCCCAAATTTTCTTAATAAAGGATTTTATTAGTCTGAAGAACCAGTTCACAGCCAAAGTGCCAGTCACTGGACTTGCACTGCCATGCTGGCTTGTGGTTGCACTCCTGAAGGAGACGAGGTCCATGTGCACTGACAGCTCCAGAAGCCATTTAAAACCAGTGCGCTCAGTGTTCAGCTGCATGGTGTATCCAGGCCCCTCCTCACTTCCAGCCTCCCACGGGTGCCCTAGGGACTCCTTTCCATCCGTAAGCACCTTCCCCTTTCCTTTAGACACCACAGAAGTGGAGGTTTCTGCGTCCACGACAAATTACTCCAAGGTGGAGCAATACGCTAAACTGCTGCCAGAGAGACAGAAAACTTTCTTTATGATTGACCAGTCTGTAGAGGCAATTAAGCACTACCATAGACAACCAAAGTAGGTTGTATAACCCATTCACTGAAAGATTTTACACACAGATTGGACAAACCACTGTTAATAGTTTAAATATTACTGTACTGCTTTAGGAAAAGAACTACATTAGTTAATGTCTTGGCAGTCCTTAGAGAATATTTTCTGTGACTTTCTGTAACCCACATATTGATTGAAAACACGGCCATTTAAATATTCCTGAAAAACTTAATTTCAGGTCACATCAAAAGAAGAATTCAAACTAAATTACCTTCCTTCCTTCCTTCCTTCCTTCCTTCCTTCCTTCCTTCCTTCCTTCCTTCCTTCCTTCCTTCCTTCCTTCCTTCCTTCCTTCCTTCCTTCCTTCCTTCCTTTCTCTTTCTTTCTCTCTTTCTTTCTCTCTTTCTTTCTTTCTCTCTTTCAATTACTGGAATCATTGAAACATAGACATAACTAGATATGCAAAAGGACATAATAAAAAACAAAAAATCCAAAACAAAATCCATGAAAATAGATGTGGACATCTGTTCTTCAACAATTTTAATAATTAAATTCATAGACATGATCAGCTGTGTTCAGAAAAAAACAACAGGTAGTGCTGATGTAATGATGTTATAGGAATTGACATTCTTTTTGGTGGCAAACTAAAGATTTTGTCTGTAGAGTAATAGGCATTATTTAGAGACAAAAAAAAAAATGCTTTTCACAAAAGAAAACAAAATTAATTGAATCAAAAATGTCAAACTTCAGTGAGCACCACCCAAAACTTCCTTCTACAGTTCTAGTAAAAGTTTTGGAATTTCGGAGAGTTTTGCTTAAAATTTCAATGAAAATTTGGAAAGCAAATTGGAATCTTAGAAACAAGAACTTGGAATTATAATTTTCTGCCTGCCTGCAAATTTCTATCTTATTTTTGGATGTCCCGAGCTCAGTATGTTCCCACTACAATTGTAAACTTCCTGAAGTTAGTAGGACTGTTTACATTCTTAGTTAATGAGAGTTCCTACATACCGTTTTAAACTGTGACCTACAAGTAGCTGATATTGGAACTATTTGCAGATTCCCGTTCTTGTGTTTACTGCAGGCCTAATTAATCCTTCACTAAAATACACATTCCCCAATGACCCTTCTAAGAATCAGATAAAGTCCTGAGTCCTTTAGAATATAAAGTTTAGAGATTCAAGTAGTATTTGCAATACCATTTTCCCTTGAAGTTCTTAGAAGCCAACTTATTCTGTTAACACAAATTGGTATTCATGCAGTGCAATGTTGGATTCCTCATTGAAAGCTGAGTCAAATGTGATTTCTATTCCTTTCTGTAATGATGACTTAGTATGAAGTACTGACGCATGCTCTGGTAGTAAACATCAGTCTACTTTGTGGTGAGTGAATGTACTAACCAACTGATTCACTGTGATTCAGCGAATATTTTCTTACAGGAGAAGTAGAAAAATGCTAGCAAGAAAGGCCAACATTTGGTCCCGTCCCGTCCCGTCCCGTCCCGTCCCGTCCCGTCCCGTCCCGTCCCGTCCCTTCCCTTCCCTTCCCTTCCCTTCCCTTCCCTTCCCTTCCCTTCCCCCTTCCCCCTTCCCTTCCCTTCCCTTCCCTTCCCTTCCCTTCCCTTCCCTCACAGGTCCTAATGTTTTTAATCCAGAAGGGCTGAAATTCCTGTTTGTTGCTGAAAGGTAAAAGGCCATGACAGATTAAAGACTGGCTAGAGTGAGGATGTCCACCTGTTCACCATGACAACAGAGGAAAGCAAGTCAACAAGAGCCTGGCTCTATATCTAGATGAGATGAGGGAAATTAGAAGTTTGCTCCTTTTTATATTTTCTAGACAGACACTATCCCTGGAACAAGAATCAAAATTAGTGTCCCAAACTAGTGTCTGAGAAATGTTTAACGTTATTTAGTACTTGATTAAGGATTTTTGTTTGTATGCTTTTCATCAGGTGAATGAAGAACTCCGAATCCATCAACTCATTTCAATGTTTTTGTTCTGATCAGTACTTTCTGATATCAGAAAATTATATTTTCCTAATTAAGATTTTACAAAAGAAATATTTCATTTCCATAAGAAAAAAATATTACTTTGTTTAGAATACTTGTCACAGTTAAAAGCACCACAGAACAATGCCAGGAAATATCAGGTTATTTAGATTTCTAGTATAACTAAGTAGGCAATGGATGGCATCAAGATGGCATTTTTTAAAAAACAGATTTGACATACATAAATACAACAAAAACTAAACAGATGAAATGCATGGTTACTGCTACTGATATTAATTTCAGGGTTAAATCTTTTGTTTGATATTACAGTCAATGGACAGGTTTTGTTTGCAGAACATTCAAGGAAATGGTTCGTAATAAATGCAAATAACAAGCTCTGATTCCACTGAATACTGATAACAAGTACTTTGTTAATTTAATGATCTGTGCAGGATTTTCACCTTACCTCAAAAGCCTGCTAAATTTACTGTCAACTTGAACTGGAAATTATTAGCTTCAGTCAACAATAATCAATAGGCTTTAGAGCTTATGTAAAAAAATTGAACAGAGAAAAGAGCAGAAATACAGCTTGATGATTTTTGATGTTTGATATACTTAATTTTCTCAGTGTCCAACAACCTACATTATAAAGAACTTGAAAATTTTGAAAAGTACTACTGGAAGAAAAAAATCAAACCAAAACATTTAAGACAGAGGCGGAACCAAAGTAAGACACCAAATGCAGTATCTATAGAAATAACAACATCTGAAAACAAAGTGATGTATTTGCTTAAGTGAGATTTGGATCCACTTACAAAAAAAAAAGTAATGAAATTATACTTAGCTATCCAAAAGCTGAAATAGGATAAGAACATCCAAATAAATGGATATTTTCCAAATTTATATAGCAAACCCTTTTGAAGAATGAAACTAACATTCTATCACTTCTGAATTTCCACTTAAAGAGAGCAGATATTTGTGGCTATAGTGACACAGAAGATAAATATTTATCAAAAAAAAGAGCCTCATCTGTAAAACTTGGAAATTCACATCTGTTGGGAACTGAATCAAAACAAACCCTGTCACGCAATGACTGATTCCTGTAAAAGCGCACTATGAGCTCGGTTTTCTCTTACAAATGTCATCTATATGCACCATGTATGGGTAGACCCTGCTCTCAGGGTCTGCTATCAGTTATCAGACTGTGGCATAGAAAGAGACATTTAGATGGTAAGTACCAGGTAATATTGTCCCCCAAAATACTACAAATTCACAGCACCTCTCCCCTTCTCACAAAAAAAAAAAAAAAAAAAAAAAAAAAAAAAACAGAAACAGAAAATAAAAAAAAGCATAGGCCAGGCCAAAAACACACACACACAAAACAAACAAACAAACAAACGAACAAAACTAAAACCACCACCACCACCACAACAACAAAAAAAATTGCAAGACGGTCTGCCAAACAAATTCCTGAAACCAGTTTTGTTTGGGGGTTGGGACTATTGGTAGTAGGGAAGGGAATATTCACTCCTAACCTCCACAACTTTGAAGGATGCTACATGAAGAAACGCAAGGTACACACACTTCTTAGGAATAGTCAAAAAAATCCAAATAAATTTGAACTCTCTCTCTCTCTCATACACACACACACAGAGTCTTAGTTATTACTTCTATGACATTTTATAGATGTTTAATTCCTTGAAATATTCCAGCAAAAGATTAGTCTTTATGACTGTCAGAATAAGAATTAACCCATTCTCCTGCAAATAAGAGAAGACCAAAGTTTGTTTCTCCATAACCTATAGCAGATCTTTTCTCAGTGTTGTAATTTAAAAGTATGTAGAGATAAAAGCGAACTTCACTTTTATTTAAAAATTTAAGCTATATAACCTGAACTGTTCTTAGTCAACCTCTGTATTACTGAGTAATACTGAGTAAAATAAGTATGTTCCAGATGCTCCATTAAACTAAAGATTGCTTTTTGATACTCTATCATGGCTTCTTTTTTCCCTTGCATTGTTTTGCTACTACTTACAGCTTGCTAATGAAGACTGATCTCAGTGCTGGGAGTGCAAGAGCTGAGATTGTGCAGTACAGTAAATTAGAAATCAGAAAACAAAAACAGACATTCGCTTTTCTTCTTATTCTGTGGTCTCATCAAAGATGGAAGGTCTTCCTAGGGATTAGTAATATTCAGATAATAGCCTCCTATATTTTTCATTTTTTGACATAAAATTCCCTAGTACAGAAAATATTGGTTGTTTTCTTCAGCAGAAACATCAAACAAATGTTGATGTTAATGTTAATGTTTTAGCTATTTCTTTTGTTTCATTCAGCTATTTTTCTGGGGTATTTTAACTTTGTTATGATGTAATAGTAATTAAAACTTTGTTTGAACCAAATCATAAACATATTTTAATATAAAAAGTCATTTTTTGTTGTTGTTGTTAGTGCTAATCAGTTATAGTACCTTAGTACCTTCCTATGTTTACATATAAAACACTAATTTCTGCTAATTGTATCAGGCTTATATTAGCCAAAGACTCATATTTAAATATTTGTAAATAAACATAGTAATAACAGCAATTTTCAAAGAAAGCAGAGAGGGATAATTAAATACTAGTGAATGCAACTACCTTTCTCAGTGTTTTGAAAATATTGTGGAATATCATGGATTTACCTCAGAAGAAACTATGCTTAAGTAAAAGTACCTTTAGAATTTGGATTTATGATTATAGGCTATCTTTTAGTGAAGGTACAAGTTATTCACATGTTATTTCTAACAAAGATATAAAAATACATCTGACTGAAAATCAGCATTCTGATTTGACAGCATTTGTTTACTTTTTGAAAGTACTTTCCAGAAAATTGGAAGATTTTGTCCCTGACTATCCTTGAATGTTCTTGGCACCTTCGCTGCTAAGAGAATTAGCAAATCTCCTAAAAAGATCACATTTACAAGGTCTTTTACAAGGTTATTCACGAGGTCAATTACCAGTTCATTACAAGATTGGTGGCCACACTGCTTCCAAAAAGGCAACTTTTCTATACTTATCCACCAGTATAATAAGAATAATAAGTCCAATAAGTATAATAAGTCCAATAAGTATACTTTTCTATACATATCCACCAAAATTCCTGGCAGATTTTCCCTATCCCAGTGAGATTCCTGTGTTGACATCTCCAAAAATTAATTGAACCATCAAAAGTTCATTTGAACAAAACACAATAAATCTCTATAAATTGGCTTTTCCAACTTAAAATTATTTATTATCCATTCTACTCTCAAATCCCTTCAAATATGACTGTAAGGAGTATCATAAATAATTTTCCTACGTCCTTTGGTATAATTAACTCTCTTTCTAAATATAAATTTTCTGAAGCAGGGGAGCTTTTTTAAACAATCTGTATGCAGCTTTGTCTGGTACAAGGGAAATATTTATTACCGTTGAGAAGGCTTATTCACTGATTTATTTCCCAACTGTTGTATGACAGCATTTGTCTAGTAAGAACAGCAGTGGCCTGGGTTCCAAATAGAATATTCTACTATTTGCCTTTAGAGGACATGTTTAACTTATGTTCTTTGTGATATACATCTACATCACTACCACCAAGAAAGACAATACGCTGACCCCTGATAATGTCAGTGAAGAATGTTGGTCTAAAATTGAACTCAACAGTAAAGAGGCACCATAATTAGCAAAGGAAATAATTTTGAAAAGTTCCCAATGCCATTTTAATATGCTTCAGTAAACAGTGCTATCCTTACAAATCAGGTAAGTCCATAAAGACAGCAAAATGCATGTGCAAGTTCAGACTTCAGCATGTCCATGGATGCAGGAAGAGACTTATGTACCTCAGCATGTCCACCTGTTCAGTATCTCACCATATGACTGGATGGGTTACAATCATAGTAGCAGTGTATGTAGGTATATGTCATAGAGTCATTAAGGTTAGAAAAGACCTCCAAGATCATCTGGTCCAACCATCCCCCTACCATTAATACCACCCACTAAATCATGTTCCTAAGCACCACGTCCAACCTTTCCTTAAACACTCCCAGGGACGGTGACTCCACCACCTCCCTGGGCAACCCATTCCAGTGCCTGTCTACTCTTTCTGAGAAGAAATTTCTCCTAACTTCCAACCTGAACTTCCCCTGGCATACTAGATGAATATAGATAGAATAGAAGGAGATGAGGTTGGTCAGGCCTTTCATGAACCCATACTGACTGGGCCTGATCCCCTGGTTGTCCCGCATATGCTGCATGATTGCATTCAAGATGACCTGTTCCATCACCTTTCCTGGCACAGAGGTCAGACTGACTGGCCTGTAATTTCCCAGGTCCTCCTTACCATCTTCCTTATAGATGGGCGTTACATTAGCAAGTCTTCAGTCATCCAGGATCTCTCTGGATGACCATGACTGATGATAGATGATGGAAAGCGGCCCAGCAATCACATCCACCAACTCCCTCAGCACCCTCAAGTGGATCCCATCTGGCCCCATGGACTTGCAACAGTCCAGGTGGAGCAGCAGGTCTCTAACTGTTTCCACCTGAACTGTGGGGGTTTCTTCTGCTCCTCATCCCACCATGTTGTGAGGCCGAGTACCCCAAAGATAAGTGGTTTGACTAGTAAAGGCAGATGTAAAGGAGGCATTAAGAACCTCAGCCTTTTCCTTATCCTCAGTAGTCGTGTCCCTCCCCTCCCCCCCCCCCCCCCCCCCCCCCCGCATCTAGTAAAGGATGGAGATTCTCTTTGGCCCTCCTCTTACTGTTAATATATTTTTAAAAACACTTTTTGTTATCCTTAACCATAGTGGCCAGGTTGAGCTCATGCTGGGCTTTAGCCTTCCTGATTTTTTCTCTGCATATGCTAGCAACTTCCTTGTACTCTCCCCAAATTGCCTGTTCCTTCTTCCACCAGACATAGCCTCTCTTTTTCTCCTGGACACTCAGTAAAAGTTCCCTGTTCAGCCACTCTGGTCTTCATCCCCGCCAGCTCATCTTACGGCACACAGGGACAGCCTGTTCCTTTCTTTCTATGGAAGGGGGAGGAAAAAGACCTCTCTTGCAGAGTAGTTTAGACAATTGAAGACACTAAATCTGAAACAGAGTTACTGGCAATAATGCTTAGCCACCAAAAAAGAAATTATTTACTAGGGTGCTGAGGCACTGGAACAGGCTGCACAGAGAAGATGTAGATGCACTGTCTGTTGAAGTGTTCAAGGCCATGCTGAATGGGGTTTGAGCAATATGATTTAGTGGAAGGTGTCCCTGCCCATGACTAATGAGGTCAGAACACTACATGACCTTTAAGGTCCCTTCCAACCCAAACCATTCTGTGAAATTCTGCCTCATTCAGAGGACTCCAGGCTTCAATTACTTCTCAAATGACACTGGTTTCATAAAGTTAAACTAGAAAATTTCACTGCATAGACACCTCTCAGCAGCATATTGCTTCACAGGATAAACACAGCAGATCTACCTTCCCTACCAACTTTCTATTAAAAAACAAGGTCGGCAACATTCAGTTATTCATAATTCCTTTTTTCCATAGGCAGAGATACTTAAAGACCACCTAATATTCAGGACCAGTAATTCTGCTCTTGTGGATGAAGGAAATTGTCATAAGGCAAGATGGGTTCTCAATCTACACAAATGAGGGAATATACTTTTGGTTGGCCTAAAATCTTGGGGTAAATTCTTCTAGGAGGTAGGAATTGATCTGAAGGCAAGAGTAACTTACACAATCACAAATCTGTTGTTTGCCATTAAAAATGAGGTGCAATAATTCCATAGCAAACTTCTGGACTGAGTTGCTTGCCTGAAAAGGAAAAGGTAAATGACATGAGCATTTTTTGTCAGATTGTTTAAAGCAGTACTGGCAGGTACTAGGTAACTATGAGTATAACTGAACACTTGTTTATGAGCAGACAATATATATATATCCTTCTCCAAACTTAACGTAAAACAAATATGGAGTATGGTGAAATAACTGAAACCAAACAAAAAACAACAAATGCAGATGTAGCCAAAATATTTGAAGGCTTAGAAGTTTCACAAGCTATAATTTGACCCATGGTTACTGACACCAGTATACAGCAGAGATTTCTTTGGCATTTCATGAAGTCCTCCTTAAGTCCACTGTGAGAAGAAAAATTACATCTCCTAAAATTCATCAAAGGCAAAAGTCGTATTATAATAACTTCATATTATAATAACTTCATTTATGGTATAAGTATTAAAGTCTGCAATGAAAGTGATGCACACAATGTGTATGTGGAATCCAGTTTTACTTGGTATAAAGAGATCATTTGGGCTTCATTCAGTTCACTAGGCAGCACGTAAAGGATAAGAATGTCTACCAGTAAAGATTCCACAAGAATTTTCATTAAGCATTTCAAACTAACTTTTTAATGTATTTGACCTTAAAAGTTAGAGAATTTTTATTTTGGTCAAGTAAAAGTGCAATGAGGAAAAACAAAGACTGCATCTTCAATGACTGCTTCTGATCATCTAAAAAAATATATATTTTTTATTTTAATGACATGAAATTTTACAGACCTACTATAAAATGGTCTTATCAGAAGTGCTAACCACTACAAATACAGAATAAAAATTGAATCTGAAATAAGGTCAAATAAACATAGGGATTAAAAAGACAGTCTGAAGAGTTTAACTTTTTGTATACTCTTCTGAAATATTTAGTATTAGCAGCATTAATTATTAACATGCTAACTAACAAATTATTAATAAACACATTTTCACAAGTTTGCATTCGATCTCTTTGGAAAGCATTTCTCAGATTCTCAGTCAGTTAGAAGAATTTGTTTCTGAGATGTATCTCTGCATGTAAAGAAATTTACATATAGTAGTATCAAAGGTTTTACAGAAATTCTCCTTTTAATACATTGCTGTCATCAAAGATCCCACCTTCTGAAATGTAGGTCTACAGAATTTGTCAAAAAGGCTTGTCAAAATTATGTTCTCTCTATCACCTTATGATCCTTAAAAGAATATGCTGTATTCCATATATATTAAAAATACAAATATTTTTAAAATCTCATGCCAAATTTAATCTCTGAGCAGGATTTTATTTCAAAGTAAATGAATTCATTGCTGACTCTAACTTACAAGTATTTGCATAAGTCAGATTGTTATAAATCCACATAAGCTTCCCTGAGAATAAAGTGTTTTCATGTGTTTAGCTCGTTATTAAAGAATAAAAAATCCAAACAAATATAGTGATTTGACAGCAGAACAGTTTATATGCATGTGAGAGTTATGAAAGATGAGACTTGATACCCAGACCTCCCCTATTTTCAAGTTCTCTTGCTCCAGATCCCCCAGTTTGCTTCCTGCATCTGATTACACTTATCTTTCTGTGTGATATGCATGGTCATATGTTTATACGTTACCTGGAAATGTATTTGAAAATACATGTCATTAAAATAGTGCTTTTATTTGGATAATATTATTTCCAACTGCAATTACTCAAGAGAAAGAAAAAAGCAATCAAAGTGTAAGTAGAAACATAATTTCCATTTGGAATGTTTTCAATTTGTTTATGTAGTCAAAAATTAGATATCTGTGAGAATAGCTATGATTACAGCTTAAGAAATGTGGTTTTGGAAATGTTATTTCAATAGGGAATACAGAAAAAGAAGTGTAAACTTAAATTAGCTGTACAACATTCCACTTAATCAGTCACCTCTTGCACAATATCTACTCCACTAAATATCATGACAATTTTTGCAGTTTATTACTAATTTAAGTTACATAGAAGGTTAAGAAATATTGTAACAAAAACGAGGACAGGTTATGTGGCTCTCATTGTGACAACAAGGCAGGTTATGAGTCTGTATTTTACTATTTGATTGGAAATTGCCAACTGGACACCTTCAACTCGACACTTCAGTCCAGCGTGAGGAACCTTTTCTGTAGGTTCTTTTTGAAATATTTAGTATTATTACTTTTGTCTGCATGGCCACAACACCCCTAGCAGACACCTTTACCCAAACAGACCTCCCAAAGGTTGAAAGAGCTGAAAGAGCTACCCAGACCCTCAGCTGCAGGGAACTCCACTAAATGGAGGTCCCTCCAGAGCCTGAAGGCAGAGCTGGGTGTTGTGGGTGCAAGTGTGACCAGATAGATGATCTCTCTGAGCAAGCTGTCAGGTTGGGAGAGGAGCTCAGCAGGCTGTGATGCATCCAGCAGTCTGAGCAAGAGATGTATGCGTGGTGTCATGTGCTGGCACAGACTGAGCAACAACCTTGCCTTAAGTCCACCCAAGGGGATAGTAAAGTGGCTTCCAACCCCAAACCAGCAAAAATGCCAGACTCACAAGACAAGGGAGGCTGGACCCTCATCTCTGTTCAGAGCAGAGTGAGGAATCTCCCCCTTGCCCCTGAATTGCCCTTATGCAACAGATACGATGCTCTGGAGCTCAAAAAAGAAGAGGGTGTCAATAACAACGTTAATGGTCAAAACCCAGGAAAGGGCAACTGCAAAAAGGTAGACCAGAAAATGACTTGTATAGGAACCAGTGCCACAAAAAAAAAAAAAAAAAAAAAAAAAGGACAGAGTGTTGGTAATTGGAGTATCATCTCTGAGAGGCACTGAGGCACCCATTTTCCTCCCAGACAATCTCTCAAGAGAGGTTTGCTGCCTGCCTGGGGCCCATATTCGTGACATCACAAAGAGGCTCCGAAACATAAAAAGAGACTTTATGTCCCTTGGAAAGATGCTGAAGGGAGCACAAGTAGTGTTATCGCCAGTCCTCCCAGTTGGAGACTGAGGCGCAGGGAGGAGGCAACATATGTATCTGGTGAATGATTGGCTGCGTAGCTGGTGCCATGTTCAGGGTTTTGGGTTCTGTGATCTCAGGCATGCTTTTGAGAGATTGAACATGCTGATACTGGATGGGGAGCACCCAACCAAGAGGGACATATGAATGTGTGTGTGTATATATACTGTAGGTTTGTATTTTTTCTCCAACCCTTAATTCCCCTTCTTCCAGGAATTTGCCCATCATATTAAGTTTGAATTTTACTCTAGCGATATTTAGGGAGTAAAAACAACTCAACAGATTTATCAGAGTGGATTTTGCCTTTTGCCTATTTGCTCTATTATCATCACCATTCAGGATTGTATTACCTTTACATCACTACAGTAATTTAAGGATTGTTGCTAAGATCTTAATAAAATATTTTCCATGACTATAGCTGTATGCATCTAATCTATTTCATACTTTTTTTTCCCTATTATTATAGAAGAATGTAAGTTTTATTTTTATTTTTTTATTTTATTTTTCATAAATCTGAGAAATCTTTTCCTGGATTAATTGTGTGTGCTTGTCTTCTACATGAAGAAATAACTTACAAGCATTTATTTTTATAGACATTTTTCTCTAAAAGAAAATTATAACAAAACAGCTTTCTTTATCAGATCCATATTACAGAACATAGAAACATAAAATCTGGAATCTAAGTGATGATGAAGAAAACATTTTTTTTTTCCACATGTATCCTCACCTATCTCACACTTGGGATAAATCTAATCAAGATCCTTTCCTCATATGAGAAATATCTGGGGTGTGAATTCAAACACAGTAATTAAGTATTTAACTGTTATAGACCAGAATTCTATGAGTTACTTAAAAAGCAAAATCCTTTCAGTAATCTGTTAGATCATTTAAAAATGTTTTTATCTTTACCAAATAAATTCATCCAGCTACCAAAAAATAAAAAAAAAAAACATTCCACACAGACAAGCTCATCTCGGTATATATATAGGAGAGAATTAGAAAAAAAAAAACAAAATTGTCATTTTCAATAAAGATGAGATAAAGCACTGTGAAAGACTATTAAAGTTCTCATATGTGAATGTGATGTGAATATGTAATGTGAATACGTCCAGTGTCAGGAGAATTCCCTTGATTCCTAATGAAGATTTAAACTAAATTGCTCTTATGCTCAACAAAATATTCTCAAGAGAAGAATACGAGAAACGTGCCCTTAAAATATAGCCCCTGTACAGTCTCAGGGCAGTCTCAAATTAAGAGATTAGCTTCAAACTTGAAATTTCTGCATACAAAGCAATTCCAGAATAACAGGTTGTTAGATACACACAAAACAAAACAAAAACAACAATCACAAAAAACCACCACCAACAACAACACACTGCATGTTGTGTTGTTGAAATCAAGAAGAGAAACCTCTTTTTCTTGATTTATGCTTTGTGCAAGGATGAACCCTGCCAATGCATTCTAAAAAACATTTTCAAATGCAAGTATAATTGTGGAGCTGAGTCCTGTGCACTTGAGGAGACCCTCAGCATGAAATGACAGCAGAGCAGGGTTACTGAGGACTTGCTAGTCTCACGCGACAGACAGACATTTAAAGACCTTGCATGTCTAGCACGCACTGTTCAGAAGCAGGCAAAACCCTGTGTCTTATAGGAGGTAAAAGTTTTGAAGGCAGTCCAGGCTTTCTGGAAATATGACAGGTTAAAGAACAAATTTATTTAAGGGTAGAGGTGAAGGGAGAAAATGGGAAAAGCTATAATATCATTTATAATATCATTGCAAATTGATAAAGCTTCTAACAATTTGTTGAATAGGGAAGGAAGGCAAACTGCCCCTATCCTCTCTTTTGAAAAATGAAGTTTTTTTTTTTTTGAAAATTTTGAAAATGAACCACCAGCCCAGCAGGTAAAGGCACAGGACGTCTACCTGGGGCCAGTGGGAAATGAGCTCTAGAAAAGAGATGTTTTCAGCACTGAGAAAATGCTGAGGGATGAAGATTTGCACACTCTCCTGACAGGTTTGGATTAAACCTCTGCTGCTCAGAAAGAATTATGTCTTAGATCAGGCACAATCCTGCAGTGATTTATCCTGCTTTGGGATCCAAGTTTGCTAGTTCAGCCATCTTAGAGCATTGGCAGAGGAAGTCAGTGCTATCTGCACGTATCTTCTTGCCCAAGACATGCTTGTGAATGAAGTACTTAGTACTGAGTGTCAAACTGCTTCTACTGCACTGTAAACAGGAAACAATTGAATATACAAATTTTCATAGCCAGAATTTTAATAGATATGACATAGAATTTATTTAGGATAAATACAAACGTGTTTATGTCTCGGTTATTGAAAATTTTTAGATAGATCCTCACTGAGTATGTCAAATGTATGACGTCTACTTAGATAAACCTGTTAGCTGATGGGAAACAAAATGATAGTTTATGATAACTGCATTTACATTTGAATCTTTTCTGAATCAGTATATTAAAATGAATAATAATTGTGTATGTTCCTTAGATCTTTGTGCGCTCAGAAACAAGAAAAGAATGGGAGAGAGACAAAACATTTGGATGAGGATCAGACCACATTTTCAAAAAATGTGTTCAATAGTTTTAAAAAGCAATCCTGGAAACTCTTTCCAGGACCTCATTTTATTTTTAAACATACTCTACATTCTTTGGTATTGTTATTGCTTAACTGCAATCTTAGAATTACTTTCACCCTTTTTCCCTCTTAGTCTCTAAAAGAAGAATCTGAAAAAAAAAAATCTTTCTTTAAATGTAACAAATTATTTCAACAACCAGATTTTCCATATTTCCTGAATAACAGAATAAAGTATATACTTCATTTTCCATATCTTCTTGATTCACACCTACTTTCTTATTTTAAATATTATTATAACATATAAGAAATATATTTTATTATAGATATGGTTGTAGCAAACTGCATCTTATTGGCCCACAAGCTAGAGGGCATGGAAACTAGGAAAAGAAAGGGAAAGATCTAAATATCCTTCTCTATATTCACATTACCTACAACAGTGATTCAGTCCAAAGTTTTGCAAGGCTTTCACTATCTCCAATAAATATAAAAAGGCATTACTTGCACCTTCATAAAACTGAATTCTACTGCAAACTTTCATTTACTTCAAGTACTCTCCCATGAACTGAAGCAGTACTCAGCACATATGACTATAATAGTTTGTACATCTGTCATCAACATCACTGAGCTGGCTCTTTAGAAGTTCACTATTCCTTTATTTAATCTGCAGTGGGAATTTCCCAATGCAAAGAAAGTGTCAAAATAATTCAGTAAGAAAATAAATATACAACTTCAGAAAACTTATTTTCACTCTTGCATTTTCAGTAAGATTATAACCTCCAAAACCAGGCAATTTTAATATCTTAGTTTGCATTGTTCCGTGCAGAATACTTTCACAAGCAAAATATGTCAGTTTGCAATAGGCATTCACAAGAGCATCTCCAATTTAAACGTATGCAAATTCCTTTTTTTTTTTTTTTTTTTTTTTTAGCTCAGGGTGCTTTAAGGAAGTATGAAATTAGAATGAACCTCCTAGGTCAGAAAATTTTATTCTTTATTATCACAGGTAGTATCTAATGCACTCACTTTCAAAATTGTTCATGGCCTTAGTGTGGGGGATTTGTTGTTGTGATTTTTTTTGTTTTCTGAAAGATAGTCACAAATATATTGTTCTGAGAGTCTGCCTTTTGCCTCTTTTCCAGACTGAGTTTGTTTATAGTTTTCTCCTTTTTGTTCTCATACAAACATTGGCTTTTAGCCTAAATGGTAGTTTTCCATTTTTTTTCTTCCAATTTTTAATCTCCTACTTAGTATGTTGATAACCACACTCCCTTTTGACTTGTTTAGCCTCAGACAACGTGTTCTAGCTCTTATCTAGAAGATAAGACTCCTGCTTTCCCTATTCACCCAGCAGAGATTTTCCATATTTGTTTTGGTTTGTATTTATCAACCTTGGACATAGGTAATGAAAAGTAAGTTAGTATTCCAGATGAGCATCACCAATATCTTGTAGTAGAAACAACTCTATTTCTACTGGAGATAGCTTCATCACATTCACCTTATTTTCTGGCTAAATTACTGAAGTCATTTATGCTGCTGTGTAGGACATTTCCAGAGTAGTTTTTTGTTTGTTTGTTTGTTTCTTTTTAAGAACAAACCTCCAGCTTTCGACAGAATTTTGATACCAGTACCAGAGTGTGTCATTATCTATTATTGAATTGTATCCCATTTCTACTAATCCAGACCTAATAAGTGATTTTATACAGCATCCTATCCTGTATTGACAGCACATACAAATTTATATTGTCAACTGGTACAATCAGCATTTTCACTGTATTTCTACCAGGACCATTAATGACAAGATTGAACAAGTTGAGTAGCAAGTTCTTATTAACTTTTTTTGCTAACTACTATGCTGCTGTATATTCCAGGGCTGCCTGTGGCTGTTTTCCCTTCGGATGGGTTTTATTGGCTCTCCAACAACTCTATTACTTCTTAACTGTACTTTAGATAATATTTTCTCCAGAGATTAATTGCAGAAAGACAGTATCAAGTATTTTCTTCACCTGCTAAATCAATTATTAAATAGTGTCTTAATTCTCAAAGAACTTTGTTTTACAAACACAACATATTTAATATACACTCCATATATTTAATTTATCCTTTTGTCTTAGTGCAACTGTACCTTCAAGAAAAATCTGTCCTTTGCAAACCAGACTTCAGAAACAGGCCTACTTCATATTTCCATTCAATTGAACATATATCAGTTTGTAGTATTTTTTTTTTCTGCAAAATTTATTTTTTCAGCCAGATCCTTTAAAGTACTGGTTTTTTTTTTTTTTTTTTTTAAATTAATTAATCTCACCCTTTGCAGGTTCACAGCCTATTTAACCAACAATTTTCCAGCCAGATGTATACAGATATGCAGGTATATGCAGATATACATTATTAGTATTTGATCTCTAGTCTGCATCTGTGAAGTTGAAGATCCATAACATTTATCTGTCCAAAAGCATTATAGACAAGATCTTCATCTGTATTTATATCCACAACTGGGATTAGGATGGATTTTTTTTTATTTTTTTTTCTCCTTTTTTTCTCTAGTGATTTTGAAGTAAATAGTAATGTTTCTTATGGCATGAGTCAGAACAAAAGTTCATTTAACTTCCAGGGCAGTCTCTGACTGTATCTACTGCCAAATGTTTAGGCAAAAAGTTTAGGAAGAAGTTCAGGAATATGGCAAGTACACATTTTTTCTCTAGGTATATCCTACCAGGTTTTGGGAGTAGGATCTTCCTAAAACAGAAATGGAACATATTTATTTGTGTTTAATGGCATTTCAAAGATCTTTGCTCTCATCAATACCTCTGCTTTGCTCCAAAAAATGATTTGCTCCAGCTCTGCTGAAGCAGGTGGTCAGTACAGTCCTGGTTGTGCAAGGATGCAACAGCTGAAGAGCCTGTGACCTGGCAAGGGGTGATGTGCCTCTGAATGGCATGACTATCCACAAACAGGAATGCTGAGAATAAGAATCGGGTATGGAAGCATGCAAGAAAAGTGCACACTTCCATAAACCAAGAAGTTTACAGAAGGCAATATATGAAATAACAGTAAGGTGCATGTTTGTGCACACAATAATGCAAATAAAACCACAGAACAGAATGAGAGTAACCAGAGTTGGAGGCCCAACTGCCTCCTCAAAGCACGGATAACTTCAAAGTATGACCCGGCTGGTCAAATATAACTCCTGGCAAGTTCTGAAATCTCCAAAACATGGAGATCTCACAACTCTGCTTTAGTGACTGTTCTTGAAGAACATTTTTTTTTCTTACATTTAATTAGAATTTTCCTTGTTGCAGCTTGTGCCCATTACATTTGCTCTGCAGCACTGACGAGAATCTGGCTACAGCTTCAGTGCAACTACCTACAGAGAGCTGAACATTGCAATAAAAAGTCCCTGTAGTCTTCTTTATGAAAACCAAACCCAGCTTCTTCAGCCTCTGTTCACATCATATGTTACAGTCCCCAGCCACACTGGGTTTTCACAGCAGAATTCCTTCTAAGAGCAGCCACCCCAAATTAGACTGTAGCATATGTAACCCACTTTCAGACTCCAAAAGTGAATGCTTAGAGAAAGAGGAAAAGTGAAAAGCAAGTTGGAAGTGGTATTTCTGTGATACACATTCAAGTTCCTAGAAATCTGTGGAGTAAACAGCTCTTGACACAGTAGTTGTAACTTTGAGTTAAAAAGTTTTAGATGATTATTTTTTCTCTTAAACCTTTCCTGTCACATTATATCAGTGATATTCTGAAAGTGGCCTTCACAGCAATTTCACTCTTTGATGCAATTATACATATAGGCTTTTCAGGATATAAGTAAAACAATCCTAAACTACATTAAAAAACAAAACCAAAACTGTGAGTATGGGATTTGACATTTAAAAAAAAAAATCCTCTGATTATGCAGTTGCAGAAAAGCAACAGATTCTTATCAAGAAAACTAGACGCAGGGAGGGATGTTAAACCATATTGTGAAAATCTTCATGTTTCAAAAGAATTAAGAAGCTTTGTATGATCCTAGATGCTTTATTGCCAGTTGCCAATATATAATGGAAACAATGGTTTTATTTATTTTATAATTTAGATCATTACATACTTTTACGATGACGATGATCTCAGGTCAGAGGCTGTATCTGCTAGCGATGTTACTAAGAGCATTGCAATTTATCCTGTCACATGGAGAACATGGATTAGACTTAAGATTTATATTCTTACTTGGCTGAACTGTAGCAAAGTTGTTACTACGACTTCAAGGAAAACTAACTGTAAAGAAGTAAACACAGGACGGAAATATGGAATAATGCCTCCTAATTTTATCCTTATCCATACACCAGCTATTATTGATATACTCATGACCTTCTTGCAATCTTGTTCTAGTTTAGCTTGTTGACTCTACCTCTGCTCCTCCATTTAACAAGATGGACCAAGTAAAAAGAAAACAAGTACAAAGGTAACAGCTTTCACCTCTGAAGTGGTAACAGGCTTGCAGATGAACAATAGCACGAACAGTTGCTGCCCCTGGAAGCAAAGTGGTAACTGCTACCTCCTCAAAATACTGCCAGACCTTGGCCAGTAAACAAACCAAACCACAAGATATAACATAGCACTTAGCTGACCCTTTGCATGATTTATGTGACTGCTCCATAGTAGGTAATAACCTGAAACAGTAATTTGGTCATCACTGCCTGAAGATGTTTTTCTACATTGCTGTTCCAAAAAGCAATGATAATAGCTTTCAATAATAGAAGTGAGCACTCCTCCTGGCAAAAATTGAAATGACCATGTTCCAGTTCTTTAGCAAAGACGTACATATGTGATTTTATAAATATATATATTTAAAACAACAACAACAAAAGCAGAACACTGAAGATGTTTATCAGTAATAAATATATAAAGACTTAAAAACCTTCAGTTAGCTCCTCTCTTTTTTTCTTTTTCCTCTTTACAGCCTCTGTCCTGAAGCACTGGCAGTGTGAGAAAGTACCAGTGCCAGAGAAAAGAAAGAATATGAGAACAAAAATAGAATGTAAAGTATTCAAGAAATAGTCTATGTTAACCCAATTCAACCTAACATTCGGTCCCTTTACAGCATTTCATTTTGAACTGAAGAAGCAACAGCATATAGTGAAAACAACTATATGACAGGTTTTTTAACCTTTGAGGTTGAGATGGTTTCTAGTTAGGGTAGAGAATCCCTAGGTATTAGGTATCCTCTACACATATAGATTGTATAAACATATGTGTTTGTAAACTGAACGATCATCTGACAGTTTTTGTACTCATGGTTCAACAAACAAAAAAACAAAAGCTGCTGGAAAAAAGAGGAAAAGGCCCTGCAGACAGGGCAAGAACAAAACAAAGGTAAAGAAGAAAGATGATCAACAGGAAGTCAATGAAATCTTGTGAATTTAAACTAATGCAAATAAATAAAACACCCTTGGAAAACCTTAAAGAATCATTTAAATTTCTCAACTGAAATTAAAATCTTTGTAATTTCCTTGTTGCTTTTATCTTTGTACAATGCATAACATCATATTTTAATCAGAATGAAATTACTCCAAAAACTTTTTTTAAATGTTTTCACAAATATTTTTGTAAAATAGTTCTCTTGCAATATCTGTAGAAACAGATGAATGAATTTCCTGAGTATTAAGCTCTCAAATATCTCCTATTGCCTGTTTTATTTGCTTGTAAAGTTTTGCAGAATAAATAGTTAAGTGCTTATGTACAGAACTGAAGAAAAACCGGCATTGCAGGCATGAAATTATTCAACTTTCTGAAAATTGTTCAAGAAGGTAAAAAACTTCTTGACAATTTTTTTTTTTAAACCAAGACCATAGTTTTGCATAATTTCTGAGCACAGCAGTTATAACATGCCTTTTATAATACTTACTGGATGTCAATTACACTTAACACTTCTTATAAATTGGCTTCCTCACTTCTACCCGCTACAGCTTTCAGGTGTGCTGAACAACATAAATCATGCTGTCTTTATCTGCTAATGAGAAGGCACATGTTTAGCATAGAATCATAGAACAGCTTGGGTTAGAAGGGACCTCAAAGATCATCTAGTTCCAATCCCCCTGCTGTGCGCACCATACATCTACATAGAAACTGCCATGCCTTGGAAACTGAGATGCATGATTTCTGGTAGCCTGTAGGTGAAACATGCAGTGTGCCCGAACAAACAAGCAAGCCTCTGTTATTCAACTGAAGGCTGAGGAAAGGTAAAAACTGATCCCCTTGTGAAAGCATCAGCTGTCATGAACTTGTTTAAGTTTTTAGTACTGGTGAGTTAGTACTACAGCATCCTGCTTTAATGATGATCACGTACAACAAAAATATAGGATTGGGCTAACAATTGCAAACCAAATAAAGGTAAGAATATGTTCAAGATGGTATTTTAAAAATCAAAAATTATTACTTCTACATTTGGTAAGACATCCTGCAATTGTTGTATTTTCCTCCTCCACCTACTCCCATTGTGTGTGGATGAATACACATAAATTAAAAATACCTTGCTACGTGTATTTAAGAAGACAATACGCTGGTAACTACACGCAAGGAACAAACATATATGCTGAACAGGTGTAGGAAATCTGAACAAGTTGCTTTATTTTAATGCTTACTTATATTCTATCCAGAATCCTTCACGCTTCACATTTTTGAAAGTTTCAGCTCAGAAAAGACACAGAATTAATGACCTAATATAAAGCTTATTTTATCCCCCCCCCCCAAGAATATAAAATATACCAATTTGTCTGTACTGTCAACCTACCAATTACTACAGTTCCTGCCAGCACAGCCCCTTTCACTCATTAGCATATGCAGATTTTCCCACATCGAGGTGTAGTCTCACACAAAGCCCCACAGACCCACACATTTAATTTCTTTCTCTTTCTGCTCACATCTGAAAAAGACAGCTCACCCAAGCAAGCATGTAACCTCGAAACTCGCTGTAAAACTTGTTAGTGCCTCTCTATGGACATTTTATCAAAGCCATAACTCTTTCCTAGCTCAAGAAAGTTAGAGTTTGTAACAGTCTTCCCATCCCAGAATAATTATGTAGAAGGTTTTTTGTTGTTGTTGTTTTGTTTTTCTTTCTTTTATTTATTTTGTTTTGATAGAGACAGGTGTATGTTTGTTTTGGTTTTTTTTTCCCCCCCAACTGTTTGCAAAAGACACATATATCCTGCATGCAAACCACTGGTGTGTAGAAGGAGACTATCAGACCACAGAAAGCAGTTTGCAGGTTTTTGAAATAACACTGGCTTTGCTACCACTCACTGAATGCTATAAAAATAATGTGGTATTTATCTTTTTTTTTTTTTTTTAATTTAATGTAGCATATGAATACATGTAAACTAGCAAGCTATGCTATTTTGATCACAAATAGGAATGGTTTACTTACCTTTTTTGTAAGCTAAGTTGGAGGTTTGGGGGGACAGGCTCTTCTTGCTCAGCTGAAACACTACATGAAGCATGCCAAAGCTTTGTACGTAGAGGAAGTGAGGTGAAGGATGGGTGGAAGGACAGGTGTCTTCCAGCCTTTCCATTTTCAGGCTTTTTCCTAAGCAAAGCAGAATTCCTAGACTGAAAGTCAAAGAGGCACAATTTGGTTACATGGCATAGGCTGAAGCAGGTCCTTTGAGGAGGAGCAGGTTCTGCTGCAGCAGCTCCATGCATTTGGCTAGGCAGAGGTGGATGATCACAGAACCTCTGCACAAAAAAGCCCCTGCCACATACAGTTGCCCAATATGGGACCCTTCTTTGTGCCTTTGTGGGATGCAAACTATGCAAGAGCCCGGGGCGGGCTGTTAACTTCCCGGAATTGTTTTGATCTCCATTGGGCCCTTGCAAATGAAATTTCAGGAAGAAACAAATGCCACAAACCTGTATGCTCAGCCTTTAGCTCTGTACCCTGGAAGCAGGCACGTGGGCAGCTTTACATTTATGTAGAAGGTACTGCTTGATATTGCAAAAGCCTCATCTGAGACTGAGGCAGCAGAAGACTGAACTGTTGTATACAAAAAGCTGCTCTCAGTGCTTTAGTCTTGTAATACCCTAGAGATGTGAAGAAGGGGAATCTGCTCGAACGCTGGGCTGGGCAGCCTATATGCACAGTGCTAAAATGTTTCAGCAGCTTTTGAAATAGTTAACTTCTGCAACTGACAACACCCACTGAGAAAGCAGGTCCGTGCTTTGTTCTGAAGTCCCATTAAATGGGAGGCTGTGTCAGTATCCCACAGGCCCTATTCAGTCCAGCTATTTTTGGTAAACGAAGAAAGGCAGAGTAATAACATACTTTTGTCAGTGTTTTATGTTCATTTAGGAGCAACATGGTGACAACAGTCCTGTAGCTCCAGGAAAACAAAGAACGTGCATCTCTTGCATCCTATTGGCAAAGAGAACCTTGTCTCTTCAGAGCACGAGGATCCTGAGTCTGTCTGCTTCATACCAGAAGGCCCATGGGGAACGAGGATCTGGATGAGAAGTTGCTACAAGCTATATAGGCATTTTTTCACAGGTTGAAACCAAGACTCACCTAAGATTTCAGCGCATCATCTTCCTTTTAAATGTATTGAAATTACATTGTTTCAAAATAAGGTACAATTCAGTAAGTCTCTGCAACTGAGCAGAAAACAAAATCTTCCCATTTCATTCAAAGTCTATGGCAACACACACGTACCACATTTTCTTGCTTTCTTTATATGTAACCCTCCATCTACAGCAATCTTCCTGTCTTTACTCCTGTCTTGACTTTTTCTCTTCCAGTATTGCCTAACCAAGGGGCAAACAGCAGTGCACATTGAAAGGAATTTATCTCCCACTTCATTCTTTGTGACTCCAATTTGTGACACTTTGCACATGCCTGTTCGTAGGAAAATGTTCCTATTATTAATAATACCCAACTACTTCCCTGCAGAGCTGATAAAACTCAATGCATTAAAAAGAAACCAGACTTGAATGAAGATAAAATTTGACTTTTTGTTGTTGTTATTTGTTTTTATCAGCTACGCTGCTTCAATTTACTGTAACATTCTTCCTATCCGTTTCAAATGGTTGACACCCTAAAACAGGCTAAATACAACTTGGCATATTGACAGTAGTCAAAATACTCATTTTTACTACAGTTTTTAGAAGAAACAAAGGGCACATATTACCTGATCAGAGACTGAAAGACCTACCACCTGCATACTCTAGTTTATGCCAGTCTGATGACTTTATTTAGTTAAAACTGACGGCACCTCTGAGTGCCAGTAAATCTAACAATTCTTGCAAGTCTCTGAAGAGCAGCTACTTGTATGATATGGTCAATATTAGAGCAGAGAGGCAGCAGCTGAACTGCTGAACCTGAGAACGTGCCTCTTCTCTCGAATTTACAGACTGAATGATAACAGTGTGGCAACTGGATTCTAGACTCTTAATAGTAAAAACAAAACAAAAACAGAATTTTGGCCTGCATAGCCAGACAGAAAGTACCTTTTCTTACTACGTAGTTCCTTCCACTTTAAAATGAATGTTCCTTTGTATCACCCAGAACAATGACCAATTCATTTGTAAAACAAAGGTCGGGAGGGAAGACTTAATATGCAATTTAGTGTTTCTATACAGCTCCACATAACTATTTTAGCTACAAGTATCCAAGTTATTCACAGATTAAGATAAAGCAGCAATTTTCAAGGTGTGGTCAATTGATTCCTGGTGGTACAGTGAACACTTAAAACCTGTGTATGAGGAATGGCTGCACACCAGGTACCTAGTTATGTCCACGGATTTTAGATCATGTTTTTAAAAACCCATACAGTCTTTTCCTAGTTATTACCATACAAACAATTGTTGTGGTAACATTACAAATGATACATAATAATGAAAAGGTCCCTGCAAGGCCTTCAGACATTTAAGAACCCTCCCACTAAGATAAACATTACATCTTACAGCTGGATTATTGCCAGAGGCAGAAAACTGAGCAGTTACAGCAAGGACTATGGTTAAACAGGGTTGCTAAGGAATACTTCTATATCGTGAAATAAGACAAAACATGGAGAGTAAGAGTTAGATTTAATGATTAAGTTATTAAGGAAACCATCTCTTATACTTCTTTCTCCACCCAGCTCTTCTCTTCTTTCTCATAATTAAGGGAGGCATCATACTTCAGTAATAGGTAATATATTCAAACAAAAATATATGCGTTGCACAAGGGTAAAAGCAACACTGAAATTACAAAAAAAAAAAATTAATGTAGGAAATAAAAATTATGCATTAGTGGAAAAGTGTAAATGGGAATATTTTAGTAGTCAAAATAAATATTTAATAAAAGCCACACACCCATGACAAAGTATCGAAACAAAAGAACTTAATATTTGGAAGCACACTATCCACATTTCCTTGTGTTAAACATTGTTAAATTCAGTGGCTTAATTATTATCACATTGTTCTAAGCAATCGTTGCTTAAATCAATGTTGTGAAAAGTCATGAGACTTAGAATAGTGTTCCAACAATAAAGTCGATTTACTATAAACAAAGAAGAATTTCCCACACAACAGAGTCAATCCACAGTCATCCATACAAAGTTGACAAGGACTACTGCATAGCATATTGGTTGCTGTACCAAAAGTGCATTTGTAAGCATTCAATGAACTGGGGAAAGAGTGAAAAAAGGTGTTTTCTGTTTCCTTCCGCCATATATATACTTTTAAAAACAACCAGATGTTTGATAGTTGAAGAAAAAAAAACATGTTTTTTTTTAAAAGTAAAGCATAGACTAAAGATCTTACGAGCACCATAAGATTTCTATTCGGTAAAACAGTACAAACCATTAGCACTGTAAGTAAAGAACAATTAAAAGGTTATTATATCATTTCTTATTTAGAACACAACTGAAAGTTTTAGTGTGCTGCTGCATCACCCTATGGTCTAACACATACATAGTACAACCAGTGGCATTTTACTGACTTTGATAAGCTCTCTAAACAAATAACACAAAGAAAAATGCTTTTCCACGTAAAGCAAACAAAAGTCTAGAAAGATTTAAACTGTTGATGTGTAAAATGGAAATGTAGAAAATGTTAACCCAAACAGATTTTTATGTGGAAAAGCAGCAGCGTCCGGCTTATCCTATCAGTTCACCACTAATTTTTTTCACGGATTCCTTGAAAGTACCCTTCCTGAATATCCCTGACTTACAATGATTTTTGAGTACTATTTTCTCAATTAAGATTCTGCATTTAAGATTATTCTCAACCCATTACCCTTCAATCCCCATCCATACCCCACATCATATTTAAATTTGTAGTTCTCACATAAAGCATTGTAATGACTTTCACTGCTTGCCAAATGATACGCAGTCAACATTTTTTCTATTTCCAAAGGACTGAAACCATCTTCCAGTTGGATCACATTAAACAACTAAAAATAGTACTCCTCCCTTACTCTTTTGTGACATAATAAAGACTATTCACCATTTAATATACGTTCAATCTCTTCTAGTCTTTTCAAAGCAGCAACTCTCTTTTTCTCAATATCTTTGATTTCTTTTGAAGATTTTTTGGGAGTCTCTTTTTCCATACTGTTTTTCTCTGTTCGTTTCTTATTTTTTGATTGCCCTTTATTGTTATCAGCTGTTGTTTGGGAGGCTTTCTGCTCATTTTTTACTTCTTTCAAATTCTGAAATGATTTTTTTTTTTCTTCTGCAGTAGTTGCAGTCCCATCTGCCAGAAGCGATGACTGTTCTGTAACACTAAGTGATGCAATTTTACTTCTAACTATGTTCAGATGACGTTGAATATACTCCTCATGAGGTGCCAGAGCTAGAGTTTCAACCAAACATTTTTCTGCTTTTATTAAGTCTCGTTCTTCAAAGTAAACTACACAAAGATTATGTTTTCCTTGTACATTGTTGGGATCCAGTTCCAAAATTTTTTCAAAGCACTTTTTTGCTCCAACTATATCCTTCTTTTGGTTCATAAGGATATCTCCTTTCAAAATGAGACCTTTGGTATGATCAGGATAGTATTTCAGTAGGTCTTCCAGGACAGGCAAAGCCATCAATTCTTTTGATGTCTGAGAATAAAGCAACGCCAAATTGAACAAAGCACTTCGGAAGTTTGGCTGTAACCTTATGGCTTTCTTCATCCATGCCTCTGCCTCCACATCTTTTTTGTCATCCATTGCCAGCATACCCAAATTGAAGTAGCCATTTGCGTCCTGTGGTTCTTCTTTCACATAATTTAACAGTCTTTGTTTAGCTTCAGGTCTAAGCCGAGCATCACCTAAATGACAGAAAATGCATTTAATTCTAGATTTATACTGAAGTATTTTTAGGCCAGGCCAGTAAAATGCTAGTTCTTATACAAATTAAAATGTAACTTCTGTGAAAGTTAAAGGGTTTAAAATATTACTTTTTATTTGTGCCGTGTAGCAGAAAAAATAAATGATATTTACATCCTTTACAGGACAAAACTGACAGCTGACTTGTAGCCAAAGTCAGCATCATTATCCTATTATCTGTTAAATTATATTTAGATTCGGTACAACAGATACAAAAGGTGTCTCTACAAGTTTAACAGGGGTTATTTTCACGTATGAGTGAGCAACTGGAATGCAGAGAAGTTGTCAGTTCTGACAAATCACCTCTCATAGAAGCAAACTTAGAAGACCTCATTTTGTTAAAGACATATTGAAAAGAATACTGATAGAGATTACATAGGGTGATGTCTGATTTAGCCAGGCTATAATACCTTATCATGTCAAAACAAAATCTGTAACTCATTTTGTTTTGCATCAAATTGTTTAAAAAATAAAGTATAAAAATAATCTTGTCTGATAATAGGAGGAATCCTAGCTTGTAGTCTGTGCTACTTTAAATAATATTTCAGTGAATATATTTTAATAAGGAATTCCGGGCATAGACTTACTGAAGGAAGGGGGATTAGGGAGCTGATTTTAACCTCCTTCTTCCACCTCCTGAAAGAGTGCCTGTACCTTCTTCCAGTATGGGTTACTCAAAACTAGACAACTAACACTTCTGCTCATTTGAAGCCCCTCGTACTACTTCAGACAAGAAACAAGGCGTTTCTTGTACTACCTAACTTACAACGTGGAAAGAGATGAAGAACAAGAACAATCCATTTGGATCAGCTCCAATCAACTCTATTATCTCTTGTTGGGATGGTAAATTATCCCCAAGAAAAAGGGAAACAAACCTTACTTGTCACTTCCTAATTATGTTTTGCGACAGCTTTCGTATGGCAACAGCCATATTTACCCATACAGACAGAAGCTAAACATACAAAATCAAGCACATGAAAATCCAACTTGATTCATACTAATCAGAAGTATTTCAGGGGAAACTTAAAACATTCACATTTCCCAAGACTAGATTTAAAACCCACAGAAGTCAATGATTTTTAATTGATGAGGAAAGGACGAAATCAATATACATGCAAAACATTAGTATTATACATACTTCACTGTTTTATTATATAGGTACAATTTTGAAAAAGAGTTTTGTGTAACACTATTTTTTATATGTATAAGATGTTCTATTGTAAAATAGTTTTAAAGGTGCTAATCAGCTAAGGTATATGTACACTTTGCATAAATTCCAAACACTACCAATAAATGACAAAGTTGACTATTACAATAAATAGTTTTTTTGATGATGCTACAAACTTCTGCTTTTCAAAAATAAATCAGTTAACTAAAAAAAGAGGTGATATGCATCTTATAAATACATAATATTTATTTAAGGAGTAACTAACATACCAGATTCCTGCATTAGCAGGGCTGAGTTGAACAATGCCAGTTTATGTGTTGGGTTGAGTTCTAGTGCTCGGTTAAAATTCTTCAGGGCTTCTGTTGGATCTTTCAGTTCAATGTAAACAATTGCCAAGTTGTACCACAGGTCTGCATTGGTTCTGTCTAGTTCTAGAGCTCTAAGGTAAGCTTCCTTAGCTTTCAGAGGCTTGTTCATTTTTAAAAGTAATTCTCCCCTGTTGAAGAATAAATTTAATCTTCAGCAATTTTTGTTCATATACGTACAAAAATAATTGACATTTTTCTGCCTTTTTTTAAAAAGAAATTAATCTTCCTATAGAAAGCAGATGTGAAATACTACTAATACTAGTTTTGTTTTGTTTTAAACACAAGAAAGCACAGGAATTGATTATATACCATTCCCCAAAGCTTTCAGCTCTGAGAAGTTTACATACAGGAGATGTATAAGCAGAACAAAAGAACCCACATACAGGAGTTATCAAGGACTCCTGATATTGGCTGTGTGACACTGCAAAAAAGTCTACACACCTCTGCACCTCCCTAAATCCCAGGAAGAATCACAACTAACAAAACAGTGGACAGAAGCCTCAAAACCCACAGTCATTTAGCCTCCCATTTATGTGCTTCCCATTTCTTGCTTTTTCTGAACCATTTTCAACAAAATAATAAAGAAAAACTCCATGATTCAGAGTAATCAGAAGTTTTTTTAGAAGTTTTAAAATAAGAATTTTAGAAGTTCAAAACTAAACAAGGAGATTAGAAATCTGAGTTTGTTATTCATAAAGATGTCTAATGGAAGCATCTTCCTATACAATGTTCAAATACACAGCATATGTGGAAACACACTGCTTGAAGTAGGAATGTATAAGAACAAGACTTGTCATAAATAATTTATTATTGCCCCAAATTTTCATCATCTTATTTGAAAATAAATCAATTCCAGAAGCTAATGCGATTGTATGAACTAAACAATGTTCACAGCACTGCAAATACACAAATGTACATTCAAGAATATGTATCTCTAAAATTAGAAAATACCTGCTGATGTAAGCCTGCTTGAAATCTGGCCTCATACTAATTGCTTGCCGATATAATTGATCTGCTTCTTCAAGGCGAGATTCATTTGCTCTAATTAAATTTGCAAGATTAATATAAACATTCAGGTGGTTAGGAGCAACTCTTGCTGCATACTTTTTACCTGGAATAATCTGCCAGAAAGAACATATGTACCAAAAAAAAAAAAAAAGAGTAAAAATATGAAAGACAATCAGTACAGAACTACTCTTCAGCCTGCTGCATTTGTTTTAGGGTAATACTGGACAGTCTACAGCCACTTAACAATTACAAATAGCAGCTCTTCCTCCAAGAAAAAAAATCATAAAAACATAACAAAATCTTTTGTCGTCTTACTTCTATGAACACGTGGAACATTACCTTAAATGGGATACAAAAGTTATCAGTTAAGCTCTGTTACTACTTAACTTGGCTCATGCAAATGGCCATTAACAACCATCCAGATCTTGTAAAACTTTCCCCATTCAACAAAGAGTATTTCTTAAAGCCTAAAATGACATTCTATCAGACAAGCCTTTTTTTTAAACCCTTCAGCTCAGTGTAAGTACAATTTTACCGTCCACTTACACAGCAGATGAAAAATTTACATGAAAGATGAAAATGCTATGGCATTAAAACCAATGTACTGTCTACTCGAATCTTCATACTGTTTCATTGTGCAAGCTTTTTAATGTTATACTCAAGGGACTATTGATTTTTCTTGTCAGTCTCATTTTGCCCTTAACATTTGTTACCTTGCCCCAAAAATATTCCTCTTCTTTTAAACAGCTAAAGTAATACTTACTAGGTACAAATACAACTTTACAAATGGAAAAGGTAACAGAGGACAGTTTTTTACAAGTATTTTCAAAGATTTTTTTTTTGTCGCAGCTGCAACTGCCTTCTCCCACCTCCAACACTGCATTTAAGACTTCTCCTGCGGGCTCAGAAACTAATCATCATCAATTAGCTGGACATTAAAGTAAACCCACTGTGATTAGAAACTGTAAGTGCACATTTGTAACTTGCTTATTTTGTATCCTCAATTTGAGCCATAAAAAAATCTAAAACAATATAAAAAGTAACTTAAAATATTTTTTAACAAAGAAGGTCCAAGTTAGCATTTTTTAAAGTGCTATGATTGTGTATCACCTTTTCTTTTAAGAGATAGCTTTGGGGGGAGGGAGGGGAGAGAGCATATAGCAACATGCAGCTTCAACAAAAAAATAAGAAAGTTTTATCAGGAATATAAGGTCTGAAAGAGTTCCCTCCTATGGTGGTAGTTTCTAATTACCTGTGGCATCAATGATTTAGCAATCATATATGATTCTTCGGCTTCTTTAGTTTTGTTTAAGTTTTTGTAAGTTCTTCCTACATTCATGTGGGCACCAATATCATCTTAACAAAGAAAAGAATGAAACTTCAAATACTTCATACACTGAGTATCACAAAAAATACCTATGCTTGAGTGCTGCATTAAATACAGGTACTGCATAAAGACTAGCAAAAAAAAACAGCTTAAATTATTTTTCATCTGAATTATGAAGCTAATAATTTAACTGTAAACCAAAAGATGTGTTATAAAGTTACTTGGGAAAAGGTCAAAAATGATAGGTAAATTTTCCATGTATATGTCTTTAATCTCTTGCTATAGTAGAGGCACATAAATTGAAAATTATTTACTAGGTTTCTAAAAAGAAAAAGGAAAGGTTGTCCAGTACTACCTAGAAATTCTTTTGCAACAGTATGCAAAAGAGAATAAATACATCCTAGATATCTTTTTCATATTCTTCCTTAGTATCAAGTAAGAAAATTAAATAATAATAATACTTCAAAACGAATTACAGGTTGGATGATGTTATTTTTGAATGAACTGAAATAATGGCTTTAAATGAAAAGTATATGCACCTTTCTATAGATAGAAACTTTCACTGAGGACTTTTTTGGGGAGGAGCTTATTAACTTGTAATACTAACTCATCGATATATTTATCACACTGAAAAACTACGTATCATTTAACTGGCCCTGTTTGCTGTTCAGTTGGTGAAAAACAGGTAATTCAGAACATTTTGTTAAGTAAGCTAAGCATCCTGACATATTAGGAGCAGGGAGAAGCCATTCAGCGGCAGCTAGTCAAAGGTTTTACCTGGTTGCACTTGGGTGGCTTGTATGAAGAATTGCAAAGCTCTTTCAAAATTCTTTTCATTTTCTAAGGCATGCCCTACATTGTTCCATAGTTTTGCGTTGTTCTTATTCACCTAAAAACAACAACAAAAAGATATCAATATATAACGTATTAAGCTGCATTTGATTTTCTTGCAACTAAATCTTGAAGTTGGAAAAACACAAAACATATGAAAGATCAAGCTGCTATGTGTAAAGAACAACAAAACAGCGCATACAGAACAATTACATTGAACTTCCTGCTCAACATCCATTTATTTTAGTCATTAGTACCTAAAAATTCCATGGATTTTAAAATGTAATTATTGGAAAATGAATAGATGGTTGTTCAAACTATCATACCATGCCATATTTAAAGAAACTATTTTATGCAAACCTTTTGTAGATTTTATATTCAAACATATTGTGTTTACCTCCAGTTAAGAGAATACATTCAACTGTTTTAACACATTAAGAAAAAATTCTCGTTTCTTGTGCATGAATTCCCATGTGTGCATCACACTGCTTTTAAAGCATTCCCAAAAGCTACTAATTAGATACTGTCAACATAGAAATAAAAGTGGCAAAACAAGCATAATTTCTCTCCATTCTTATCATGCTCTAATGCAGTCAACTTTTTTTTAGAATAGCAACACAATTTTCCATTATCTCTTTCAAATAAGATACAGTACCTTTAAAGCTGACATAAACAATGTGTATTCTGATTCCCAGTCCCAGTTTCTGTGTAGTGTTTTTAAGGCGTGCGTGAATAGTACCACAGCCAAACAAACCCAAGAAATTTTTCTTAGTACACTATTAAATTAAAAAAAAAAAACAAACAATAAAATAAAGATTTGTTAAAAGCACACAAACAATTCTTATTTATACTAAATAAAATATCTCCTATCCTAGGAGACAAAAAAAATGCAGAACATATTTGCGAATGGTATATTCCAACTTGCCTGAACATTAATTGTAGCAGTTCAAAATTTAAAAGGAATCTAATGTCTAATTTCAAGTTATTCACCTGTCGGTTTTTTTTTTTTCCATCACTATGCAATCTGCTTAATAAAAACAAATGCAATCCACATAATATAATGTGGAACAAAAATGTAGGAAAACTGTACTTTTGCTTTTCAGACCTTATCTGTAATCTTAGACAATGAACATGATCATGACGTCCAACAGTGAGGTTCTTCAAAACACTGTATAAAATGTAATAGCTTACAAAAATGAAACAAGAAAAACTAATGTCATCCTATCCTTTTATTTAATTTTATTTTTAATTTAATTTAAAAAAAAATAATAAAAATAAATTTATTTATATAGTCAGGTTATTCCGCACAAGTTCTTTACTGAACGCATAACCAACCTTTCCCACACTGTAGCATACCTCTTATCAGAGAGGTTTGCTGTGGAGGCCACCCAATGCTCCTAAGTAAACACAATACAATGGTAGTACCTCAGTAGGAGAAAGGTCCAGTGCCTCTTGAACAGCTTATATTTTATTTTAAAAGCTGCAAATCAGGAGCACAAATCACACTCTATGACCAGCTTGTCAGCAACAATCTTCTAGATTTTTTGCAGTTTATTTTCTGCAGTTTGAACACCGCTTGGTTTAACTACACCAGATATAAAACAAACTCTAACAGACTGACCCCATTTGGTCTCTGAATTCAGATCTATATGTGAAAAAACTCACTAAAGACCTAGTAGTCTTCCTCCAATTATGAACATGACTTTGTTAAAAAGCTTTAAAAATATCATTCTGAAGCAGACATAGCTATCCACCTTTGCCAGCTATTTCTTGGTTTAGCTGTTCACACTCCTGTGTACTCCACAGGGGTTTAACAGAAAAACAGAAGCTTTTGCCCTCATATACAAAACGCTGCACACGCAAGACTGTGCTTGTTTTTGTTGGTGGTGGTTCTTGTGTTTTGCTTTAAAATAAATTAAATTTAATTTAAAATAAATTAAAAAGTAAAAATTAAAAGAGCAGCAGAAATGAGAGGAATTCCAACACCACAAAGCAGCTGGTGAGAACTGAGACATGCAATAAACCATATCCCCACCAGGCTAATAAAACAGTTCCACCCGCCCCCCCCCCCCCCCATATGTCCCCCCATATTTCTAAAGCAAGGAGCCTATTCCACATTGTGAGACTTTTTAGAGCACTGACTTGCAATATTTTTGTAGTAAGCCACACTGCTGCCTAATTTTCCTCCCTATCTGTCCTCTCCTGGATCCTTGCTTTCTGTCACAACACTTCTATTTTTGCCACTTTGTAGTGGGATTTGTGATAATACTTTCTCCTCACTCCCACAGGGTATCACCGATTTCTCCTTATCCATTGCTGTCAGCTTTGGCAGCACCAGTTAGCACAAGTTATCCTGCAAGGATAACTCACTTCTAACGACACTTCTAACCTCACTTCTAACGACAACAGACAACATAGACTGGGATCGGCTGCCTTTCAGTTTGTCCAGATGAGCAGAAGTATGGCACTAGGGTAAAAAGGGTAGAGCATCCAGCTCAGGGGGAAGCATTTACAATGTACAAGACACTAGAAAACCTAAGGTCCATGCAAAATATGCATTCAGAGCAGAAATTTCAAAGGAGAAATTCTTATCTAAATCATTCTTTAATTAAACAAATACTGAGCAGTTCTGATGTACATTCTTAGCACTTAAACACTGAAAATTTTATCAGTAATGAAGATATTTGCACATGCTGCAGACTGATATACATGCATTACATAAACTTTAGTCAGTAGTCACCTTTGGATGAAGTACAAATCATATCTAGACTGTAATTTTTTTTGCCTAATCCTTAAAAATGATTTAAAACAGAAAATACCATGTTATTTACACAAAAGAAATATCTAGGCAGTCCATTTTGTAGCGATGTGTAATGTAAGCTACCTTGCATTCTAAAGTGTTTGGTGTCAAAGGTATTGAAAAGTATGTTTTGCGGTTTTTGTGTTTTTAAATGAACCTCTGAATACCCTCAGAATAACAACAACAATGGGAGGTGTAGGGGAAGAATCTCAGTATTTAGTATCGTAAGGACTATTTTTCTTAAGAGGCAAAGGATCAATGCACTAAAGTATCTCCCCTCTCCAACAGATTTAAAACTCCTCCTTTACTCCTATTCAGTCACTTTCTGTAATAAAAGTCAAAATACAAAAATCTGCAATTTGTGAAACAAAGGTTCTGTAATGTTTACCCTTTTCTTACAATTTGGTTCTCTCTCCAAATACAAGCTCAACCAACTTTTAAACTGATTGCTCCGAAATAACTCCAAAAAAAATATTTCTATTTGGTAAAATGGTTTGACCTAAGATGGCAAACTGCTATCAGCTAAAAAAGCGTAAGGGCCACAAACTCATGATAAAATCTGATTAATGATATCACAAAAATTTCAAAGAAATCAGTGATCTTCAGCAAAATATTTTAACCTAAAATACTAGGTTGTATAAATGAATTAAATATATTATCCTTTCACCTCACAAGGTGAAAGGTGAAATATTTTATCCTTTAGGTATCCTTTGTAGCATTAAGCTAAATCACAATTAATTTTTAAATAATTAACAATACTTAATCAGAAGACTAACTCATGATGCTGATGTTCTGACTGCACCCAACATGCATATAGGTAAATTTAATTTGAAGTATTTGCTGACGCAAAAGTGTTTTTTCCTAATAAACTGCTTAGTAAATGTCTATCCCCTAAACCAGCACTAAATTCCTCTACAGGAAGAGCAGCCAGTGTACTACATTTTCAAAGCAACACTGCTGATGGTGCATGTCTGTTTATAAATTAAAAAATATCTACTGGTCTTCTAAGTTCCTTGCTGTCATTTGCTCACACCACAGGACTGCCAAACAGTTACTCTTGGTCAGTACTCTGCATTCAGCAAGAACTTGATGCAGAACAGGACCTGTAACATCATAAATTCACACTGGTTAAAGCTCTATTGGGAAATCCCGCAGTTATAAATGTCCTTGTCTTTTATTGAATTAGGAGAAATGAGTTAAACCAGTTAAAGATAAACTTACTGTACCTTTTATTTGATAATTTCTTCCATCCGTGTGCTACTAAAATGCAGAATCCCATGCTAGGAACATATAACACACGTTCTGCTACTACAAATCCAACAGGAAAAAAGAGGTTTGATGCAGGAATGAAGGGTAGCACTATTAAGCAGAGTGCCTAGAAAAGAAATGCAAATTAATTAGTAAGCAAGATTAGGCAGTGACAGACTGTACTCAACACACAAATTATGAAGCAATTACAAAAGCATAAAAACAAAGTCTGACATACATGGAAGATCTACGTCTTTTTTTTTTTCTTTTATGTATTAAGATCTGTTTTACATTGAGACCACTCTGAGCATGGCAAGTTAGACCCTACGAATGACACTTTCTTATGCAGCCTAGTGTAATTGGTTTTCTGTACTACAGAAAAGAGCAGCTGTATGACAGAATGCTAGGACCAAAGGTCATATTCAAACCAGAGTTTTAACAAGAGCTCCACATACAAAAACATGGCAGACCTAAAACCTTGGAGATTGTCTTTCATAATAATTAACAATTATATGATGTAAACAAATTCATTTTACAATTGATTCTATTTTTAATTTCCATTACAAATCTGAATAACAAAAATCAGAAGCAACCACTGAATTAACATCCATGTTTAGATACTATACTACAGGCACCCCAAAATACCGAAAATGACAATGAAGTTATCAACTGCCTTAATTGGAGCTCTTAGGTTTCTGACAGACATCTTAACAAAAAGGTGCATGCCTGGGGGAGACATTAAAAGACAGAGAAACCCATCTGCTACAAAGGAATTGGACATGACCGATAATTACAAATAAACTAGTTCAATTATTAAATAATCACAAATAATTAATTCTAAATATATGGTCTCCAAGTTACAAAACAAAAACAAAACAACCCCCCTACAAAAATATAATATTTATTTGAATATAGTAAAAAGGATTTTTTTTAGAAATTTGCTATACAACAGGTTGTCATCTTCTGTCTAGGTAAGCAGAACTGTCTTTTGTACGTTAAAACAATCAACACATCCAGTATGAAAGAATCTAGGATTTCACATATAAAAATGCCACACTGATTAAAGGTTATCTCATTTTTCATGGAGCAAAGAGTATGCACTTGGGGTATGGATCATTAACATGGATCAAGTGGTCTACAGCAATTCATTAAGCTACAGGAAAAATAAATAATTGAGTCTTAAGGATATTACAAGCATAATATGTAGAGAATATGTTGATTACTTGAGGAGAAAATTGTATTTAATGCCATTTCACATTCCTCTACCTTTATCCTTTACATTTGTATAGTACATGCTCCTTATAGAGCACCTCCCAACCTATCTCATCAAGAAGTAAAAATTCCAACATGGAACTTTAAGATAGATTTTTGTAATTCACTCTGAAATGCAGGAGTCCATCATGCTATCCCCAAGCCAGTCTTCTGTATCACTCTTTCACCCAGTTACAGGAAATGTCTTCGTATTTTTTGGAGGGAAGTGACGGTTAGTGTCATTCTGTATTTCATTGTTTCCAGTAGCTGAACACAAGCAATACTACAAAGGTGAATCTACAAAAGCAAGTTCCAAGTGTGCTTTACCAAAAAAAGTGCTGTTTTGCAGATCTTTTATTTAAAAGTTATTCACACTGAAGTAAACTTTAAAATGTGTAAGGTTTGTACATATGCTTAAATGACACCTAATAAAAAGGACTGTCTATGAATCTAAAGATTTTGGCATGGTTTATTTAGCTCTCTGCAATTTTTCTGATGGCAAAATGTTACACAAGATTTTGCTCAACTTCTTTCAGTCTCTTTGCCTCTCCTCAGTCTATTGTCCTTCAAATATAATTTCTTAAGTGACAGACTCAAAGCGCCAACGCAGATAAAAATTTGTTCTCTTCTGTTCGTTTGCTCTCTTTATCACAGTCTTTCAGCAGGTGCAAAGCTCAGTTGAAAAATATCCCAGTCAAGGCAACTGAAAAACATAAAAGAGACAGAAACATTCACATTATGCAGGGAGCAAAAAGCACATGACAGAACTCTAAAATATGACCATAAACTATAAAAAGTAAGTGAACTGCTAGATGACCATTCAAAAACTTCAGGAGACATTTCAAAGCCTGAGATACAAGTACGGGGCCTACAGAAATAAATACTGAATAGTTCAGAAGTACTGATGTCTTGGTAGATACATCACTTAAAAACGCAAAAACTTTCTCCAAGAAGCTTAAGGATACCTGTCTGCTCCTGACATTTGCACAGTAAAAAGCCACGAAGGTTTGTGGCTGAGTAGCATGGAGTGCTGTCTCATTATAAGCGAGGGCTGAGAAAGGATGGTAAAGCACTCGTTTGGGACACTTAGCAAGTATCAACAGAGATAAAAAGCTTGTATTAAAATATTGCCAGGCAACAAAGAAGTGTCTAACCCGAAAGATTTAATTTAGAAAACAAAAGCCATGATCACAGCCTGATTTGGAAACCTAGGGAAAAGCCAATGTAATTCTAAATCTGTACTATTCATTGTACTAAACATTTTCAATATTTATATTGTAAATTATTTAAAAAGGTCACTTAGCCTAATAGTCAAGTTTTCTGACTGCTCAAAGGGATAAAGTAAACACAAAATACAAGAGAATTTAATTCCTCATACATTGTTTCTAGGGCATGTCCTTCATTAACGTCAAAATAATTGATTATTTCAAGCAGCATAATGACATCAACCTGCCAAACCATGTGTTCTGATTTATAATACACAATCCCATTTTCTGTTAGTTTAATATTGTCAGTTGGTAAAATAAATTGGCTACTTTGAAGAAGCAATTAATCTGTTTTGTCCTCTCCCAATTCTGTTATTTCAAAAAGGCAATTTTAGAACCTACAGCAAAACTAAAATATGACGAAGTAGAACACAATGCACCCACTTACCTGAGTTATGCTTTGTGGAGATGATTTGTATCAAACAGATGCTGGCTGAAAATGGGTCCTTCAACTTTTCCGTCTCTCATTAATGAGTTCACCCTGTGAGATGTCTTGTGGAGAACTGTGGAATGTCCACTGTCACTCGTGGAAGTGGGAGAAGGAATCTATTTTTCTGTCTTGTCCCTCAAGAAGTACAGCACCCACATCCAAATCCACGTCAGCAAATACAGAAAGACATGTTAAGACAAACTTGCGGCCTCCCTTCTCTTTTGCATTTTGGATCCATCTCCTTCGCATTTGATTTGCAAAGTCCAAATAAAAATCTTTATTTCTGCAGCAGGTTTGAAGTTGTACTGTTTATGATATCATGAACAAAAATAACTCGAGACTTTTCCCTTAGTTCAGGCTTCAGCATGAGACCTGAGGGTCTCATAGGGCTAATGCAAGAGCCAAAACATGCTAGAGATTTCTAAAGGCAGAAGCTCTTTACAATGCCCTTTAGGACTCCTTCAGAGTGATGCTCATTAAGAGTTCAAAACCAGTGTGAACAGTCATGCTTTCAACAATGCTGTGCTGAAAACACAGGTGGCATCTAGGTTTACTACGCATCTAGGCATACTAGGTGGCATCCATGCAGACAACTAAAATTTGTACCTGCCAGGGAACTAATTTATTTTGACTAGCACAAATTCAGGCTTTTACTGGAAGAACCGAGAACCAAGTGTGGAAAAAAAAAAGTTTTAAAAAACAGTATTTCAACATAGTTATCTGGAAAACTGCCATAAACTGTATAAGTGGGTTTCACTAAACAGAGATTCAATTTCTTCATTTTAAAGATTGTACTATGATCTCTCTAATAAGAGAAACTAAGAAGCCACAGTGAAGAAACCGTTCTCTCCCTCTCTCTCCCATGACACAATATCCTGTCTACATCAAAACATTAATGGTTTACTGGTAGGCAGAAACGGCTTTTGGCCTACAGTGCTGTTGCAAGTTATAACAATTCATTTTCAATATTTTATATTGCATTCTCATCTAAGAAATTAGCTTTCAGGCATTTAGATACGTCTGGAAAAAATCCGCATCATACAGAAGGTTATATATACAATAAAGGTATATATGAAACAAAAATAACTTTTGTTCAACAGTGATTACAGTGTGTTTAAGCTACACTGTAGATCACAGGTTCAGCTGAATGAACTCAGAAGACCCTTGCTATAAAAATCACTTGGAATAATAAGAAAAAAATGCCCTTGAACAAAAACTAATGTTGAAAACAATAACCCTTTTCTCTTCTGAACTTTACGAGTTAGGAAGTAAAGGAAAGTGTTGGGAAATAAAGTTCAAGAGCAGTCTTATGAAAAAGGGTGTACCGCTCCCCGTACACATTTCCACTACTTTCAGTGCACTGGATAAAAAATGTTTCAGCTTCTATAAAAAGGAACATTAAACTACTTATTTACATTTAAGAACTATAGAACTACTTTTTTTAAACACAATGTTTAGTTTTGAAATACATATTGTCCAATAGCATTAAACTGATTTTCTGGGTATGTCATCTTGTGCATTTATTATACAAATAAGCTAAGTTTCTTTTGTTCATATGCAGTTTCCAAATTCAGGACTAGAAGCTTCACCAGCTATAATACAGATCATTTATTTTCAAGAATTTTCTAGTGAAACAATCTGCCTTGCTCCATGACAAGACCAAAAAAAAGTATTAGTCAGAGCTGTAATGTTAGGTCTCTTTGAAATGTATCCAAGTTGGTCTGCTGATTAGCAAAGAAATTCATAGCTTTAAATTGTGCATAAATATTCCCACCCATCTGAAACTTCCGTTGGCTAGAGTTACATATTTTAAAAAAAGCAGGGTATTTCTGAAGCAAGCTCAGATTTATACTTGCAGATTTGTTGCAGGCATAACTGCACCACTGACTTAATGAGAAACATAGTATCGGTTAATCATTCACCTTGTGAATTTTTTGCAATAGCCACAATCAAAAAGTGGCTTTTTGGGTGAAAAACACTAGCTCCTTTCCATTTCCTCCAAAATATTCTTTCATGTGAATCCATTTCAATTTTAAGGTTGTATACTAGTGAAAAACAGGAAGTGATTTGATAGCTGACAAAACTTAGTTTTGCCTTAGAATATGGAAGAGTCTACAGACAAGTGCCTTCATTATAAAAGGCGAAAAAAGGGGGAAAACTTGTATACCTAAATGCCAAAATATGTCCTTTTATATCAGAAAAAAATCAATTTACTTGCTAAATATGTAGAATAATTACTGACGTTTAAGTAGAGTTTGAAGGATGGAAATGCATTCTGATCCTCAAATTTAAGTTCTACTGAAAACCCCAGTTTGCTGTCCAAGTTCTGAAAACTTGAGAATGGCCACAATACAGTTGGCAAATAAATAACAATAGCCATACTTATTCTCATCTCATCTCTTTTTCTACATCTCATCCCTGACAGAGTAAACATACTTAATTGCGGTTTAACAGGTTTATGGCTACAACGATTTTTCTCTTTTCTTACGTATTCATTTTAGCCCAAGAGAAGATGCATGACTGGGTCACCGCAGACTAGGCACATGATCAAACATCCTGAGACAGTTACATTCTCGGGGAGAGCAGAACAAAAAGGAATATGAAACATGCATCATTCATACCATCAGTACAGTCTTGGAGGAATCCCCAGGATATCGGAGACTGAAGACAACCAAAGATCCCAGAAAGCAAAAGAATGTAAGGGTGGCAACATTTCTAACATCTAACAAAGACTCCACGAGTGGAATAGTTCCCATTGTCCAGTCACAGCATAACTCTGAGGGGTTGAGAAGAAGCCAAGCATTTACAGGGAGGAGGTAGTTGAAAGTCAGCTGCCTTGCTGGAGATGGACTTACAGCAGCTGGGTTATCAAACCTAAAGCAAAATAAAGGAGAAAAAGGAGCTTTTAATGAAAACAAGTTATGGTCTTCATCGACTGTATGACCAGATGCAAGTAGTCTTTAGATTCATAGCTAGAACTGCCAATTACAGCCATGTACAATATTCTAATCTTCCTGCATTTTTCAGGAACCACACAATTTGGGAACCACACATTATGACGCATTTTAGCACAGAACGGAATCTCCTCCAAGATTCTTTAAGAAACTTGTTTCGGATATAATCAGCATGTTTCAACAATGACTTACACTACTCTTCCTGAAGTTGGGTTCAATGGTCCTTGTTATGTTTTTAAAAATTTGCCTGATCTTTCGGGGAAAAACATTTGATTGTTGTATTTTTATATTACTTTACATTTTAGAATGTTAAATTGCAGTTCCTACCAGTACTCATACATTTATCCTCAGGCACCGTATCTGAAGTTAAGCATGCTTTCTGCATAATGCATGTCTAAAACCAAAGAAATTATTCATATGTAGACAAGGAAAAACTTGTTAAAAGTTCTGAAGTACTCAGCCAAGGTTCAAACACACAGCCAATAAAAAAAAAATATTTCTGTAGTAAAACTTAATTTTGGATTATTAGAGCCAATTAACAACCAAAAGTTTTTTAAAATTAGTGCATACTCAGATAACTTAGTACGTTGGATATTTGTGTCAACACGTACTCAAATATACTAGTTAACAATTTGACAAAAATTGTAGAATTGTACAGCAATTCTACAATAGGAAGAGCAATTCTACAACAGGGAAATAAGTTAGACTCTTCAGGTAACGTATCTTTGGCCATTTTATTCAGACATCGTTAAGCCACATCTTATGTATCAGTATCTGTAAATAAGAGACATTTTCCTATTACCTTGTAAACACTGGAAGTTGAGACTGGATAACCTGGACTCTGACAACAACAAGAAGCAGTGTACTGAACATTAGTACTATGAGCTTCAACAGTGTTTGGAGCATGGAAAACGGAATACTGCCCTTCCCTCGAAGAATCTGCACAGCTGTGTCCAACAGCACTGGCAATGTATACTGCAAAGGAAAAGGTGTTTTTAATGAGTGTATTCATTAACTGAGGTAATATAAGGTAATTTTTTAATCTTGTTTTTCTGTAAATGCATGCTCCAAATAGTTTCTTAATTCAGTTTTGTAGAGGTTTCATATGCCCGTCCCTAAAGTCCACCATTCTAATAAAAATAATTCTATTTAAGTATTTTTGTATATACACTATCATAGTGTAGTGCCATATTTTCAGACAGATGAAAAAACATGTACCATCTTCAAACAGAGTTCAAATAAATTTTTTTTAGAATTATTAGTTGCTTTGAAAACCTGTCCCATTATCAAAATATCAAGGCACAGTAGAAATACAATTTATTTCTTGATTAGCCCAGGGTTTCTATTTTATGTCTCTACTGCAGTAACCCATCTGTCCTTGCCTCATGAACATTATGATCTTGCACATTATGTACCCTAATTTCTTCCCTGTGTGCCGACTTCTTTTCTTATGTCTTCATGTCTTGTGTTATGGATGACTTACTGCTTCACGTATACCATCTGACTAAAATACAGGGATTGATAGGGTTTTGAGAAACAGTCAAACTCAGTTCAAGTCCCAACCTGGATTTTATCTTTTCAACTCAACTGACTTACATGAACTTCTTAAAACTTTAATGAAATTGAGGATCATATTAAAAGTTACTGTAAGAGAAGTAGTGGTTTGAAGTTCTTCCTTAGAAATCTAGTTTGAAAATTACATGTTTATTGACGAGGCATACAAGGCCAATAATTACAAACATATTCCTTCAAGTACAGAAATGTGATTTTGACATTTTAGCCTTGAAGTCTGCCTCGGCATATATTTCAGCTTTTACTGTTGTAGCTTTTACAAAATATTCCCTCAAATAATTAAGGAGTGGTAAATTAGAAAGATGGTCTTAGTACACGCAACTATACCTCTTTAAATTGCATATGGTTTGACTATTAAAAAGACAAAAATTATTTCACTGCAGGAAAATTTTTTCTCTAAACAAGTTAACAGGAACTTCTCAATGTTCAAGATGAATCCTATCAGATTAGAAATTAAAAGTATTCTTAGAGAAACAAGTTTCATCAAAGTATTACTTAAATAGGCTACTCCAAAACATCTGGTTATTCATAAGCAAATGATGAAATGTGATTGTAGATTGTATGTTCTCTATTTTTCCTGAAGGATTTAAAAACAACCAACACTCCTTCTTTATGCACCTCAGACTTTAGCCAAGACTGTTACATGCTTGTCTTTGCAAACCTCAATCAACTAAAACCTTTGGTTTTCATTAAGACATGTTGACTCTTCATCAAGTAGATTTGGCAGTATCTCTGCACGGTGTGTAAACGACAACTTAGAAGCCATTTGCTTCCCTCCCCATGATCCATGTATTTTAAACATCAATTGAGTCAACAGAACACCTCAAAACATTAATAGAACTATAGAATTAGCGTGAATTGACAAAATCAGTGTTGAAATATCATGCTTCCAAGTATTTGATAGCTCTTTAGAGAAATTCAAGAAGAAATCAAATTTAAATTTCAATGACATCTTACCCCTTGAGCAATAAATACTTCATACACACAGCATATCCCCACCACCGTTATTCCTTGCTCTTTACACAGTGTTGCAACAGCTACTAGAAACACAGTCACTGCAATTGGAGTCCACACTGCAAATCAAGAAGACACTATTGAAAATGCTTCATCTTACAACACAAAAGCTTAATAAAGGAATTTTACCTAAGAGGTGAAAATTGACTCTATGTCTGAACACGATCTAGAAATTTGCCATTTGGACACACCCTATAAGCTTACTCAATGTGCCATTTGTTATTACAGGATTCTCAGTCTTACTCTACAGACATTAATTCACCAGTTAGCAGTTTTAAAACTGCCTCCTCCTCTTAGGAAAGCAAAACCCAATCTTTCCTAACTCACCAGGATGCCTTTTCAAATGTATCTTTTAAAGGCAGTCAAAAGTCAAACTGCTTTTGAAAAAGAGGCCACTTCCTACATCTCTACTGAAATTCTGCAGCTTACTGAGGCATCTCGGCATGTTTCCACTTACTTGCATCAATAAGAGTTACTGCAAGAATCCCCTTGTCATTAGCAAACTCTAGGTTTAACAAAACTGAAAACCTGCTCAAGCATTGAAGAAAACAAAAGGCAATTTATGGTTGAAAAGTGAAACTATAGGGGCATCTTGGGGCTGGATGTTTTTTTGTACACACTTGTTGAATAACTAGTATATCCACATTACCATTTTAGAGCTCTGTTATCCCTGAAACAGAAATTAAGTTATGTATATTTGTCAGTCATTTACCTATGGTATTATCTGGCCCTTTAGATTTAGTATATGATAAAAAGGCAGCTAGAAAAAAGATGGATGATAGAAGTTCTGCTCTGCCCACAACTCCAGTTACCTAAAAGAAAAAAAAAAAAACAATATTATTCCTTTAGTGATTATTCTAGCACTAAACTAGTGCATGACCAATATACTAACAGGATATGCGTAAACACAGTCTGTAAACTAGCAAAAAAGTCTAACGAGTAAGACTGCTTTCAGTTCAATCAGTGCTGAAAACAAGACTATGATATCCATAGCACCACTATTAATGAGACAACTCAGAAAAGCTGTACTATCTTATCTCCAGTAACAGCCACAATTAGCACTTAAGACAGAATTTGGGTGGAAAAATAACTTTCTTAATAATACTTCAAAGAAACTAGTTTTCATCAATAAAAGCTGTAAGTGAATGTGACAAGGCCTGTCTTACATAAAGATCTTGAAGACAGTGGCATACAGAAACTATAGTGCTTATTTTTGTTCACACCTTTTACGACTGTCTGAATGAAGCTGAAAGTGCTCACTTGACTGCTGCTATGGCAGGTCTGATCTGAGCAGTCAAAAGTTATCAATACATCGATGGCAAGCTCTGAGCAACAGAGTTAAAGAATGACTCAGGCTTATTGCAGGTTTAGCAATTTTGAATGATAACTTGGTTGGCAATATGAACATTTCAGGTACTGCTCCCTCTTGGTAGTCACAGAGGAATGGATTTTATGAAAATTTGGAGGAATGATAAAATGCAGAAGGTTGTTTCAGAATCCCCAGTGAAACACAGACTAATTTACATGTTTCCATTGTAGAACTTGCATGTTTTCCTCATTGTCCCCCGCTTCCTTTTAAATCTATGGTGCAACCAACAGCCGTGGATGAAAGACAGGTCACTGTGTTAATACCTACTGCAGTAGTCACTGTTCCTACCTGACCATAGCACCATTTAGGACTGCCTTTCCTCCTAATTTTCCCTCTTCTGTAATGTCTCTGATTGCATCCAGTTTTCTTTTTTTTTTTTTTTTTTTGAGTAAACTGGTTGAAAGTGGCATATTAAACCAAGGTAGACAACCATATTTAGCTAACAAAACCTCACAGCTCACCATGTAATTGTGATGATGCTGAAGTCTGACTCTCAGCCATCCAGACTGTGCTTAAAATTTTTAGTGCTAGGTACATTCTTAGACAAGCATGATTGATCAAGCACAGCATAAAGAGAAAGTAATTCAATATCCAAGGTCACAGTGTTGGAAAAAACTATTCAACTCCGATTTTGAAATCATTCTCTGGTGCTTCTGTTAGGATTAGCTTACGTTTACCAAAGGACTCACTGAAACATGCACGGATACAAATCACATTCCACAACTGATATGGCATCAGTGATTGTGTTATTTTGTGTTATTTTGGGTAGCATAGAGGTGTTTATTTCAAAAACATCTTAAGATTTCTCAAATGTTTCAAGTATTCCTGCTCTGTATCACAATTATTATTATCACCAGCATTAAAGCAGATATTAAGGAGAACTTAGATCTGTTGAAAGAGATCGCAGGTAAAGCAAGTGTGCTGGTATGCTTCCACAGTCCCCAGCCAACAGAAGAGAGGCAATTTCTGGATACAAATATGACTTACAAAAAAGAAAATTCTAGCATTTACAAGGTTAGTTGACATCCCACGAGCAGTCTACGTGGTCAGCATGCCTCTGGCCAGAACAGTAGCAAATTAGGATAGACTGAGTGGAACTAGAATGACTGAACTGGAATTCCAGAGACAAGGACAAATGAGACTATGATGCTGTTATTCAACCACTTTCTTCAATTTTTTTCCCCTCAGAAAATGATATATTACCTTCTCAAGAGCACAGTTTCTCTCTGAAGTCGAGCAGAAAATTTGTCCTCTATTTATCCTGCTCTGTTAGTTTTTCCAGAAGAAATCAATTTATCACCAGACAGGTAAAAGTTTGAAATTTGTATGTATTGTATCTACTATTTCAAACTCTTTACAACGGAGTAATAATAAGTAGGACACTAAACTGAAGGCATTTAATTCAGATACATTTCAAATATCAAAAGAAACAAGTGGTATCATCAAATGCTATGAAAACTAGGAATGAGACCTGTTCTGGAGTTGGTTTTGAAGTCTGAATAAGTTTGTTGGCACCCAAGTCCAAGCTTCTAAAATACAGCTTTTTATTACCTCGCCTCTTTATGAACATGCATAAATCAGAACTTTCAACTATAAGAAACCTTTCTTGGTTGCACGTTACATGGAATTCTCCATGCAAACACTTGAAAGGATAGTATGTCTCAAAATCAGAAGGCTTATATTGAAATATATGGGGAGAAGGAAGAAACGTATTTTTGAATATCTAAGTAAAACAGCACGGGAATTCAGTTAAAATTGCATTTAAATCTCAGAGTTTTAAGTACAGAATCAAGTTCTAGTAATTGCATAGGCTTAAAGTGCCCTCTTGTGGCTAATATCAAGGATTGCATACACTACCAAATGTTTTTGCTTCATAACTGTTCTTCATAACTTTCTAATACAATGCCTTACAGAATAAGATTTCATTCAACAATGTTTTACAGGATTTGTACAAATTCTTGATAACTATTGCACAGTACTAGAAGCAGCTGTGTTACTGTTATCTCATATGGAATCTGACAGTTTAAGCAAGATAAAGAATACTGAAATTCATAGAATCAAAGAATGAAAGAAGCGATAAATTTATCACTAAGCCACGAACCAGTAATGTAAGACACTTGTAACTACTCCTGCAAAGATGCTATCACATTTGCTACAAACAGATAAAGCCAAACTTTGAAACTTAAAGCACGTTTTTTTTAAGAAACAGAAAAATGAGTGAAATTAAGAAATTAAACCCATACTTCCCCCAAGAATTTATTTTTTTCTGTTTTTGAGCAGAAAAGCAAGCAAAAATTCTTAGGCATTTAACTTTTGTAATTTTAAACACGATACTACCTTCTTACAGAAAAGAAATTAGTAGCTCAGACAGCAGCCAATTACAAGCCTTATGAACTTACTACCTGTAAAGATTTGCTCAAAATATGTAAATGCAGGCGTCTAAATTGCTACTGAGAGGGATTTCTGTCTTCAGAGAACAAGACAGAGGTTAGAACTCTGGGAGTGTTTCATAGTTGTGAAACACCCCTTTAGAATCAATGTAAAGCTAACTATGAGAGGCATATATATTTCTTTTTTCTTATATCAGATACTTTCAATTACAGGTTCAAACAAAGACACCAAGTCACTAAGTTGAATGTAGGATAGCAATAACAATCCTAGAAAGAGTCCTGCTGGGATAGATATAATGACAAAAAGTAGAACAAAACAGACTGTGATTAGTGTTTAGGAAATAAACTGAATTCATGAAAATAAATTAAGAGGTGTTGATAGTACTTATACAATGCTAGATGTAGCATCCGTGCAAGATAAAATAGTCGTCATAAAAGTGAAATGTCTGTGACAGAGACTAAAGTTATCAAACAAGTAAATGAACATTTCCTTACTTTTCAGTAGCTGTATGGAACAACAAACAACATTAAAGTCAGTCACCTCCACTACTCCTTGCAAATGGCAGAGTAAACGGTACACATAAGAAAAAAAATCACACACATTTGGAGTTCCAATATAGAAAGAGACACACAAAATATGAAATCTAAGGTTACAAAAAAAACCAACTTGAACAAGTTAAACACAACAACTTTACCTACCGCTTCAGTATGTATTGGGTGCACTGCAAAGAGCAAGGATGCAACAACGCTACTCCTGTTGTCCAGAAAAAGCTTACAGACCTTGAGGAAGACTACACAAACCACTCCATGAAAGATGAGATTTAGGAAGTGGTAAGAAACTGCATTTAACTCGCTGAACAGGTAGTTTAAACGAAACGTGAGAACTGTGAGTGGCCGGTAAGATTTATGACTCCTCTCCTAAAAGGAAATAAATAAGTCACTACTGTATTATAAAGGTACTTTTACTCCAAAACATCATTCTAAAAATCTGTGCCTTCAAGATTTCCCTCCACTGTTCTCAGACATATACCTTCAAAATAAAAACCTGAAAATCAGTAATACTAACAAAGTCTAGTGAATTAAATGAAAACTCAATTTCAAGTTAAGTTGTTGAAACAAAGAAGTTAGTTCTGACTTTTTCCAACTTATGTGTAGTATTGATATATTACTCAAGTGTTTTGATCAATTTGACGTTTCATGTTTTAGATTAATATTTTCAGAAAAACTTTGTGCACTCAGATAAATATATTATCTACACATTTGCAACATGTCTACCAGTCAATGTGTCTATGTTGCCAGTTACTCCCTTCATAAGCCTTTTTAAAACCTTAACACTTGGGGGTTCTGAAGGACAAAAAGGTTGACATGAGCCAGCAGTGTGTGCTTGCAGCCCTACTGCAGCCTCGGCTGCATCAACAGAGGAGTGGCCAGCAAGGGAGGGAGGTGATTGACCCCCTCTGCTCTGCCTTGTGAGGCCCCCCTTGGAGTGCTGTGTCCAGGTCTGGGGCCCCCAGCACAAGAAAAATGAGAGCTTGTTAGAGCAGATCCAGAGGAGGGCCACAAAGATGATCAGAGGACTGGAGCACCTCTCCTGTGAAGAAGGGCTGAGAGAGTTGGGGTTGTTCAGCCTGGAGAAGACAAGGCTCTGGGGTGACCTTATTGCAGCCTTTCAATACTTAAAAGGGGCTTATAAGAAAGATGGAGAGCAACTCTTTGCTCAAGCAGATAACGGCAGGCCAAGAGGGAAATGGTTTTAAACTAAAAGAGGGGAGACTAGAGGTTAGGAGGAAATTCTTCCCTCAGAGGGTGGTGAGGCCCTGGCACAGGTTGCCCAGAGAAGCTGTGAATGCCCCATCCCTGGAGCTGTTTGAGGCCAGGTTGGATGGGGCTTTGGGCAACCTGGTCTAGTGGGTGGCATCCCTGCTTATGGCAGGGGTGTTGGAACTGGATGATCTTTGAGGTCCCTTCCAATCCGAGCCGTTCTATGATTTTGTGAGTTTAGGAACCCATATACTCTGGATGAGTACTGAACTAGATGGCATCTGAAAGAATCTGGAAGCTTTTGTTATATGGTTATATGAAAATTATGTATCAAAGTCTATTTATTTGTAGAGCTAGCAACCCACAACGAACTAACTTTGTATATTACAGACATGAAAAAAATGAAGATTACAAGGTGGTATGCTTTGATAAGCAAAACACCTGTGACATTTTTTTCACTTGTTCATCAATGGCACCATGTGTGACTTTATATAAATTTTTTAGCCGCATTGCTGTTGTATGACATTAATCAACAACTTTAATGCCAATGCAGCTTTTCAGATAAAAATGTAGTGACTCAACATAAACCAAAAGCTCTGAATTCACATAAAGATACTTATTCAAATAAATTAAACAGATTCAATCCCTATTCTCCAACTCTTAGATTTGTTGTTTAAGTGAATTATCTTTCCTTCTGGACTGAAATTAGAAATAAATACTATTGTATGTCAATGTCTAGCTTTTCAGGAGGAGAAGGGAAAAAAAGTAGATTTTTCCAATTTCAGTATTGGAACTAGATAACACACAGAGTCTCGAAGTATGATATATGATTTTCTTACAAGTTCTTTTACTGAACAAAAGAATACATCTGTTCCTGATCTGACAGTAGAAAATACTAACATCACCAAATTTCATCAGAAACAAACTATTCTATTAAAACCACAGTAGGGGAAAAAATACAAAAGCTGACTGTAATTTTTTCCCCATTTCCTCAAAGTGTTCTACAGACAGTTTACCTCAGACATTGGAGTCCCCCAGAAGTCATTCTGAAACAGATTTTTTAATGGAGTAGAAGGATGTAAATCTTTGTTGTCCAAAATTGCTGAAACATCATCAAAAACAAAGCCGCAGAATAGACTGTTCCAGTAGCAGGCTGCCACCACACCAACTATTAGTGCCACTTCCTTCAGGCTTACATCAGCCATCTTCCCTAAGAGCTTTCATGGACAACAGCTGAAATAAATAGAAAGAAACTTGGGTGGTTTTATTGACTAAAAACTAAACTTGATAAATAAAATCAAATTAAGACTTTTGATATAAGTTAATGGCACTATATATCAGTAACAGAGAAAGCTTTCCTCACATCTCATTCATTCTTTAGACAATTAAGTGGTTAAAAGAAGTACTTTCATTAAAGAGTTTCACGCCACAAAAAGCCCTCAAAAAGTGGATACTGTCTCTACTGCATTTCACATTTTACTAATAAAGAACTGAAATTGAAGATGACTTGTGATGTGATTTGTAGCAGATAGTTGTGCAGTTCAAGTGAATGCTACAAATTGGAGATCTGTGAAAATTAAGAGCTCTAGAATCCTGGGTAAATTAACATGCTGACAACTCAGAGAATGAGGTTTTAAAAAGGACAGAAAATGTGTTAATTATTTTAAGTTGAAAGGTGTTTCTCACAAAACCTTTCAAAATTCATTAACAAAAACAATTTTCAAAACATTCTGAAGAACAAACAGGACTCTTGTAGAGCAAGAACAGGTAAAAAAGGACATTACTGATAATAAAAAGTTAAACTTACCATTGAAGCTCACACTTTGCTCTTTCGCATTCTTTTTAAAAGTTCACAAAAAGGTCATTTTTTCCTCAACTTTGCCCATTGCGCTGATGTCAACAAATGTTCATGAGAGTCCTGTCTCGAGAAAAATAGCATGTGAAGAAAACAGCACAAATAAACCTTGTATTATTTTATCCTATCTTTCATAAACTTCCTAATCTATAGAAATTATTAAATAGCAATTTTATGACTATTTCATAAATAATACATAGGTGGCCAGGTCAAAAGTTCAAGTTACTATGTATCAGATTGTTTGGAAACAGTTTTGCCCTGGAAGAATAAGCAAGAAGGCAATTACAGTACAAAGGCATTCTTTCTGACCACTGGTTGACACAACATGGCTTAGTGCCAATTGTTTGGACTAAAGATACTGAAAGACTACAGACAGTTGAACAGTGACTTAGTTTAGAGAAAAAGGTGAGATTTATATAGAGAAATAAGGAGAGAAATTATATAGCATTTCCCCCAAAACTAAAAAGGGGGGAAACATCTGTAAGGGCACAGAATAGGTAGTATTAGTCAGATAATGTGGATCAATAATATGTAAAAACACCAGCCTTGTATCTAGCAGGGTTCACACATCATAGCTCTCAAATAACTAACCAGCTTTAAAGTGTTTGATTCTCCTAAGTCCTGAAATGCTTTTTTGTTTGTTTTTGTTTAACGTTATGTACTTTTTAATAACAGCATTCAAATTAAACTATAATATCCTGCAAAAAGAGGTGAGCAAAGCTATCTTTCCCAGGCAGGTAATCTCAGTTGTGGTCTGCAGCCCTGGCCTGAGAGCACGACAATCACCTATCAGAATAGTGGTAAAGGTAAAGGAGCAGTGGCACTGCAAGGGACAAGTGCAACAAGATGCGGGTGCAGTTATACTAACACCATGACAAGGATCACTTAAAAGAAATCAGAACCAACTCCGTCACTGTTACTCACATAATAGCAAAGGTTTTCTCTTCTACAGTACTCGGAGCTCTGGCTATTGCTGTTATTTCAACCAAGAAAGAGCCTTTTTTTAGTCGTCACCACCTTTGAAATAAAGAAGATAAAAAGCTATGTTAAATATCAAAGGATGCTTTTAACGTCTTTATACTAGCCTGGATCAGAGTACTTTAGCCAAGATTGTCTGAACATATATTGGCAGACATAGAAGTCTTATGAAAAACAAACAAACAAACAAAAACACAAAGCATACTACAGGAATACATGGAAAGACATCCCCTTTTAGAACTTCAACCCACCAGAGGTTTATGTACTTTTTTTTTTTTACCCCCCTCCCCCAAGAATGTAGACAAGAAGAATCTGCTATTTCTTAGGCTGTGAGAAACAGTTTGAATTTCCTTGTTTGAATCAGCTTCTGAATAGTGTACTTCCTACTTTTTTAAGTTCACTAGCTCTGCTGAAAAGCAGTGATATTTGAAAAAGACCTACAAGTAGCATGTAACGATTTTTCAACACAGAAACCTATATTTCTGAAATATCATGTTCTAAAAAGTAAGGGATGAGGTAACATTGCCATGCAGAACCAACCTGAAGATTTAAATTCCCCCTTTAAGAAAACTCATAATTAGGTGAAAAGGTTTTTGGTGAGTTGAGACTTCTTCTGTAAGTTTACTGTTCGCTTGGAGCAGCAAACCCTTGAAGATACTGCTTTGAGTTTCAGAGTCTAATTCTGAAGTAATTCTTAAACGTTCCTATTTCAGAAACAGCTACTGCTAAACAGCTGGGAAGAAAACAAGATAGATTCCTAAGCAGAGACTCCTATCCAAAGGAATGAGTTTATCCAACCTCAATTGCTAACTCAACTACTTTTTGTAGGTTTGTACCTTTCCCTACACAGAATATATGTTAACACAGCTACTTCACTTACCTTTTAATCCTAGGCAATTCTGATGCTCTTACAAGCCTTTATTTCTGTTCCCAACTTCTAGCATTTCTTCAATCCAGAACTCTAATTTTACACGACTGCTAACCTCGCTGTTCCCTGACAATGCTACATTTACCTGCATGCCACCCGTAGGGAAAGTACTACTGTTTTCTTTTTAATCAAAGGGAACTCTAAAGCACATAAAGATTTTAGCCACATCCAAAGTCTGGTTTAACCGGCTATCCCACCATCAGAAAAGTTTCTTTTAGAACTCCGGAAAAACTTTAACTTCAAAATTTTCTTATTTGCTGCTTGCCCTCCCCTACACCTGTACATTTCAGATGTCACTAATGCAAATACATGGCTATAAGTTTTCCTCTTCAGACAAGTTATTTGTGCCACAGACATTCCCAAACAATTCTTAACAACTTACTAAATTTAATGTAAGGGCAAACACGTTCAACAAAACGCTTTGTTCTGGTTTTGGTAACAAGTCACCCAACACAGTGCTTGAACTGCTGCAAGCTTGGTAATCTCAAATGCATTCCAGCAGATCGCCCTCACTTTTGCAGTGTGCAAAAGCTCACTTGGCAACAGAAGGACATAACAAATCCAGAAGGGCCCGCATTTTCCAGCAACCTGCTTCTGCAAGCAAGAGAAAAATGGGAAATTCAAGGTCACGTACAATCTGTAGACTGCACAAAACTACAGCGTGGATAATTGACTACTGCTCACTTGGACTCTGGCCTTCTGAGATCTTATTTTTCTCGAATCTCTGCTAAAGTCAGGAAAATCACTTTTTCCATCTGGTCTGACTACAGAGTAGTTTAACATTCTTGCTGAATTAAAGCATAAATATGGGAAAGGTGTCTTTGCTGCCCTTTATGATAGATAGCATGACAAGAAAAGGAAGACTCATCATCAAAACCAGAACCTCCTATCTGCTGCTACAACGGAGTCCACCAAACTCCATACTCAGAATGGTCAACAATGAGGGAAGCTTGTAAAAGCTAATCTGTACTTGGTATGTCAGGCAGCAGTATGTCTGCCATTAATCTCAGAGGAAAACAGCAATTGTTATCTGGCAGCCAACACTCTTCATATCAACTAATTTGTTCTCATTTTGGCATTGGAAAGCAAGAAGCCATCTAAGGAGTATACAAGACAAAGAAACTCATAGATCACAGATGTGCAAGAGGTTGCTAAAGCTTTGGCATGACTGGACTCCTCAAACGAGTCACAGTGAGTGGATACACTCACTCCCTTTCTCACTCAACAGGCATACGGAAATTTGGTAGCAACACAAGCATGGGCTTGCAAGTGCCAGTATTTCACCATTTCAAGCGATGGAGGTATTGATAAGTATCTGTAAAACATGCTGCTCAACAATTTTTTATTTTTTTTTTAAACACAGGCTTGCTGTGATGGAGAACCACATAACTGACTGGTCCAACTCACATAAACAGGTTGATTGTCCCTCAATATTTTTTATTTTATTTTTTTTAAACTCACCAACCTTTTACTTTCATAACTCCTAAAACTGTACCTTTGATACTTTAATCAGCCCTTGGGCTGTATGACTGCCAATTCATGATCTACAAACAACCACCAAGCCCTAATTTGACTGTATGAAATCAGGACTGACAAGTACTTCATTTCCAAGATTTCTGCCAAACGTTTTAATTTACAACAATACTTGAACCTGTCAGGAAGAATATACAGTTGAATATACAAATATTACAGTTTGCCACAAACAATAAGTGGCAAGATATGCCTTGAAAGACAGATGCTACATGACCGTGAGAGCTGACTGTGGAAAAATAGCATGCTGAAGCTGCATACAATACCTGCTTGTAAGGCTAGTTTTCTCAAGCTGTTCGACATAGAAACCTGCATTCTGCACTGCACCATTTCCATGCATGTTCATAGACAGATACAAAGTGAAAAGGATGGAAAAGAACCAGAGCTCTCCAGCAGGTTAGGCTTGTAAGGCATGCAACCTTCCTCCCCCAACACGCTGAGAATCCTTTACCGGTTCATCCAGTCTTTTTCAAGATTTACAGGTAGTAGGAATATATGAGAAAAAACAAAACACTTTTGGAGAAGTAGGAGAACAAGAAAATGTTTCTCCACAATTACAACCAAATCCATGACAATACAAACAGATGAGAGCAGCATGCCTCAAAATATAGAAGTCTGCACAAAAAAATGAACACAAATATGCACAAAAATCAGAGATGCTCTGCATCTTCACTTGGGAAATCTGGAAGTATGGATGCCCCCTTTCGGCCATAAGAATTTAGGCGAAATTAGGTTGTATTTAGGCAGGAGTACAGTTGCAATCCCTAAAAAAGCAACAGCTATCTACCACTATACCATTAACTATCAGCTAATAAACATGTTATCTGCCACCTTACATCAACATTTAAGGAGACAATTAATTTATGGTCAGATAAACCTTATGACCTAATTTTAGGAACTTAAATACATTTTAAATTTCTCTTCTTCTGGGTAATGGCACTTGCTTCTTTTACTCCTCTGAAGGGTATTAATAACTATTTCTGTTTTGATAAGGTCTACTTGAAAGAAAACGCTCTAACTAATATATATTATACATTTCTTCTTTAGAAAAAAAAATAGTGGCAGTGATAGAATTATTGAAAACCACAGCATTTCTGTATGGGAAAACACCCGTACAATCCACCTACCCCTCCTCAACATTACCAGCAAAGCTGAGTGGAACAAACATATTCATTAAAGTTCATCTCAAACAGTTGCCACAACTGCAAAGTTTTCATCTCTTCCATTTTTTGTATGAGAGCTCCTATTATTTCTGAAAAACATCAGCAAAATTTACATATTAATATTTGCAGCTTTTGACAGTATTTTAAAATTTAGTTCAAGCTCTCAGAGAACTAAAAAAATCAAATTACTGTCCATAAAAGAGAATTGTTAATATATTCTAAAGACTCCTGTTTATTATTCTAGGAATATTTTCACTGATGCTTCATTAAAGACTAAATATTAAAAATACACCTAGCACTTTAGTCATACGAAGACGTCAGCAACTATTCTGTGGAATTGTCAATACAAGTATCAATAAGGAAATAGTCTGTAACTCCACAAAGTCATTTTACACGCATAAAGCATTGCCTGTTAATGTGAAACATAATTATTATGTAAATCTCAGGGAACTTAGTTTTGTGTATATTAATTAGGCAGCTGAAAACAGAAACAAAGCAATTTACAAAGGGATCAGGAAGTTTCTTGAAAAGCTTTGCAAACAAACTAATGATCATTTATGCACATACCTAATCATAAAATGTGGTTCTCCGCTCTCTCATTTGGAATTCTAAAACCAGCAAAGAGATACCCATACATGGAGGAGCTGCCAAAAAACAGCTGGGCATCTTATTTGCTTTGGATAAATGGACTTTGATAATAATCGACACCCCAAACTATTTAAAACATATTTAAAGTGCACACAATTGACTTAAATTATCAATAGTGCAATAAAACAAAGAACTGTTCTAACCACAATTTTTTATTTTTACAGATGAGCAACAAGTTAATCTGATACTGAAATGAGGAACATCAGCACTGATATATACAACAGACTGCCAAAGCCAGTAGCTTTGTCACTTTAAAATGGTGTTTTAATTCAGTACCTCAGGCTCCACTACTATCCCCACTGGTCTTGCATACTTACCTCCATTTTCTGTGTTTTGTTTTGGTTTGGTTTTCCTGCTAAACCTAATACTCCTTCTAACCTGTTTTCAATGTTTAATAACGGAAAGATATCACTATTTCCTTTCTGTTGTCCCTTTCCAACAAGGCCTTTAAATTTATCGTCTCTTTAAAATGTCACTCCAAGGTACAACTCCAGTACGAATCACCTTAGATGCACAGCTGACATTTTAATGATTGGGCTTGGATCATATATGAGAGAAGGTAAGCTGTATTCGGGAAGACAGGAAGAAGAATGCAAAACATGCCTGGACTCCTTTTCTTTTTGCTGAGACCCAGAACAGACCAAATATAACAAGAGAAGTTTTAATGCAGCAACCTTCTTCTGCAAACATGAAGCAATTTTCATTCCCCAGGAAGGGAATAGATCCCCGTCTTCTGAAGAAGCACAGCTCTGAAGAATTGACTAGATGAAAAATGGCAGCTCTGACTTTAGTAAGAACCTGTGCTGAATGCCAGAGGAAAGATTTCCCAGGGCAAAGACTGATAGGAGTTTGCTAGCAACCAAGTAGTTTAACATTCAGACATTTTAGGGTATCCTGGTACAAATAAGGATCAAAGCTTAAACATGGCTAAGAGGAAGATACTGGCTTAGCTGGGGGTTTATAGCAGCTTCAGTTTGTTTCAACAGTCAGTTGAAATACAAATACCTGAAATACACAAATACACATGTAAGGTAACATAGACCTTAAAATCATTAAGAGGACTTCAGTACCACTTTTTCTTTTCTTCCTACCAAGCCATATATTCAAACAAAAACCAAAATAATACCTTGTATATTTACACTGAACAACACGATTTGTTTCCTTAACAGGATACTGATGCAAAAACTGTCCCTAAAATAACGTTCAAACAGATTGACACTCCCCGTGTTCCAGAAAACACAAACAGTAGAAACTACGTGTTCATTAACTCCAAAGAGCAGATGAACAAAAACTACATGGGTGGCATAAGCTGAAAAGACTTTGCTATGCATGTCCTTATTTAGAAAGCTTGGTCTGTATACGATGACTTCTGTTTGTTTTCTTGTTTTGAAATGACATTCAATTTGATCTCTCATAATGCAGTTTCTGAATTAGCTCTTCGAAATAGCATGGTGTTATCAAAACTGTGGCTTAACATGGATGCCTCGCTCTTCTACCAGGGAGCTCTGCTATGGAGCTAAAATGTTTTCCAGCTCCAGAACTACAAGCATGTATGTACTCTCACCGAACGAAGATCAACTTACATAAATGTTATATGGAGAGGGATGTCAAGGCAGAAGAAACAAAATATTAACTCACTTGCTCTAAGCCACTCTGTATTTTAAACATTTTGTCACTTTATGTGGGATATACATTTCCATTCTTTTCACTTGTTTCGTTTTCAGTTTTCACGCCTCCCTCAATATCTGCTTTAGTTCTGCATCAATCTTCTTTATTAGCTGCACTACAGAATTATAACCGAGATGTAGTTACGCTACCAGTATATGTAATAAGTATTTTATCTTGATTCCATAACAGAAGACCACAAAAAAAAGCTGAAACACATTAAACAGATATATTAGCCTCTACAGCTTATTAAGCTATAGAAGAGGATAAAAAAAAAGATGTTTCTATTCAGAGGCATCATAACATAGAACGGTTTGGGTTGGAAGGGACCTTAAAGACCATCCAGTTCCAAGGACACCTCCCACCAGATCAGGTTGCCCAAAGCCCCATCCAGCCTGGCCTTGAACACCTCCAAGGATGGGGCATCCACAGCTTCTCTGGGCAGCCTGTGCCAGTGTCTCACCATCCTCTGAGTGAAAAATTTCCTCCGAATACCTAATCTAAACCCACTCTCTTTTAGTTTAAAGCCATTACCCCTTGTCCTGTCGCTCTACTCCCTGACAGAGTCCTTCCCCAGCTTTACTATAGGCCCCCTTTGGGTACCAGAAGGCTTCAATGAGGTCTCCAGGGAACCTTCTCTTCTTCAGGCTGAATAACCCCAACTTTCTCAGCTTGTCTTCATAGGAGAGGTGCTCCAGCCCTCTGATCAGCCTCTTAGATCTCCTCTGGAACTGCTCTAACAGGCTGCTACAAGGTCTTCCCAGAGCCTTCTCTTATTCAGGCTGAACAACCCCAGCTCCCTCAGCCGGTTGTCACAGGAAGATGCTCCAGCCCTCTCTGATCATCCTTGTGGCCCTCCTCTGGCCCTGCTCTATGTCTTTGTCCTTGTGCTGGGGGTCCCAGAGCTGAATACAGGGCTCCGAGTGGGGTCTCACAATAGCAGAGCAGAGCAGAGCAGAGGGGGACAATCACCTCCCTCGCCCTGCTGGCCACACTGCTTTTGATGCAGCCCAGGATACAGTTGGCTTTCTGGGCTGCAAGCGTACACTGCCAGCTCATGCTGAGCTTTTAATCCATCAACACCCCCAGGTCCTTCTCCTCAGGGCTGCTCTCAATCCGTTCTCTGCTCAGCTTGTGCTTTGGACTGCCCTGACCTAGGTGGAAGAGTTTGCACTAGGCTTTGTTCAACTTCATGAACGTAACGAATGGATTATTTTATTTTCTAAACCACAGGGGAATCAAAATCCATTTTCTGAAAGCTCATTTTGCAGCAAGGCAGCATTATTCTCTGTGGGTCACCTGCTTCACCTATGAAGTCACTTCTGTTAGGGATTCATTGTTTTACATTCAATCATGATCAATTTTATTTTTTGCAACATTTTCCATTTTAGAAATACAATCCAGTCTCTCTTCCTTTTCCTTTTCCTTTCTTTACCGAAAGGGTTTTTAGACATTGGAATGGGCTGCTCAGGGAAGTAGTTGACTCACCGTCCCTGGAGGTCTTTAAAAGACGTTTAGATGTAGAGCTTAGCCATATGGTTTAGTGAAGGACTTGTTAGTGTTAGGTCAGAGGTTGGACTAGGTGATCTTGGAGGTCTCTTCCAACACAGAGGATTCTGTGATTCCTCTCCCCTAACCATGACGTTTACTCTTTTTACATAGAGAGATGTAACTAACCAACCTCTGGGTGAGATATAAGCCTTTACCTTCAATCAACAGTTAAGGCTTACAACATGACAAGTTACGTAACTAGTAGGTGTGTCGAGCATCTTGCATCTTGTCAGCCGTCATTAAATAGCAATGCTGATTAAGCAACAGCAAAGAAGAACAAAAGGATGAATAATTCAGAAGAAAGTAAAACTCAAAAGATTACCACCTTTGTCTTTTGATTAAGAAAAAGAATCACTTTCAGCTTTTAACACATCTGCTGAATGAACACATAACGTATACAGACACTTCACGCGGTTACTGGTTTTCCTTTTTTATTTAGGATGCGTTCACGCCTAGTTAGCTATAGCAGTGGACCCCGAACCTTTTGGGCCGTCGGACCACTACCAACGCTCAGCCCCCCTCGCCGGCTGGCAGCGCCAACGGGACGCCGGCAGTTTATGGATGCAGCGCTCCGGGGCCCGACCAGCGGCCACCTGCAGGTCGGGGCCACGCAGAGAAGCGCGCACACACCCGCAGGGGCCGGGAGAGGGCACGCTGCCTCTGGGGCAGCCCCCGTTAGGGAAACCTAGGAAAGGAGTGGAGCGGGCCGGGGAAGCTCGGGGGACCGAGGCCGCACCGGAGCCCGACCCGAAGCTGCGAGGAGCACCACCGCGGGCAGCGGCGGCTCCGCCGAGCCCTCCCCCGGGACCCCGTGAGCAGAGGGCAGCCCCGGCCAGCCGCCGCCACCGCCCGCCCTACCTGACTGAGGCCGCCTCGGATCCGCCGCCGCCGCCCCCAGCTGTCGCTGCCCAAGCAAAGGATGTCGGGACAGCGCTCCCCTCGGGGCGCCGGGGCGTGCTGGGAGCCGCGCGCCATGCTGGGACTCGTAGTCCGCCGCGAGGGCCCTAGGCCCGTCTGGGCGCCACCGCGCCTCGTTGCCTCTCCCCGCCCCTGCGCGTCTCCCAGTTCCGGACACCGGAGCCGCCAGGCGAGGCTGCGGGCGTCGCCTGGCAGCGGCCTCCGTTGTCGCCGCCGCCGCCCTGGCGGAGCGGTGAGGCCAAGGGGCGGCCCGAGGGGCTGCGGCCGGGGCCGTCGGGGGCTGCGCTGCTGCCGGCCGGGGGGAGGCGCGTGGAAGGCGGCCGGGGCCGGGGGACCAGTAGGGGGGCTCTGCCCCTGCCCCTGCCCCTGCTGAGGCGTCCGGGGGCTGTTGCCGTTCCCAGGGGTGCCGGGTCGGGCAGTCTGCGAGTTCAGCAGGGTCTAAAACGGGGGCAGGGCTGGGACACCCTGCAGGGACGGCGGTCTGTCTGTCCGTGCGGCATCTCGGGAGGGGGTGTGTCAGTTGGAAGGAAATGGGAGCCCTGCACAAGGTGCTTTGTGGCTGGGGTGTAGTGCTCTGTAGAGCTAGCGTATCGGAGCTAGTCTGGGTGACCTAGTTTGGAAATCCTAAGTAGCTTAATCTGGGTTAGTTCCGCTAAACTAACAGAAAGTTAGCGCATGTCCCACCTGTCTTTGCTGCTTCTTGGGATTCAGTCTTGCTCAAGTATCTATGACTGTAATACACATTGTACGCATGTTATGGAAGAGGAGCAGCTGTTTGTACTGGTGCCCAATGTCCCTGTGATGATGAGGAATCTGCGTGGTGCTTGGGCTGCCTCTCCTTTGCGCGGTCTCTGGTGGGCCGTCCTGGATGTCCTACCAAGTTCTGATAGCACGTGAGCATGCCCAGCGCTCCTATTTTATCAGTCCTTACTGAACTTTATAGCATCAGGCTATTTTATGTATGTTTGGTGCCTAAAGTAAGTCAAGAAAATCTTGTGATGGCTACCATCAAATGCATGTATATTTCACATTTTTTAGAGCCCTGATCTCCTTGTCTCACCACGCAGACCTTCTGTCAAATAAAAGCACACATTCTACCAAGTGGAAGGGATCAGCTAAATTTTATGAAGAATTAACTTCCCTTTTATTGTCCTTAAATACATATATACTGTAAAACATACTTCACGCTTAGGTTGTGCCCCCCTATATTTTACTGTAGATGGTCTCCCAAGAATTTGGATTATTTTGTTTATATCTCTCTTCCTTTTGATACCATTTCAAGACTGATACTTTCTTAAAGACATTTTATAAGTTAAGGAAAAGGATTTTTAAACAAGAAAGGTAGGGAAAGATCAACAGTAGTAAGGTAGTGCATTTACTCTCAGAATAGATTTGATAGTCATATATATATTTTCTACATCTCATCTACATTTACATCTACATCTCATCTCAGGAATATATTCTGCAAAAGTAATACCTGTTCAGACTTTCATTAAAGATGGAAGTTTCAGTTGTTGAATGTTTAAATGATGAACAGTGAATGAGGGAAAAGATCTTGAGATATGCCTAGCATACACCTTTGTTATGGTTATTGATTCAGCTTGATTTTTTCCAGTAAAATATATATCCTTTTTGCATCATCAAGTTTATTGAATATTAATGAATTAAACATCCTAGTTGGTTTTATTATTTTTTTACTTATTTTTCCTAACCACTTATACTATATTTATAATTTAAGGGCAATATGTAAATAAATTTTCAAAACTTTTTTTTTTGAAACTTGGCAGAATCAGCTTTTTAAGGCTTGGCAATATAGGTCAGAGACAGCTCTGAAAAACATAATAATCCAAGTCTTCCAATCTCTTTTGTCTTTTTCAGGTATTGCATTGACTTCCAGGTACATGGCAAGTCACCGTCACCTATAGCATCTGGTTGGTAAGCAGTAGAACAAAACTGTGCATTACTTCCAATTTATATATTTGTCAGTTTGCAGATTGTCTACTGTCCTGTCTCAATTCAAGTATTCTAATCAAAAGGAAAGGATGCTTAATACAAGAGTTTAGTATCTTAGAAATGAGTATCAAGAAATGGACGCTTGTGGCATCAAACTGAAGCAGGTGTTGGTTGTGTTTTAAATACATAGGAAATAATGATTTTGTCAATATAAGGAGATTTTTATCATGCAAGGGCAGATTCAAGAGAAATTGGGAAGAACTGAATGACATTTAGAAGTGAAAAATGAGGTTTCACATGCATCTCGATGTTCAGTGTTTGAATCACAAATTCTTTGATTTTGCATGATCTAATTTGTAACTTAAAAAATGGTTTTATTATAGCCTACTTAGACTACAGTCTACGTATTTACAATGGAGCAAAATGTGAACTGAATGTTAATCAGTACATTTATTAAAAAATCCATATGGTTATTAATATTGTCTTGTGTTGTACACTAGCTGGCCTCCTTTAAGTCATATGATAAATAACTGATGGGCAGTGTTAATGTCTCATAACTGTTATTTCTATATTTCTTTTCCAAGAAAATACTATAAAATCAATATGGCACCCATTTTAGATTGGAAGAAGCTTATGAGAGTTGATCCAGATGCTTTGCCTGGTCAAGAGGAACTAGCAGACAGATTGCTAGAGACTGTGTCCAAGGTACTCAAGGGGAAAACAGAATGTACTGGTTTTGCTATGCATTCTCCTCTGAAGAGTCTCTGGTCTGTCACATGCATAAATGCTTTATTTTGTGAATTTCATTGATATTTGTATAAAAACACTGTTGTCTCTTTAGGTTGATGGGAAAAACTTGAAAAATGAAACTCCTGAACAGTTGATACATCTTTTTAAAATTACTCAGTCACTAATGAAGGTTTGTATTAATCCTCACTTACTACAGTTCTGTAGGTACATCTGCTTATTTTTTTATTTCAATGAAAACATGATTACTTTTTTTTTTTTTTCTCTTTTCCTGCATTGAGCGTACTGGTTACTCTTACAAGGATTTGTGTACTAAATGTGTGCGTGCAACAGAGTAACTGCAGCAGTTAGGGTTATGGCACATACCAGTGGGAAATGAAGTGAACAAGTGAACATAGTTATGTAGTTAGGGAATCTTAGTTTTACAGGTAATGCAAAGATATTTCACAAAGAAGTTAGATGTAGTAAGTAATTGATTATGATTTTAACTTTAATCAAAGTTTTTATGGTAGGTTGATGTTTTGGAGTAACTTTAAAACTGTCACTGCAAATGGAAGAAACTTGGCTATCCTGAAACTGATCCTATAAGTCTATTACATTTTGTATTTACTCATAAACATACCAAAAACAAGAAATAAAAGCTGCACACATTGGTCTTAGGATTTTTTTTTATTTTTATTTTTTATTACTATTCTCAGCTACATGCTTTTGAATGTTCAGACATCTTCTTAGAATAAATTACTAAAGAAAATATTTCAACGGTCTAAGTTCTTAATTGTAGGGAAAATGAGTGGTTTCCTTTGTTTGAAGAGAAAAATATTCTTTTGTACATGTTTTCATACTTCTAAATGCATGGTCCATGGAATACTCTTTTAGTTTATGTTAGTAAATCTTTTTTCTTTGCTTACTATGCTCTTTTTGCCAGATGAAAGCTCAAGAGGTGGAGCTGGCACTAGAGGAAGTTGAAAAAGCTGGGGAAGAACAAGCCAAATGTGGTAAGCAAACCTTAAGCTATTCATAAATGATTTATTAAATATAATATATTTGTTTCTTTTTAATTTAACAAAGTGAATAAAATACTGACTGATATGAAGTCAGTTGCCTCAGTGGGGCCAAATATTTAAAGGCTGTGAAGTTAACCATTGTTGCTTTATGTACCTTGCTGGTTAATTCTCTGTGCCTATTCTATTTTAACAGAAAATCTATTTAAAACAAAAGTGATGAAGCTGGAAAATGAATTAGAGGTACGTTTTAAAATTTTGTTTATAGAATGCTGCTTTTTTTATTTTTTGCACTACTGTTTTAAATAGCTAAGGAAATATAATAGCCCTAAGTTTTAGTTAATCCTTTTTACTAGCTTTTGAATATTCATCAGCCTCATTTTTAAAAAGACTTCTATCTACAATAAAATTGTCTTTATTTGAATAAATCCCTTTTTTTTAATTAATTCTTTTTTTTTTTCTAAGAAGCTAGTGAGGCCTTCCTGTTGCTTTTCCTGAACGTTAGGAACATTAGGCTTAGTATCGGTCTTCTCTTCTCTTCTCTTCTCTTCTCTTCTCTTCTCTTCTCTTCTCTTCTCTTCTCTTCTCTTCTCTTCTCTTCTCTTCTCTTCTCTTCTCTTCTCTTCTCTTCTCTTCTCTTCTCTTCTCTTCTCTTCATTGCTATTTTGAAGAACAGTACTATATTTATTACATCGTTTTAATGCTCTTAAGATGGCACAAAGATCTGCTGGTGGTCGTGATACTCGTTTTTTGCGTGATGAGATCCGCCAACTGGAGAAACAAGTAGAACAAAAAGAGAGACAGTTAATGGAAATAGAAAAGGAATTGGAAAAAGAGAAGAAAGTGAATGAACAGGTAAGAATGGCTTGACATCTCTAAACCAGTTCTGGAACTGTGTTTGAAAGTTTCATGTTTTGAAAAGAGCCTCTGAAATTTAAAAAAAAAAAAAAAAAAAAAAAAGATGAAATAGGACCACTGTGCATTCATCTTCTGTTTTGTTTCTGGAGTTCGTTGCTTTCATAGTTTATGTTAGCGATATACATATGTATATATATACATGCACACACACAATAAGGATTTTATCATCTTATTCTAGCTTGCTCTTCGAAATGAAGATACAGAAAATGAAAACATCAAATTAAGGAGAGAGGTTAGTAAAAAATTAATACTGATAAACAGTATATATTATTAGTTTTCTACATATTTTTGGGGAGTGATATGGTATTTAATTCTGTTCTGGAATATCTCCTAGGTACTGGAGATATTGATTATGACATTTTAATCAGGTTTCACAAATTTATCATAGATCTGTTCAAGGGAAACTTAGCTAATTGAGGTCAGGAGCTGTCTATGCTTGAATTTACACAGCCCTAAGATAATTTGGCTTTGGACTTTGTCTTCTTGAGCAGTTAGTATTTTTCTTAAATACTATTGACAAATAGATTTGATGGATAGTGGACAGGATTTGGTTTAAGCTTGCTGCTTTTGCTAAGATAAAATTTTTACAAAAATTAGTTAATATAAGAACAAATGAAAAGATAGAGTTAACATTCTTTAATACATTTTTTTTTTCTTAAATCAGTCTCTTAAAACATTTTTGCTGGTTGTTTTTCTACCTTTTTTACCTCTAATCTTGGTCTGTGGCAGAATAAAATGGACAGCAACAATTACAATTAATGTTCTGGTGGAAACTTGAGAATTCCTCAAATGTGCCCTTTTACCTACGTGCATGTATGTATGTATGTACACACATGCACAGGTATATGGAAAATTTTACTTTGTTTGGACTTTATGTTGATTCCAATTTATTCTTTCTAAAGCAAAGATAATCTAATATTTTTCATGCTTTGTTCTCTTGGTCTTGTTCTCTCCTTTTTAATCTGAAGAAAAAACAAATAAAGAGAAAGGTGAGGCTTCTAAGTTTTTAAAAGCAGACAGTAGGAATTTGGATGGTGTTTGTCTTAGCTCTTTGTGTTAGCTTATTAGAAAAGCAACAACTTTGAATTCAGCTCTTCAAAATAGATTTATTTTTGGATTGCTTTTTGTGCAGAATGAACAATTACGTCAGGATGTAATTGACTATCAGAGGCAAATAGATTCTCAAAAAGAAACAGTTCTGTCACGAAGAGGAGATTATTCTGATTACAGATCTCAGTTGTCCAAAAAGAACTTTGAGCTTGTCCAGTATTTGGATGAAATTCAGGTAAAATGGATGCTGTTGAGTATTTATTAGACTCTTCTGACAATAGTATTTGTCACAAAGCTATGCCAATTTACAGACTAAGTGACACGGGGCAAGGGAATATGTAATGCAGTTGGGTTCTGTGATTCATAAACTCTCCATCTGTGAATGTCTGAGGTACTGAAGTTACTGACACGGGTCTTTTAGAGTAATTTTTTAGTGCTTAGTCATTAGGATTTGTTGAAATTGAGGATCCAGAGGTCAAATACTCTCTTCTGTGCTAATTTATACTTTCAAGTATTAGATTTAAGGTAGCTTTCAATTACTGGTTATTCAGGTATTAAGATGCATACTTTTTAAAAGCAGTTGCTTTAATTCTGCAGAATTTGACTGAAACTAATGAGAAGTTAGACATTCAAAACCAAGAAATGAGAAAGAATCTTGAGGAATCAGTGCAAGAAATGGAGAAGATGACGGATGAATATAATAAAATGAAACTAATTGTGCAACAATCTGATATTGTTATGGATCAGTTAAGAAAGGAGAAAGAACAGTACAAATTTCAAGTAAGAACTAACTTATATTATTGAACGTATTTTTTTGCTTTTATATTGTATCATCATATTTTTCCTTAAATTCAAAAATGTTCAACAACTCCAGTTAAAGCACACTGCTGAAATAATTACTAAAAATAATGTGATCTTTAAGCTTGATGCAAATTTTAAAACTTTATTGCAGATCACAAAATACTTTCATAAAGAGTGTTAGACTTCATGTGTTCTAGGAGCCAGAACTATACCTTGCTGCCATAATGCTTTTCTGCTAAGTTGTACGTCTGCGTTTGTTGTTGTATGTTGTTTAAGCAAAACAGTTTTGTGATACCATATTGATCTAAATTGCATCTCTAGGTTCAGGAGCTTTCAGACCAGCTGAAAGCAAAGAATGAGGAAGATGATCCACTCATGGCAGCTGTAAATGAAAAAGTTGAAGAATGGAAGGTACTTCTAATATTTTTTGGCTATTTTTTAGGAATTGCTTCAAGAATTCTGATGGTATTTTATCTTCCTTTTCAGAAAATCTTAGCTTCAAAAGATGATGAACTCATAGAGTATCAGCAAATGTTGTTTAACATGAAAGAGGAAATAAAAATGGCCCGACTTGATGTAGACAGAAATAGTATAATGGCCCTTCAGCAGGTACAGTCCATCTGATAAATTACACACACAGAAATTACCATTCTGTAGGTAAGCTGGTGACCAAATAATATAGTCTTTCATAGTTTGCAAAAACCAGAATCTGTGTCATTCACATTTGAGAATTACGAGGCAGGTTGATTTATTCCACTACAAGGTTAGCTTAATATTGCACAAATGAACGTTCCCTTTCTGTATGAATTGAGCTTTTGGTAGTTGGTTCTGTTACTTTCATATTTGTCTTTTCTAACTGTAACTAGAATGATTGTTTTAACACCTAAGCATCCAGAATTTAATGCTGTTAAATTACAGTAAATCGGTTAGTCGAGGAAAAGTCTCACCTAGAGGTTTTAACTTGTGTGTCCTCTTGTCTTGCTTGGTGCTATACTGTTCAAGTCTGTGGTTCAGCATGTTACAGAGCTAGCTGAATTAGGTGCCTTTTTTATTAATCTCAAATTAGATAATTCTTCATGATCTTTCCCCACTTTCTTGGAAAACTATAAAACATTCAAAAAATCTCACAGCCCTTTAGGAGCCCCAATATCAAACAATATGCTTTCCATAATGTATATGTATCAGGAGGATTTCCTGCCTTCTTCAGGTGTTTTTTGAATAAATGTATCATTACGTGTAATCTTACAGAAAAAAAAGGATTAAAAACAAACAAAAAAACCTTACGTTCCAGTTAGCCTCTGATGATCAGAAGACAGAAGTATCTGAAAAGATCTTTGATACGCAGTCACGCAGTCTGTTTTTAGCTGACTTAGATTGCTGTAAAAGTTGCTTTTTTGGATGACAGTCATGAGCATGTCATTCTGAAGAGTTTTATGGAAATGAGCGTATTTTAAAATAAGGCATTTAAAAATTAAATCAAGCTACAGCATTGTGTTGCAACACAAAATGGACCAAGCTTGTTACGGTTTGATATAAGTTCACATTTGAAAGGGTTATAGTTAGCTCTTTACAGCTTTGCTAAGCGGTGTATCTTTAGATTTAAAATGTGGTGATATTTTTCCTCTAAGAAAGACTGAGCTTTTGTTTTTCATAACTTTGGTATAAAGTAAGGTCAGCAACTCTTGAGACTTCTATATTGTAATTATTTTCTGTAACTTTTTTCCAAGTCTATTTTTTCTTTTTTTTTATATATATTCATCACGCAAAAAATACTACTGCGTTCTGTGATATTTATAAAGTTCATATATAAGCCTAGAAATAATATGTTAATAGATACTTTAAGAGTCTGTGTGTACCTATGGATGTATATGCATACAAAGCAAGATTTGGTATGAATTTTTAAAAGTTGGATGACTTGTTGAAAGGCAAAATAGGTGTCATGTATGATGGATTGTTAGTCTTCCCAATCTTTAATATATATATATCTCAGTTCCTACTACCTGCTTAGGAGGAGGTAGTAAGAAATCTGTTTGATCTAAAACTTCTTATCATGCACCGACTTAACTCTAAGAGAACTGTTCCATTTAAAATTGATCATTAAGCACTACTTTAGTGTCAGTGTGATAGTGTTGTGCGAATGCTTTATTTTTACTCTCTTTTATTTTTCCTGCTTTGCCTTTATCTATCCAACTTCTAGATAATATCTGAACTCTATGTTGTAAGTACAGTATGTTTGCTTGTTATATAATTTTATTGTGTCTTTGTATTCGCTGCTTTTCATTTCTCCATTTTGATTTTGAAGAAATGTGGTGTTCTGTATTGGTAGTTTCCCTGTCAGTAAAGAATTTCTTTAATGGAGCTTTTTTTTTTTTTTTGTGTGTGTGTGTGTGTGTAATGTGCAAGAGTGAGATGGTCAGTGAAGAAGAATTTCTTTTAATATTTTTTTTTAGGGTGTGCAAGAGCGAGATGCTCAGATAAGACTTCTTACTGAGCAAGTCGAACAGTATACCAAAGAAATGGAACAAAATGCATTTCTTATTGAGGAATTAAAAAATGATCTCCAAAAAGATAAAGGTAAGTTGACCATTTTATTTTAAGGTATATTAAAAAGAAAATAAAAAGCAACAAATTTGCCGTATATTCTTTATTCTTTAGAAATACAGAAAAATGTTTGCCATATTTGAGTAATACTAATCTAAAATTTTTGTTCCTTTCCATTTGTCAAGCATGCAAAACGGTTTAAATTTATTTACAGTACTCCAGTGGGTTTTAGAGGTAATATAATGCCTAATAAAACTATACCTGTATAGTTAATTAATGTTACATATATTACATATGTAATAATGTTACATATTACATACGTTATAGGTTAGAGTATAAGATACGTCTCAGCTCAGCTTAGTAAAGAGTTGCAGATGATTAGTAACATGTAATTCAGAACAAACTCCCTTTTGTGCATACTTGAGGGTTGTTTGAATGAATGATAAAAAAAAGCAATAACATATAGTCTTTTTTAATTACTTAATTGAGAGCAGATAATGAAGATCTCCTTTATAACATCATCTGAAGTGTTTCTTGCTGAGATAGCAAGAATTCCTAGTTGAATTGTTGATCAAGGTTTTTGTTTCCAGGTCTCTCAACTCTTGTTCAGCAGAATCGTTTAGGAGAAATGCAGGAAAAGTTAAACTTGCTAGAGGAGAAAACAAAGGAGGCTGAGAAGTCTGCAGAACTAGCCGAAGCAGATGCTAAAGAAAAGGACAAAGAACTTGTTGAGGCTCTGAAACGAATGAAAGACTATGAACTGGTAAACAATTTGTCAGAGTGGACAGGGTATTTCATCGTATTTTTAGCAGATCATTTTCTGCTTGCATTTTTATTGACAGTGTTCTAATTAGAACTTAAATGAATGACTTCTGATGCTATTTTATTTTCTTTTTCTTTCATAATACCTCTAGAGGTTACTGATTGCATGTTTGTTAACCATACTTAACTTTTGCAAGTTGACAATTTTAGCATATGAGTAGGGGCTTCTGAAACACGTTGAACATTAATTGAATTATCAAGATAGGATTCTTCAAAGAATCCCGTAATAAGAGGGTTGAATAATATTGAAATATGTGGAGGTTACTGTGTAGTCAGAAGATAGATTTGTAGGAACTGATTTTATTCAGCAACTCTGTTTGCAATAAGCACAGTGCTTACAGACTGGAAAACATTTTTTTCTTATTAAGTAAGGTTTTAATGATTTTTCGATTTAAATAGTATATATTAAAAATATTCAGATACTTCAGAAATTGTGTGGACAGTTAGCATAAAAAAGATAACATAAAAAAGATTAGCACTCTTTTGGTGAAATCTGTATTTGTGATAAGTGGATTTCAAAGGTATTTTGGAGCTAAGCAAAACTGAAAGTCTTGGTGTCCTGCAATGCAATCATGAGAAATCACAGATAGTATGGTATGTTTTCTAGAAAATGTTGTTTGTGTGAAAAAATAGGCATTGCAGTTAGGAATTACTGAATGCCATGGTCAGAAAAATGAATATGCTTTGCTTTAGCGGACATTGAGTCAGCCACTTGAGAGGGTGACCTCCTTTGAATCCTTATAGTCTTCAGGAAGAATTTTTTCACTTGACTATTGTCTTTCCATAACTTATCAATGGTCTCCTATGTATGTTTGTTAGTATAAGTTTTCAATCATAGTATTTTTTTCTTGTTTTGTTTCCAAATAGTGTCATCAACTTTGTAAGGATGAAACACAGATTCATAATTTATTTTTCCATGTGATCTGTTTATAATTCCCATTTGGATTTTTACAGGGAATATATGGTTTGGAAGAGGCTGTTGCTGAAATAAAGGATTTAAAAAAGCAAATCAAAATAAGAGATCACGAGATTGAAACGTTAATTAAGGAAGTAAATAAACTTGAACTGAAAATAAATGATTTTCTTGATGAAAATGAAGAGCTTAGAGAGCGCTTAGGTATGGTGTATCTGTTATATTTTCATTTTTTTATTGTGTAGGAATTGAAATAACATTGTGTCATGGACATTTTTACTATACCAACTAACTACTTGGAAATACTTATGTATAGTCTGCTAATATTTGCAAGTAGTTTCAGTTAGTTAGGAGAAAAAGAGTGTATGTACATGTCTAAACTTTAGCTACAGGTTGCTTTGAGTGGAGAAAGCAGGAAAATAGGTTTCACATTGCTTTTTTTTGTTGTCGTTTTTGATTCCTCCTTGATTGTAGACTACTTACTTAGCTTCATAATACAGTATTTGGAAATCATCCATAACTTACTGAAATTGTAATGCTAGATTGAAAAGCACAGAGAAAAATTCAGAAAGGCTTATTTTTGCATAAAGAAATCTAAACATAAATACAGTTAATTTTAGGCGGTATTTTATTGTGCTTTGTTTTTTTTAGTAACTAATGTAAAATGGTGCTTTCTTCTGATGTTATTATGCAGAGCATGACGTGTAGAAATATGTGTATATTTAACCATCAATATGTTAGTTTTTTTGTTCTACTTGACTGATTGTGTTGTCACTTAAATGGGCTACCTATTAATGACCATTAACATTAGTGTTCCTCCCAAATGAGTGATTATGCATCATATACTGTGTTTCAGGTCTTGAGCCAAAGGCAATGATTGATTTAAATGAAATCAGAAACAGCAAAGTACTAAAACAGCAGCAATATAGAGCTGAAAACCATATTCTTTTGAAAGAAGTAAGTGATAAATTGTATTTTTATGTAAGACCTACATAATGAAACTGCATTTGAACGGAGTGAAATACTTGTCTGTTAAATAATACGCAGATTGAAAGACTAGAAGAAGAAAGAATTGAATTGAAAAAACAGGTTCGTAAGTTGGCTCAGGAGAAAGGAAGAAGAGTTGCAACAAATGGTAAGGTATTCTGTGTTATAAAATATCCTGCAAGAAGATTCTGTCTTTAGTTACTAATATAGCTCTGTTATGTCTATTAATTTGCTTAAATTATAAGGCAAAATAATTATCACTGAATCTGTAGAAAGAGGTGAGTGGTTTTGTATTTCTGTAGTCTTACAGCCCAGTAGCTTTTTGACTTATGATGGCTAGTAATCCATCACTTGAGAGTCATGCCATTGTCTTGTAGTTCTTAGATACGGAATAATCTCACCATGATTTCCAGTAAATCTTTGTAATGGATTTGTTTCAGAAAACTTAAAAACTTAAATTCTGTGCCACCTAGGCAAACATAATCTGCTCCAATGGAAAGGTTTACAGCTTCTTACCCTGCGGGTAGTAGAAAACTAGAACTCATATATAGTAGCTTGAATATATTCCCTTGTTTGAAGACCAAAAAAAAAAATTCATAGTAATTTATTGTACATTTACTTGCAATTAGCATTGGATGCTGGTGATGTGCAGATAACAGATAGCTTTACTGAAGAGAAGTGGATGACTAAGAGGAAGTTTGATTTCTTGGACACCCATGATATTGCTGAAGTAAAGGCAAAGGTAGGTTCATAAACCAAGTTCATGAGCATTTATTGTATTTCTGTTTCAAATAAATATAATATTGGTTTGTAAATATGTTTTCAAATATTTTTATAAGCTTTTATTAACTGCTTTTAAAAAATCCCAAATTAATCATTTGTGGGTTTTTTTTGAATACTAATGAACATTATTTCTTGTGAGTACAGGTTATCAACTCATGTAACACAGAAGGGAGAAACACACTTGCAGATAGAGAAGCATGAGTTAGCCTTTTGAAGTCAGAGAAAGATAGAGCTGAAAAGAGTAAGGCTGTGGGAAATCTACGTAGAAGAACTTGTGGCATACTTGGGAATTTAAATCACTTGGAAAGAAATAGAAATGCTTCTTTGCTTCATTTAGGTTCAAAACGTGACAGAGTTGCAAGCAGTTAATGACAACTGTAATTCAGAAACTCTTAGGATAAAAGAACTTTTCATATCACCAGAACTACAATTTACAGTGGCATCAGGGATAATAGATAATGCAGACATTAGAGAGGTGTCAAAAGACTCAAAATCAGACTGCACAGATTCATTTTCTGTGTATCAGAGAATGTGGTAGGCTTCAGAAGTAAATGACCAAAGTTACAGAAACAAAGCGTCTTTTCCGAATCAAGTGTCTATAACTTCTAATTCAGATCAAAGAAGTGAGGAAAATTTTTGTGCATGTCCATCTCTTGGCCAGAGCTCTCCGATTTCTTGTGCATCTGTTCTTGGAAAGCCGGTAACTCTCAAAACACAAAGAATGACATTGAAGGATAAGCAGGATTATTTGCAAATAAAGTTTTCTGATTTAAATACCTTTCAAGAAGATGGAGAAAGAAAGAACTGTGTAAAAGAATTGCTGCAGGTGAAAACTTTGGAAAGTGAATTTGAAAATGGACATTCAGAATGCTCAGGTCAAGTAGATCCTGTTGATTATCTCATACAGCAGTTGAGAAGGGAATTAGCCTTTCTTAGATCACAGGTGAGGCTCCTTTATAATGTGTGTGCTTATCTGTTGCAGTTATTTAGGAGATAAATTCAAATAATGAAGATATGTTAGTTTAATTTCATCTTTATTTAAATCTATGCAATGATTCAAATAGAATTGGCACATTCTTTAAATTAGAACAAACAAATGCCCAAGTTATTAGTTTGCAGTTGATTTGTTGACTTAATATATCACTATATTTTTTGACACTTTCTTCCTGTCTGTAGAAAAAATTTGCAAAACACACATGCACATCAATATAGACGGGTATGAAGAGGGAATAGTTTTTATTCTATGATCTTATGTGCATTACGTGGAAACAAAATACTTATTTTCCTGCACACCACTTGTATTATTAATGCATACATCTTTACATCACAAATGAATCGATGGTTGCAACTGTGTATTGAGCAACATAATTTGAGGATAATCATCTTAAAATGTTTTTAAGTACACAGACAAATATCACAGTGCTAATTTGCAAGTATTAGTTGAATAAAGTAGGGACTGATTCAGTCCTTTGACGTGAAAGAAGAGATTTCTGTTAAAAGATACAGATGTTATATGACTAGAGCATGTCTCCTACATCTAAAGAAAACGGTGTAAAGTTAGACTTCTGGAATAAGAAAGGCCTTTCCTTCTGGGAAACTTCTAAAAAATTCCCAAGTTTGTTCTTCTATCTTTTTATCTTGGTCAACTGGCAGAGAAATGGATAATATCTATCTGTTCTCAGAAAAAACTGAAAAGATTTTCAATTAAAAATTTCATTTATTAAAAAGATCCATAATGACAAAATATTTTAGGTTCTTAGTAGGGTTTTTGAAAACGTGCTAGAATCATTACAAGAAAAGATTGATTTCAGGATGCTTGCTGTGTTTTATTTATGTGATAAATGATATTAAAAAAAAATATTCTCTGGTAGCTTCCAAAATAGTTACCGTAAGATGCTGTGTTAGTTTTTGTATAGCGCAGGTCTTTGTTTTTGGTACTAGAGAGATATTTGGGGCATGAATCAAGTCAGTTCCTGCAGTCTCACGGTCCTACCTGTGTTATATACTTGTAGACTGCTGTTCCAACTGCTGTATGACCAAGAATTTGTGTTTCCCTGGACAGTATTGTATGGGATATACCTTGTGTAATTCTTCTAGTAAATCTGTCTCTGTTGCACTTGCATTTCAGTCAGGAGATTCATATATGGGCTAGGAAGTTTTCATGAAGGCGTAGTCCCAGTTTGAGGAAAAGCTGGGACTAGAACACTAGATGACAAAAATTGTATTTTGAATGGATCTAGAAAACATGTTTATTATTTGTCTCGGTTTTGATGAGGAAACATAATGGTTACAATAGATGAGATCAGAAAATAGGTTTTTCCTATCTTTAAATCTGTGTATGTCATGCATTTTTCTACTATACATCATTTTTTCCATGCTATGGGAGTATGCTTTTCTACTTTGGTTTCTCTTAAAATACTCTTAACCAAGCTACAGCATGAATAATGCCTGCTAATTGCATTTTTAGTAGAAAAGAATAAGTGTTTTTTTGATCATTTAGAAGATAAGTCTTGGAAATATAAAAATTTATATAAAAATGGAGATAGAATCATACACTAATAACTTTTTTATTTTAAGAATGAGCAGATATACAGAGATTTGCTGATCAAGAATATGCTGAATAGTTATCCAGAATTACAGCTTGAAAAATGGAGAAGCCAGGCAGTGCAGGTAGTACAAGGTGTTTAAAAAAAAAAAAAAAAAAAAAGGATATTTATATAAAGCTTATCTATGCTTTAAATACTTTTTTCCTGATGATTTTGTTGCTATAAATAATGATTTTGTTTCTACAAATTTCCTTGATTGTTGCCATCATAGTAACACATTAGTTTGGCTTGTATACTGCATCAGTGACTATGTCGCTACTAAATATAATTAATTAGCAATATTTTTAAGTGTTAATTTTCATTTAACATTTCTTAACCATAGAGTCTTAACGAGAATTCTAATATTCCTAAATTACAATTCTTACTTTTTTTTTTCTTTTCTTTAGAATGAGTATCTTGCAAAAGAACTAAGTGAAAGAGAGAGAGATTTGGAAAAGAACAGGACTGTAATAGTCACATTTCAATCTAAATGTAAGTTGGAACATGTTTTAAAGCTGGGGAATGTTATCAGGTACCTGCAGATTGTTTGTTTATTTGTACTTTTTTTTTTTTTTTGTGACTGTAACCACAAATATCCATCTGTACAGTTTCTTTTAAAAGCAGGTTGCTTTGGTTATCTTTCACAATGATTGAATTTGCCATGTACATGGAATGTTTTTATACAATTATTCTGATAACCTCATGAATTGTGGAATTTTTGGTTGTGAATTGGTTTAAATTGGTAACACAAAGATTACAAAATAATATAAACAACATTTGCAAACTGGAATTTCCTTGAATTCTCTTTAATGACATTTTGTAAAAAGATGTGTTTATATTTGTGTGAATAAATACATGTATAGTTTTGCTAATTTTAAACTTAAATTAATGGTAGTGGTACAAGAAACATAGTTTATTCATACTAAATACATTAAACTAGGATCTCTCCTAGTTTTCCTATATACTTCATTTTTACACAGAAGTATTTTGAAGATCGCCATGTTTCTGGATCTGTGAAAGTTGATCAGACAGGCTACTAAAAAAGTGAAAACAGTGGCAGGAAACATTGAAGAATGGAAGGTTCAGTAAAGTCAAATGTTCCCATTAAGGATTTATCTATTATTTTACTGATATTTCTCCAGCAAAATACATTGTTGGGAAGTACCTAGCAGATCTACTTTGAAATTAATAGTTAGTTATGTCTGTATATAATATGAACAATGTCCTTATATATCAAATCAAGAGGTATTATGATGAAATGTCCTAGTAAAAGCTAACTCATTTTTTACTGCTTTTAGACACATTAACAATATTTATTACAGTAAAAGCATTATCAGAAGAGAACAAACAACTTGAACAAGGAATGAAAGAAATACTGCAAGCTGTCAAGGAAATGCAGAATGATCCGAGTGTGAAGGGAGGAGAAACAGCCTTAACAATCCCTAGTTTGGACCGTTTAGTTAATGTAAGCTTACTCGTTTATTTGACCTTATAGGATTTTTAGGTTATATAGATATATATTTTTTAAATTATTGGGTTGTTGTATAATTAAATAGTAGCTGGTATATACTTCCTTACTTACAAGTGGGAGTACATAATGTGATTCCTCTGTAAAAAAGCGAATTAAAAATATACAAGAAGAGATTTCCAACAGAAATTAAAAACAAACAAACAAAAAAAACCTTTCAGCTGGATAGTATAAAACCGTCTTGGTCAAGTTTGTTGTCTTATACATAAAGTTTAAGTTAATGTTCATTTGCTTGCCTTGTTGTTGTCTATGTTCTTTGCATATCTGTACAGGATCTGCAGGAAATGTTGAAGAAAAATTACTTATTCAAACATCTTCCTGAAAAATTAGTATTTTCACAGGCAAATGCAATTATTTATATTATGGTATATGATTTAAATTATGTATCATCAGCAAACAGATTAGTAGATTAAAAAAAACTTAAAATCTCTCACTTTTTTTCTAAATTTATGTAGCTTAAAACCGGTTCCAGTTTATTATGGAAAAACAAAGTTTTTCTCTGCTTTTTCTCTGTTTTGTTAATTTAATGTTTACTGTCTTAGGCAATTGAGTCAAAAAACACAGAGGGAATCTTTGATGCTAGTGTGCACTTGAAAGCTCAGGTTGACCAACTTACAGGACGAAATGAAGAATTAAGACAGGAACTGAAACAGAGTCAGAAGGAGGCAACAAGTTTCTCTAATCAGCTGGCAAATGCAAATGAAAAGGTATACAATTTATCTTCCATTATTTAATTTGTACTTAAAAGTTTCTGCTATGGTAATTTAGAACAAAAACACACAATGCATAAGATACTGGATTTAGCTTAAGTGAGCAGTGTAATTATAAATATAAATATATGTATATATAGGATTTACCAGTTTGTCCTTTTAAAGTTCAAATCTTACTCTTCTTAATGTTACTTCATCCTGGGAGTATCATATGATGATGTACACCAAGCCTGGGTGTCTTCTGGGGAGAGCTGTACCAAAAAAAGGTTACAGATTTCTTTCTTCAGAAAGCCAGTAGTCTTGTATTTGTTATTTATTTAAATAAATAACAGATTAAGTGTTCTAAAAATGATGAATAATTCTGTAAAATCCTGTATCTTTTTTAGAATTGTATACTGGATTATTTTGAATGCTCCTTCCAAGGCAGGAATGAGGAGTGGAATTTTATTTTACAACAAGCAAAATTTAAATTTTCCCTTTAGAACATCTTTGGTAATACAAAAAAGATTTGCCAGTAACTAATACTCTTGTAGACTCATAGAAAGGGACCTTAAAGATCATGTAGTTCCAACCCCCTGCCATGGGCAGGGATGTCACCCACTAGATCAGGTTGCCCAGGGTCCTGTCCAGCCTGGCCTTGAACACCTTCAGGGACGGGACATCCACAGCTTCTCTGGGCAGCCTGTGCCAGTGCCACACCACCCTCTGAGTAAGGAATTTCTTCCTCCTATCTAATATAACACTACCTTTTTTAGTTTAAAATGTTTTCCCCTTGTTCTATCACTACACTGCCTGATAAAGAGCTCCCCCCACACCCATCTTTTCTGTAGGCTGCCTTTAGACATTAGAAGGCTACTACGAGGAATTTCCAGAGCATTCTCTTCTCCAGGCTGAACAATCCTAGCTCTCTCAGCCTGTGTTCATAGGAGGTGCTCCAGCACCTCCTATTGCTCCAGCTGCAATAGTTCTATCCAAACTTTATCTTTTTAAAAGTTATGTAAGTGCACTGTATAAACAGTTAAGAATAAAACTAACAGGTATGTGAATCTGCCCTGATTGCTGGAGTGGTTTGATCAATTTGGCTCAAGCTACTATGCATTTAATTATTCACGTAATCACAGTTTTTTTAAAAGGTTACTTTCTAAGAGTGTTTGAATTATTTAGAATACAAGTGGAACTCAATTAGATTGTTAATAGCAACTGATTTAACTTAGGAAAACTAATAGATTTTCTATCAGGTGCATTTTAATTAAATAACAAGAGTTACTTTGTTTTGTTTATTTTCTTTAGATTACACAACTGAAAAATGAAATTTGCTTATTACGTCAATCAGAAGGTGCCAATATTGTCTTCAAAACAGTGAATCTTCCAGAAGGGATGGCTCTTTCAAGTGTTAATATGATTAATTCCCTGAATGAATATTTAATACGTCTTATACAGGTAAATCGCTTACTCCTTTTTATCAAGATTATTTGTAACATAGAGCTCCTTCCTCCAAAATCTACTGTCATGCCATGTATGGACATGGGAGAGCTTTCCAAAATAATTTTGAAGTTTTAACATCTGTAAATTCTTGGGGCTATTCTGTTGTGTTTTGTTTGTTTGTTTAAAGCTGTAAATGTTTTGCAGCACTGTAAACCTGGAAACTAAAAATTGTGTATTTGACAACAATTTGGTTTTGTCTGTTTAAAATGGGAATTTTGATCTAAAAATCTTCTTTAAATTTCTCCAGTTTTACGCTTTTTACAAGAAATTCTGGCACTACTGTCCGAATTTCACACCTGGGTCTGAATGTGCAAATCCTACTTTGATCTGTTTTTCTCTGTACAGCGAAGGTCTTTATTTACTGTATGAATTTTCATTCCATTATGTCAAAAATATGTCAACATTTGTAAAAGTGTGAATAAGTACATTGAAACCGAAGCTTGTGTTTCCCATGGGAAGCATAGAGACCAAGCATATAATAAAGAACAAATATTTATTTGAGAAATACAGTAGAAATAAATTGTGTTGTTGTTATATTATTTCTTCTGTCTTTGATTACTTTTGTTTATTAGGTAATACTTTTAGTTGCATATGATGATAAAATAGAAAGTTACTTAGGAATGTGAAAAGAAAGCATGACTTTCCAGGTAGATGTTCAATTAGTATTCTTTGTAGACTAAGTATGTGGGCTAACAACATGCCTTGGTGTTGTAAACTTTTGGGGCTGTAATCTATTGAGCATTTTTGCACTATTTCACACCTAGTAATATGAATGCCAGTGCTTACTGGACTTTTTTTTTTCATCTGTTGCTTCTACAGAAAAAGAAATTTCATATCTTCAGTTCACAAAATTGATACAGATGAATTGACAGAAGTATCTATCATGAAAAACAAAAGGGAAAACTGTAATTTTAACTAGTGCTTTCATGCTTAAAACCTATCTTAATGACTTCAATATTTTTATTTGGAAAATTAGGAACTGGAAAATAAAGAACAGTTACTTAAACAATTAGAAGACTCAGTAAAGGACTATAAGCGAAAATTTGCAGTAATTCGTCATCAACAAGGCTTGCTTTACAAAGAGTATCAAAGGTATTGTTCTCTGAATTCTGAAAAGTCAGGTATCTAAATGTACAATATTTTTGAGTACAAGATTCATTACTATGTTGAAGTGTTCTTTGGTTAGTGTCATAAATGCTGCTACTCTTGTATAGGGACTTAATGCACTTCTTTAGTCCTGTAAAGACTCAGAAAACTTAAAAACTACGTTTTTTACCAGATCTTTTTCATAATGCATACTTTATAATGAGGACTGCAAGATTTCATATCTTCAGTCCCTCATGCTTGTTTCTCTTTCAGACTTGTATGTTTCATTGAATCTAATTTCTATAAAGTTCTTCTTATGGTCAAAGGATCTTTATTTGGTAAAAGCATAGAGGTCAATCTGTTGATTTGGGTTCTTAACTGACTATTAGTTATCCTTTCTATGTTCGGGCTGAAAACAGCAGTTACTGGATGGCTTTTTGAATAAGGGTGTTTCATCTTGTAGGAACTTCCGTGTGTTCTTTGAATCAGTTAAGACTTCCCAGACATTAATCAAAGACATTATTTTTGTTTGATACATGAAAGTTACAGCTTTTTGAAAATATTAAAGACTATGGTATACTGCCTCATTAACAACTAGATTAGGTACATCAGTCAGAGGGATAAGACGATAACTCAAGGCTTCAGAAATTCCTTGAAAATCTTCAAAGGGGTTACAGGTTGAAGTAAGGGGAGGAGATTATTTGATGCGACATCCCATAAAGACTCACTTTCAGAGCACCTTCTTCCTTTTCCTCCATTTTCGTCCATTATAGAGGAGGTCTTCTCTGAAGAGAAAATATTACTTAGAGATCAGGGACTGAGAAAGGGAAACTCTTTAAGATGTCCTATTCTCTAAGATGTTCTGAAACACCCTTGATTATTTGTTTAGACTAACCTAAACTATCTTATACAGTCTATAGGAACTTCCTCATTAGATGTGTATAGACAGTTCACGATCTTTTGTTTCCAAATAAATAAATAAAAGTGGATAGAGGAGAGTAGTTCGGGCCACAACAAGGCTTAATGGTTTTATCGTTTTATCTTTTTCACTAAAATAGAAAAAAATAGAGTGGGAAATGAGGTTGTTTGTGCACTTGAAATAAAATGAATGCAATGGAAAGAAAGACTTGCAAGATGATTGAAACTTTGAGTTAATATTACAGCCATTGCCTGCCATTATATTTAGAAGGCTGACCTCTAATGTTGATTTTGAATATGGGGAACCTAAGTTTTATTTAGAGGGAAAATCATTAATCTAGCAGCAGCCTAAACAGAGGAGATAAGTTTTCAATTATCCACCTACAATTTATAATGTCTTTTCCAAATTGCATTTTGAAACTCAACAAGCACTTCATGATTGTAAATGAAAATATGTAATTGCTGTTTCAGTGAAAAGGAGAGCTGGCAGAAAGAATCAGAAGAAATGAAAGAGGAAAAGAAAAAGCTAGAGGAGCAAAAAGAACAGGATGCTACAAAAATAAAGGAATATTTTGTAAGTAATTTTGTTGCTTCCAAAGTAGAAGTGGAAAAACATATTAAGAAGGAGAAAAAAGGTTTTAAAACAGTACTATAATTTGTTAGAAGGTGAAAATGTTGCAGAGAAAAACTGCTCAATTAAAACCAAATCAGTCAGTGAACTGTACATTCAAAATCAGTATCAACAATACAAAAGGTATATCACGTTATTAAGACACCTACAAAATCTTACCGTAAGCCTAAACAGTGGAATCCCTGCCAGCTGTCATGGCATTTTTTGATGGCTTCAGGCTTCCAGGGTTCTGGTGTTTTTTTTCTAGCCACATGCATACTCTTCATAAAATCATAGAATGGCTTGCACTGGAAGGGACCTTAAAGATCATCCCGTGCCAAGCCCCCACCTTGGGCAGAGATACTGCCCACTAGATGAGGTTGCCCAGGGTCCCATGCAGCCTGGCCTTGAACACCTCCAGGGATGGGGCATCCACAGCTTCTCTGGGCATCCTGTTTCAGTGCTTCACCACCCTCTGAGTGAAGAATTTCAATCTAATACCTGATCTAAATCTCCCCTCTTTTAGTTTAAAACCATTCCCCCTTGTCCTATTACTATCTGCCTGAGCAAAAAGTCACTCTCTGTCTTTTTTAAAGTATTGCAAGGCTGCAGTGAGGTCTCCCTGGAGCCTTCTCTTCTCCAGGCTGAATATCTCCAGCTCTCTTCACAGGATAGGTGCACCAGCCCTCTGATCATATTCATGGCCATCCTCTGGACTTCCTCTAACAGGTGTTCATTGTGCTCTAACATTGGGGCCCCAGACCTGGATACAGCACTGCAAGTGGGGCCTCACAAAGGCAGAGTAGAGGTGGACAATCACCTCCCTTGGCTTCCTGGTCACACTTCTGTTGATGCAGGGAGGAATACACTGGGCTGCCTGGGCTGCAAACGCACACTGCTGGCTGTTGTCATGTTTTTTGTTGACCAGAACCCCAAAGTTCTTCTCCACAAGGCTGCTCTTAGTGCGTTCTTCTCCCTATCTGTTCTCATGTCTGGGATTGCCTTGACCCATGTTCAGCACCTTGCACTTCTCCTTGTTAAACCTCATTAGGGCTCACTTACCTAGTTTGTGCAGGTCCCTTTGGATGGCATCCCTTCCTTCTGTTGTGTCATCTGCACCACTCAGCTTGGTGATGTCTACAAACTTGCTCAGGGTACACTTGTCCACCCTTCAAATCTGTCTCTCTTCAATTTAGAGATAAAGATGTCCAGTGGGACATTAGGCTCATTGAAAACTGGAGGTTTACAGCTCAAATTCTTGTTCCCTGCCTCCTTGCTGAGCTGATGGCAAAGCTAAAGCTCACGTGTCTTCTGTTACCTGAGTCACTATGGTTTCCTCTTCCACTGCCCCCCAGATTTTGCATTTGCATCTATAGGATCATAGAAGTCATGTGATTACTTCACAAATATTAGCTTGAGCCTCAAAGTGGGAAATTATTAGTGTTTGTTAGGTACTACAGTAATTCTGGTTGGTTTAGAAAATGATTCAAATACATTTGTTTTAATTCTATTTGGTTTAGAAAATGATTCAAATGCATTTGTTTTGATTCTAAATGCTATATTAGACTAGTAAAAGGGAAAAAATGAAGATTATGTAGAGAATTACTTTGTTTCTAAGTTAAAAATGTCAGCATTAGCTAAAATTCCTACTAGCCAGATGTATTTAGCTTCTATTCCTCAGAAACAAGTAACTTTAAAGATTAAAAATTTTTAAATTAAATATTAAAATATTAAAATGTTAAGATTAAAATGTGTGTGTTGACTGTGTATGTGTTTTAATAGAAGAAATAAATTATTTTAGATTAATAGAACTTTTACAGCGAGCTTAGAAAATGTATTTCAACAAGGCAAGCTTGTCAATATAGTTGAGTTTTACCATATTTCTGTACGAGGTTCTTGTTAAAATGTTTTTACAGAATTTACTCAGTGCACTTCAGCTGGATCCTGATGAAACAAAAAAATTACTTGCAGAAAATAATAGAAAAATAACTGTATTACAAGTTAATGAAAGGTCATTAACAAGGCAGTATACCACTTTACTTGAAATGGAACGGCATCTTAGAAAAGAAAATGAGAAACTGAAGAGTGAAATGACACATATGGAGACTGCAGTTATAGGGAAAATTGGACACTTGCAGCGATTCAAGGTATAGTTAATAGTAGTAATAGTCCACATTTTTATTTTTACAGTTTGGCAATAAATATACTTACTTTTTTTTTCTTTTTAATGGGACAGTTCTAGTTTGTTAAATGCCTTACACAGGTGCTTGCTAAATGCTGTGTTGTCAAAACATTTTTTGTATTTAAATGAGCATCATAGTACAAAATCTGTCAGTTTTCTGCTTCTGAGGTTGTTAACACAAGTCCTTTTTATTGAAAGTGTCATATGAAAACAAATCTCACGTTTTGGCCTTTCAGTTTGATAGGGCCTGTATTAACTCATCTTTATAAAATATGGTTTTGACAGTGCATTGTGCTGTAGAGGCTACTAATGATAAAATTGCCTAGACAGTTCAATACCAGTGAAATTTTGACAATGTTTATTGCAAGCAATGCATAAAGTTGTATATTAATTTAGTAGAGTAAACCAGTATCATATGCTAAAACGTTACATTAACTGGTATTCTTTTTTCTGTAGAGTAAATTTTATTTTTCTATTTAAAAATTTAGGAAACTTTAGTAACTCATTGTATTTATTATTTTCATAGGAAATGGCTAGCTTTAAGATTGCAGCTCTGCAAAAAGTGTTGGATGATAGTGTGCTGTTGTCTGAGTTAGAACTGGCTAATAAGCAATATAATACATTAACTGCTAAATACAGAGATATGTTACAAAAAGATAATTTGCTCGTCCAACGGACAACAAACATGGAGCATATGGAGGTAATGTCTGTGTTACATTTAAGCCTTAAGGGAATTAAAAAACAGACCTCATTATACATTCATTCTGCATTGGTTTTTCCTCTCACTTAATAGAAGGATGGAATAGAAGTTCCAACACTAGTTGGGACAGTTATAACTAGTTGCTAGTTATAAGAGTTCCATAGCGGGTATGAGCTGTTGGAGCAAGTCTTGATGTTGCTATCAAATTTTAATTTGCTTACCTGGTACTTCGTCAGTGTACTAAGAAACTTATGAAAAGTCCCAGATTTCATTTTTTTGGGGATTTTTTTTGGTGTGTTTTTTTTGCTTGTTTGCATTAAGTTAAGCTGTAGGTATGTTTCTTCACAAAATATTTTTAGTGCTTTGATTACCAAAACCAGGCTGGCAGAGGGAATAATTGTTATAATCTTAGGTGTTAGAGGTCATAAGGAAAGTAGAATGAGTGTAGATGCTTTCAAAGCATTCTGCAAAGTAAGCACTTTTCCTCATTCTCGAGTTACAAGAATGAAATGTTCACTTCCAAAAGGCACTAAGTGTGAAATGAACAACTAAATCACCAAATGTTCATGATGTGTTTGCTGTATGTCATAGGAGCTGAAAATCTGTGAACTTCTATACTTGAGTAGAATGGATTTTCATGGAGGTCTGTGAAGCTGGTTTGAAAGATGTGTTGCTACCTTCCACCTTACATTCATGTCAGAAGTAATAGTCCAAGAAGGCATGAATTGTTAGTTCATGTAACATTCTTGTCTATTGGGTTGTCTGTGGTTGACAAGGGCTAAATACATGTGATGGGTAAACTCACTGTACTTTGTCTCTTTGGAATCAGATAAGTGCATTTCACCTAAACAAGGAATGATTCCTTCTCTATTGTATATATTTTTTGTGTGTATGAAAACTTGCAATCCTCATTTCAGTAATTTCACAGAGCTAAATAATCATTCATCAACAGCAAACTAAAAATGTGCTTCAAAAATTCAAAATTGAAAATTTATATTAAGAATTCCATTTGTTTTTTTGGTTAATGTGAAAATCTGTGTTTCTATCTAAAGGAGAGGGGGAACATTTACAAAACTAATGTTTGGCATCGTATTAGATGCCTACAAGAAGCATGTGATCTGTCTCAAACACGTACATATGAGCAAAATTAAATATCCTTCCTCCCTTATGACTGGTAATCATAGGCTTAGTATGACAACCTTAGAGTATAAATTAGATTAAGAAATCTAGGAACTATAGTCAACTGTGACAATAAATATTCATGGTAATAGTAGTTGACAGTAAGATAACAGCAAAAAGAATTTACAGCATCATAAAATCATTCAGAATGGATTATGAGGCAGCTTAAGCTATTCTGTTCCAATGCATTTTAATTAATGCGTGTGCATAGGTAAAATCTGTTTATTTAAAAGTCTTTATGGATACTAAACATCAAGCTTGCTAGAGTTAAATAGTTTGCAGTTACATTGCAACTTTTCTGTCATACAGCGTGAAAATGAATCCTTGAAAGCACAGATAAATTTATTGAATAAGGAACTGGAAATCACAAAAGAGAAACTTCATACTATAGAACAGGCTTGGGAACAAATGACTAAACTGGGTAAGTATGAAAGTTGTATTGCAACACTAAAAAACAAACAGTATGTCCTGTGTAAAAGTAATATTTTACAACATTTTAAAATTCATGTGTCTGTTTAAAATAAAAATGAAAAATTCTAAATTATTTTGTATCTTTCATTAACAGTCTTAGTTTTTGTCAAATAATTTGTGTGTGATTTTTTTTTCCTTTGTATTGTTTCATTTTAGTTATCTATTCTATCAAAACGATGTTTGGTATTTTTCTCCCTAATGTAAATATTTTTGAATATAGGGGATGACAATGCCATGGACAAAGCCTCAAAAGTGATAACCAACAGTGAAATTTTGTCCATTTCTAAGAAAATTGCAATGCTGGAAATGAAGGAACTAAATGAAAGACAGAGAGCAGAACATTCACAACGAATGTATGAACATTTAAGGAATACACTAAAGCAAGTAGAAGAACGCAATTTTGAATTGGAAACAAAGTTTGCTGAGGTAAATCTGCTTTGACACGTCTTAGAAGCATATTTTTGAGTTTTTCAAAATAATTAGTTATATATCATTATGGCTCTGACAAATTTATGATGCAAAATATAGTTGCCTTTAAGAGCTGCAATTTTGCATGGACTGGACATCTGTTTTAAAAAAAAAGTTTATTTCAAGCAATAGTTGTTCTCTGGTAAAGCGCATGATGAGTGACTTGACAGATAGTTTCTTAGTTCTTCAGCAGACTCCTAGAAAAGAGCCGGTTTGTGACCTATTTCTTGTCTAATGCATATGATCCCTGTTGTGCAAATTTTCCCATAATTATCAATTATTTCAAACATGCTAGAACTTTGCAGCCCTTTTGACAGTGACAGCGTCATGATTCTTTTGCAGACTGTGTTCTTCTGTCACGTGTCAAGCATTTTCTATAATACAGGAATAGAAGTCATGTGCTGTTGCAGGTGATGATCCTTATGTGTGCAAGTCTGAAGGGCCAGACGGGACTAGGGAAATGATTGTCCCCCCTGTACTCGGCTCTGGTGAAGCCATACCTCTAGTACTGTGTTCAGTTTTGGGCCCCTCACTACAAGAAGGACATCAAGGTGCTGGAGTGTGTTCAAAGAAGAGCAAGGAAGCTGGTGAAGGGTCTAGAAAACAAGTCTTACAAGGAGCAGCTGAGGGAGCTGGGTTTGCTTAGTGTGGTGAAGAGGAGGCTTAAGGGAGACCTTATTGTACTTCACAATTATATTAAAGGAGGTTGTAGTGAGGTGGGGATTGGTCCCCTCTCCCACACACCAAGTGATAAAACAAGAGGAAGTGCCCTCAAGCTGTGACAGGGGAGGTTTAGCTTGAATATTAGGAGAAATTTCTTTACTGAATGGGTTGTGTGGCATTGGAACCACATTGAGTCACCATCCCTGGTGGTTTTCAAGAAACGTGTAGATGTAGAACTTAGTAGCATGGTTTACTGGTGGAATTGTCAGTACTAGGTTAAAGGTTGGACTAAATTATCTTAGAGGTCTTTTCCAACCTGTATAATTCCATGATTATAATTCCTATTATATCCGTCTTAATCTTGCTAGATTTTTTTCCCTCAATATTCCTATTTGAAAGTTGTTCCATAAATAAATTATGTAGTAGGAGGAGACTTCATTCTAATTTCCAGTCTAAATTTATTTTTAATCAGTAGTACACATTTGTTCTTGTGCCAGTATTGGCCTATAACTTAAACAAAAGGGAAGAATAGTTCTGTTGATAGGTATCGATGGACTGTATTCATTCCCCCTTCTCATGATTTACCAGACTACAGTCTAGTCTATTTTAAGCTGCTGTGAAGTGGATTCTCTATTTCTTGGTCATTTTAGTAGTGTTTGTTACACTGTTCTGATTTGAATTAATTGGGGAAATGGAGTATCTGAAAGAGTATAAAGCTTTTCATCAGCAGTATTGTTAAAGCCCATTATGATGGAATGACTTATTTCATTAAGAAATACCTCAGGTGCTGCACACAAAGATAATATCTCCCTTTTTCTATTTTGAATATGTTATATGTCTTGTGATATACTTAGGTATGCTGGTCTTCCTTCATTTTTATTTGATGAACTCCTAATACCACAATTTTTTCTTACTGGTTCCTCTGCATACTCCTTTTTAACCTAATTTCTGTAGTTCTAAAGCATCCATTTTCTGTTTCATATATTCTTGTTGCCAAGAACTCCTAACAGAGCATGATTCCTTTCTTTTTTTCCCATGTAACAAGATTGTGTTAAAGTTAGTTAATGAAAATTGTGAGATCACTTTCACTTTTAAGAGTTGAAAGGAAATCCTCGCCTTTTGAGCTCATAAATCTATTTCAACATGATTCTGTTTTCTTACCCTTTTTACAGTTCCCACAATAACCTCTATTTGAATAGTTTATTATTTTTCCGATTAAAAAAAAAAAAAGCCTGGAATACGTGAACTCCAGACAATAAGATATACCACACGTTTTTGTTTGTTTAGTAGATCAGTTATTTATGAGTGGTATCAGATTAATCTGCTACAACTATATTTGGTAAATTAATTGCTGAGGATTCTCTGTGTCACCTAACGCTTTTCAGTTATTCATCTTTTCCTAATTGTCTTTGAAGTGAAACACTGGTTGCTCAGTATTTGATAATCAACTTGAAAAATCAGGCTGCTTGACTGATAAAGTTCTTTTTAAAAGGAACAAAAGAACTATGGTGTTAGGATTACTGGCAGTTATTGCCAGTATTTGTATTACCAATTCCAATATGCTGGACAGTATATTAAATGGTTAAGTTAAAATTAATTTCCTAAAGAGTAAAGTCTTACTACTTTTTTTTTTTTTTTCATGTTTAGTATAAAATGAGGTACTTTGCTGTAATGGTTTTAAGAAAATTTACCAGTTGAAGTAGGGTTTAATTTAGAATCCTGTTCCTGTGCTGATCTGTGTATCTATGTGTATGTAATGCTGTGAACAAAAAGATGTTTAAAGAGAGGAAGGGAAACTACTTTTCAAACACAGATGAACAGTGTTTTGTAATGACTTAAAAAAAAATACTTTGGGCACTTCTTTTTGTTTGCAGATTTGGGAGCAGTTGTGTTCGTATGATACCATTTTTTTTTCTTTTATTTTTTAAGCTCACCAAAATCAACCTTGAGGCACAGAAAGTAGAACAGGAATTAAGAGATGAACTCTCAAATAGTGTAAGTAAGGCAGTAAGTGATGCAGACAGACGACAAATCATGGACTTAGAGAAGCGTGAGATGGAACTCAAGATTGAAGTATCAAAGTAAGTGCCGAAGTAACGAATTCAGAATGCAGTATGTTTGGAAGCATGTAAAAATTAAAACTATACAGGCTTATATAGGACACTGCTTGTATATAACAATTTTCAGTGCCTTTTTTTTTTTTTTTTGACATTTATAAATGCCAAATTTGGAGTTGAAATTTAGCATTTTATTCAGGCACTACAAAGTAAGTCATTTGCCTCATTGCGATTTGAACAAAGAATTAAGTGCTGACCTGGATAGACAAAGGTAAGGGTATCCTTAAATATTCACTACTAGTGTGTTTAAACTAATTAATTCAGGTTTGTTTTGTTTCTTTGCCACAACCTCCCTTAAATGTATAAAAAATTCATGAAAGGAGTTGGAAAGTAATTCTTACTTTCAAAGAATCATAGATGTCTTGAAGATGAATCTGTGGTAGTTTTTTTGTTTGTTTTTTGTGGTGTTTTTTTTTTTGCCATTTACTTAAGAGATTAACTCTGCGTGCGTACATTTTTAAAAAAGAAAAAACTTTCCAGATTTTGATGAGATTGTTGTAATGGATATTGGTCTTTGAGTAAATTATGTAATGCTGTTATATTGCTAAATCAGCAAAGTCTGTGGGGATATTTGCAGTGATTTTGATGCTGAAAATGAGGGATTAGATTTGGGGAAACAGAGAATGGAATAGAAAAATTAATCTTGGTGCATATATGATTTATGCTCTGAAATGGGAGAGAAATAGAGAAGGAGGGAAGTGCATAGTTCAGATAAAAAAACATTGGCAACATTTTCCTTGAGAAGACTCCTGCTAGCAAATTTACAGGAAAATAACCAACAATAAAGGTGAAATACTAGAATATACTAGAAATAGAAGAATTTTTATAACAGGGATGCTGAGTAGTAGCATTTTTATGCTAAAAAGCAAAAAGTCATAGAATGTTTTGATACAAGGAAACATATATCTTTTCTTAGCATGTTCTGTGTAGAAAAACTTAAGTTATTCATTGGTTTCAAGTGACACAATGCTGTTGTTTCCCCTGCAAGGTTAAGAGAACTGTCTGATGTTGCAAACATGCAAGTTGAAGCTCTAGAGGCTCGCCAACAATGTAGAGAGAAGGAAGTAGAATCTCTTAGAATGCAAGTTTTAGACTGCCAGGTATGGTAAAATTCAACCTTGATTATGCGGTTTGGATTTTTTTTTTTTTAAATATATATATCTTTCCCCAGGGAAGGGAACAGGGAAGAAATGAAATAATTGTACAATGAATTAGGAAACTGTGAAAGTATTCCAGAAGGATCTTACCAAGTCAATCCATTGTCCATACCTTTTCAAGAGATCTACATTACTTTAATAGTTGCTTTTTCTTCTTTCATTTCTAGTTGCGTAGCTATTAAAAAAAAAAAAAAAAAAAAAAAGATCCTGAGCTTTTCTCCATGTTATCTAGATATATTTCTATATAATTAATTACCTTTGGTCCTGCAGTGAGTTTTTATATATAAAACCAGGAAAGTTTGATAATGGCGTTTTGTTTGTTTGTTTGTTCTTTACAAGACAGGCAGTGACTTGTGAATCTCAAAGATTAGGCTATATTAACAAAACATAATTTTGTTTTGTTGTTAGGTAAAACAATTTCTTGGGATTGTTTCCATGTTCTGGAATGGTTTTAGTCCCTAAACACAACACTTCTACCAGCTTTTATGGTATTATATTTCCTAAGTTTGAGTATGCTTTTCTTTCCCGTTTCCTGGTATTGTGGAAAGAGATGATTTTTACAATCAGTATTTGAAAATCTCTGTTTATAATGTGGATGTAGAAACAAGAGTGGAAAAATAAAAAGCTGTGTTTAAACGCTAATTCTTGCTCTTATCTGTGGGAAAAAAATACATGCAATATTTAAAATACAGAAAAAGTAATAGCTTTTTTATAAGTACGCTGCATTCACATATTTAAAATGAAAAATAATTTTGTTCTTTATTTTGATTCTTAGGCACAGTCAGATGAAAAAGCAGTTATTGCAAAACTGCATCAGCATATCATAGCCCTTCAAGGCAGTGAATCCATTGCTGTAGGCAAGCTAGAGACACTAAAATTGAAACTACAGAAGATGGAGATCCATAATCTACGTTTAGAGCAGAAACTTGATGAGAGAGAGCAAGCCCTGTATTTTGCCCGGCTGGAAGGAAGAAATAGAGCCAAACATCTACGACAGACAGTTCAGTCTTTGCGGCGACAGTTTAGCGGTGCTCTGCCTTTAGTACAACAAGAAAAATTCTCTAAAACAATGATTCAGCTACAGAATGACAAACTAAAGATCCTGGAAGAAGTTCGGCATGCCCAGCAGGAGCGTCGAAATGCAGAAAACAGAGCACTGGAGGTGGAGTTAAAGCTGAAAAGTTTAGAAGAATTATTAATTACGTTGAAGGATACAAGAGGAGCTCAAAAGGTTCTCTGTCTTAAAACTTTGAGTAGCTTTGTTAATCTGATGTGCGTTTAAACTAAATTTCATTTCAGTGTGTTTTCTAAACCTCTGTTTTAATGGAGAAATTAATGATTTCAGAATATATGGTGTCAGCTATCATTTTTTGGCTTTCCTATTTTAAAAAAGTAATAACATTTTAGTTATTTGCCATGTAAAAGTCAGTACAGTCAGATTTACTAATTTTCTTCTGTGCCTTTGTAAGTGGAATGGGAAGTAGTGGCTTACTGTGAATTAAATAAAATGGAATTAAATTATGAATTAAATTAAATTATGCACTAAATGAAATTAAACACAGAGTAATACTCTGAAGTTCTGTTCCAAGAGCTTGCATTGAAATCTTTACAAATCCATGTTTTTTAAATAAATCCCAGGGCAGCATGGTCAGAAACGTTATTATACCCATGTAATTTGCGTAATTTTATTTTGCTGTTGTAGACAATGTTGCCTTGCAATTTGAATAAGGCTTTCTCACTTCTCTTCCAGATCCCTGTGTAGTATATATGTGTTTTTTTTTCTGTCATGATTAAAGATGTCTGCATTTAAATTATAGTTTTAGTGGCATGTTTTAATTTTAAGACAGTCTTCAAAGTTATTTTGGGTGCAGTCTGACATAAATATGTCTGTTATTCTTAGTACGTGTGTTTTTGAATACTTTCTTCTTTTCTACAGTTTTGTAATGGTTTTGAAAAACTTTCGGTGTTTTAGAAAAGATATACAGACTTCTTGCTTTTTTTTGTTGTTGTTTTTATTGTTCAGTCTGGACAGATGCATAGACTGTAACTTGGTTAGGTCATATGAAAATTATTTGCAATGAGAGTTCTTTTGACAGTGTAGGGGAAATATTTTGCCTCTTCAACTGTCTACTACGCTTTCCAGTCATTCCTCTTGCAGTTTCATAGACCTGCCATGCCTCCTCACTCAAGGGAAGTGAAGAAACTTAAAAAGGAAGAACCTCTTTCTCTTGGTTGGATAGGTGCTGTCCTGCCTCAAAATCAGAGTGTTGCTGCATTTAGACAGCCTGTGAGCTTAGTAAATTATAATACTACGTATGTATCATTTGTTATTAGGTAATAGAATGGCATTTGAAGATGGAGGAACTCCATCTGCTGGAACTTAAACTCAATCGAGAGTTACTCAAGCAAAAGGAAGAGATAAAGTATTTGCGTAATATCATTTCAGAATATGAATGTACAATCAATAATCTGGAAGAAGAAATTGTGCAGCAAAACAAGGTATATATTTCTGCATGCTATTAGAAAACAACATATTCTTTATTTCGTGAAGTGATTTTAAAAAAGATTCTCTGTAGTAAGATTTGTAACATAGATGTTTCTTTCTTGGTTCATTAATTCTTTCTAATAGCACATTGGAGTATTTTACACTTTGATAACTCTTCTTTCTGTTCAAGTTGGTTGTAAAATACCCATTGATTTCAATAAATAAAATGTCATTATCAAACATTTGTTACAGCTTCATGAAGAAAGGCAAATGGCTTGGGACCAGAGGGAGGTAGAATTGCAGCGCCAATTAGATATATATGATCATCAGCAAAATGAAATACTTAGTACAGCTCTAAAGGTACACAAACACTGAGTTAACTAAAAATAAACTGAGAAGCACATTTTTCAGAGCTGTCAGGTAACAGGAATATGAATCTTTCTGTACAGTTAGAAGAAGCCACAGGATCAGTTCCAGACCCTAATTTGCCTCTCCCACAACAACTTGAGCTGGCTTTGAGAAAGATTCGGGAGCATATTCGAATAATCGTGGAAACAAGGGCAACCTGCAAATCACTAGAGGAGGTAATTAAATGTTTAAATTATCACATAAAGGATAAAGGTTGTATTTTTAAATCTTTATTTTTTTTTTTATGTAACAAATATCCTTTTATAAATGTCCATCAAATATGCCAATTCCCTTAGAAGTACTTTAACTCAGAGAGAATGTAGATAATAGATTTATTTTTAGTCCTGTGTTATTTTTTCCATTGGAGCAAATTACTGGGGAAAATTTAGATCAGTCCTGTAGTAAGGTAGGATGCTCTTGCTGTACAAAATTCAGTTGACTGTATCTAGTTCAATTTACTTTAGATACTTCGTGGTTCTTAAGCAGTCTTAAAAACACCACCTTCTTAATTTTGATAGCACAAACTGGGGTTGCATAAGTGTATAAGCAAAAGACACCATGGGACTTTTCTGATGTAGTAGTAATTCCAAACAGCCAAAACTGAATGCAAAAAGCCCTTTAATGAAGTCCATTTAAACAAATCTTTCTGGTACGTTTTTTAAAAAGATTTTTTTTCAGCATTTTAATTCTGTAAATGCAATAATCGCCTTTTGTTCTAGAAATTAAAAGAAAAGGAAACTGCTCTGTGGAAAGCCGAACAAAATGTCTTATCAAGAGACAAAGTTATAAATGAACTAAGACTTCGTTTACCTGCAACATCAGAAAGAGAGAAAATAATAGCTGAATTAGGCAAAAAGGAAGATGATCCAGAGTACCATCATGCAATAAAAATTGCTCATCAAACCATTGCAAATATGCAAGCAAGATTAAATCAGAAGGAGGAAGTGCTAAAAAAATACCAACATTTGCTGGCTAAAGCAAGAGAGGTAGTTATGTTTTGCATAAATTTATTTCATTTTTAAGGCTTTAATGATTCTTTGTTAATCTCATTGCTAGTTACCTCAGAGAGAATAGAACTTTTTTTTTTCCTGTAGAAAGTTCATGTAGAATATTTTAACTTCCTTAAAGTAGGAGACTTGCTCAGTCAAAAGGTTTATGTATGTGGTATTGGTCTAGGAATTAAATTAGTGTGACAGGAAGAATATTAAAAATTTGCTATGAAAACTGCACTCCATATAGTGTACATCCACAGAATTCTCAAGTATTTACAATGGTGATCTGTGGACTGCATCTTGTTGTGAATTTGAAAAATATACAAAAGATATGCATTTATGGAAAATATACTTCTTAAATATACTGTAATTTAAAATATGTTTTAAAAATATAAACCTTGTGTTTATATTTTAGCACATTCTTTATATTTTTACTATGTATAGTGAGTCATAGTTGGTGAGGAGCATCACCAACTATTTTGCTTTTCAGCTTTTATCCTGTTGCACCACACTGCCTGCGATATAGCTTAAAACTGCAGTGGTGGATTTTTTTTTCCAAGAGTAAGTACTAAAAAGAGAAAGAAAAAAAAAAGTATAATCATTGAGTATAACAAGAAGAAAAGGATTTTAAAAACTAGAAGAGTTAGAGGAAAATTTGGGGAGTAAGGCTGATCAATAATTGAGCAATTGATGTGAAGAGTACTGCAGTTTCATGAATTTCTGGATTAATGTGCATCAGTAGAGTTGCATTTTTATTTTGAACTAACAGGAACAAGAGGAAATCGCAAAGAAACATGAAGAAGACCTTAGAGTTCTACACCAGAAGTTAGACTTATGTACAGACAATTCCCTTAATAAATTCAAACAGACTGCTTTGGTGAGTTATGTGTATTTATGGCATTAGTGAAATTGTTTCCAAATTTTGAAAATTGTTGCTCAAAAGAACAGTTTTGTAGTCACAAGTAAATAATGACAAGAAGAATAAATGGATGGTTGATATAAAAAGAACTCAGAAATTGATGAAAGAATTCAAGACAGTTGGATTAGAGGACAAGTATAAAAAACAAAGTTACCGCCTTAGTATAGAGTATCATTCTTTATATTGTAATGTATAGACTTCTAGGGGATGGAGGGAGGTGTACTTTTTCTATATTCTTTTTATTCAGTCTTTGGTTGCAATAATACCATTTTTAATACAGGTTTTCTCTTGACACTTTATGATAAGTTGACACCTACATTTATTCTGTAGATTGTTCCATGTACGACGTTCATTTCCAAGTAGCATTACTGTTTTTTTCTGTGAACTAAGAATTGCATCTCAGTAGATAAACATGATAAATATTAATACTCGTTTATGTTTAGGATTGAGTTTATAATGTATCACTAACACTTACCTTTGATTTAAAGCTTAAAATGTTTATCATACACATTTGTTCTGTTTTACAGGAGTTAATGGAAAAGCCTTCATCACTTCCCAGCAGCAAACATTTCCTCCGTTTAGCTGAAATGGAACAAACTGTAGTAGAACAGGACAATTCTCTTGCTTCACTTGTTGGCAAATTGAAGAAAACATCATCTGATTTAGAGAAGCAAAAACAAATTACTTTAATGAAAATCAAAGAATTTGAGACTATCAGAGCCCAGTAAGTTTTTAGGCTGTTAACATAAGTCACAGTTGGTCAGCTATGCCTTGCTGGTACTGACGTGTTCTGTTGAAGTGAGCATGTTTTTGCTGAATTGTAGGTTTGGCTGAAAAAACTAACTCGAGAGTTACCATGGTTGGTAAATATAAATATGATCTATTTTGGTTTTGTGGCCCTGTATCAGGGCAGATATTGAAAAATCATAGCTGCAGAAATGCATTTCTGTTATTAACGGTGTGCCATCCAGTGAAAAAGTATTCAGTGAGTCTTGGTATGTGAGTTGTCTTTAAGCTGTCATGATACTCCCCCCATCCTGCCCCCATCCACTTGAGCTTGCTGCCTTTAGGGTTTAAACTCATTAAAATTTAACCCCTGTTTAAAAGGGGGATAAAAAGGATGATTCTTTCCTTTGCAGTTAGGGATAGGAATTAGAATGAAAATGTTCTAGTCTCATTATGTTGATACTCTTGTATAATTTCCTTATTAAGTGGAGGCATTCTTTATAGAGGCAAGGAGTTTTTTGTTTATTTGCTTTAACAGTAAAAAATACAACACTGTGCCTTCTGTTATTCATTTGGAGTTTGCTGGCTTAATTATTGCAGTGTACCCTATTAATTCTTATTTTATATTAGGCTTCAGGAAAAGCACACAGTTGATGTGGAACAATTGAAAGATGAAGCAAATGGATTGAAGAACTTGTTATCTCAGATGGAGAAAGAATTAGCCAATGTAAAAGCTGAACTAGAAGCTCAAAAAGAAGCAAATAAAAGAGCACCCACAGCAACACTGAAAAACCTGGTGGAACAGCTGAAGAGCCAGTTAGCCATAAAAGAGAAGCAGCAGAAAGTTAGTCAGCAAAAAATGCATACTTATGTCACTAATGAACGTAAATGTTTAATGTGGCTTAATACTTAAGAATTCTCTGTATAAGTACAGCAGGAGGTAGAATATAGTTTCATAATTTAACATAGTAAAATACAATCGCGTTTTGTTGTTTTTTAATGTTCATATTTGCAGCTTCTTTGCTTATAAGAACTTGTATTGGTTATTTTTAGGCTCTGAGCAAAGCACTTTTGGAACTCCGAGCAGAAATGACCGCTAATGCTGAACAGCAGATTATTTCTGCAGCATCACAAAAAGAGGCATATATGAATGTCCAGGAGATTGTTGACAGGGAAACAAAGGGGCTCATGGTTAGTACTAGGTAATGTCTTTCTATTCCATCATTATATTGCTGTTAATCCTGATTTTTTTTATTATTATTTTTTCCCCTTTAGACACAGATAGAGGAATTAAATAATCAGATTTCAAAACTTACAGATAACCTTAAAATAAGTAAAAACAGGGAGAGTGCTTTGTTAGATGAAAAGGAAGAGTTGAACCAAGAACTTCAGAAGAAACAAAAAACATTCACTAAAATAATGAGAGAAAAAAATGAAATCGAAAAGGAGAATGAAGAACTGAAGAAACGGATTAGGAGACTTACCAGTAGCATTCAGGTAGAAGTGATTTTTGAAAAAGTTTGATCTTGGTCAAGTTTCTGCATTAGATGGGCTGGTTTGGGGCGGCGGGAAGAGTAAGTACCTTTGACATGCACTGAAACTGATACTTGATCTAAAAATTGTTGTTTGCTCATCAGCTGGGTGACATGTGAGCTATTACCTTTTGCTGTTGGAAGTATGTCTCAAATAGAATGAAGAGGCTGAAAAATACTTTTTACCTTGAAATAATGTGAAAGTCTGAAGAGTTGAATATCTACCTTTAAAGTTTCTTTGAAAAATGGTTGGTTTGAATTTTGTGATCTTCCTGGCTGTCCTTATTTCTCCATTCTGAAGAGACGGGAAGGATGTACAGTATAATTGTCTAAACTTCATTTTTTAATTTAAGTACTTGCTGATTATTTAGTTTAGAATGCAACGTTAAATTCTTGAAGTATTGTAACGTAAAGATAATTTCAAAAAGGTCATTTATGTTGTAAGCTAATTCCACCAACTGGAATTGAAGTCCTTATTTTTCAAGAGGAGAAAAATACTTAAGTAGTAGTCATTAAACTTTAAGTTGGTGAAAGTTTGTAATTTTTCAGAACAAAGCTGATGAGCAAAATCTGACAGATGTACTTCAGAAAAAAGTTAAAAAGTTGGAAAATGAACTTCAGAAGAAATATGAAGAAACGGAAAGAAAAAGCATAAGAGAAGACAAGGTATGTGATAAATACTGAGATTGTGGCTTTGAAAGACATCGTCAGCTTAGAGTACAGGCAGTTCAGTTCTCCCCACTGCTTCTGAAAACAACAGATAACCAGCCAAACTTTATCAGGTCAGAAACACTTTCAAGACACTTTTTCAAGTTCCCAGTGGTCTTTGTTGCAGCTCTTGCTGCAACAGTAGTCTAAGTGCTGGTATATTCATGTTTTCCTGCCCTTTTTGTAGAATTAAAGATCCATTATAGATTATAGAAAACTAAGATTGTATAGGTATCAGTGAATTATGTAAGAGATGTCAAATGCACATTTGTGAAACCAGTACAATGATGAAAATATGAAGTACCTGGGAGCAAGAGCTGTGAAGGGATGATGTCTGCATAAGTTATTGTTCTTCACGGTAACGGTCTCCACTCATAGGCGGTTCTGACCTGATGGAGACGAGTTCATTTTACCACTTTTTTTTTTTTTTTTTTTTTTGTTCTTTTGCTATTTCAGAAAAAAATTACTGGCTTGTCATGGTAATCATAAGGTATACTAGAACATTATAGCGTGCTTGCATGACATTCAGACTCTTTAATATATTAAATATGATTTTAAGACTGAACTTATACTTCCAGTTAGTTTGAGAATTTTTATATACTTGTTGCTCAGTGTCTAAAGATATTTTTCACAAACTTTTTTTTTTCCTTTTTGCAATAATTTACTTTCTGGCCATTTTTTAGTAGCAGTAGCTGTTTAGAGTGAAGACAGAAAAGATTACAGGGTTACAGGGACTAACTGAGGGAAGGGGAAAGTTCAGCAAACAAACAAAAAAAATTGCTTACAGGTGATTTTTCAGTATTCATTTGTGATCACAGGTACAGGTTTTAATTGATATATCATTTTATAGCTACATGATTGTAATTGTAAGCAGAGATTCTATTTCTCATAGAAAAAATCAAATGAACAGTGGTACAGCTTTGCAGCAAGGGCATATAAACTCCTGTTGAGCTGCAAGAAAAAAGATAGATCCTGCTGTAAACTGGCATAGGAAAGCACTTCTTTTTCTTCAGTTTGTCTTTTTGACTCACCTGTAATTCAAACTAAAAGGATGTATTTCACAAGCAATCCTAATTTCCAAAAATGTATCACTCCTTTTCTGTAAAATGAATATTAAAAGGTGAGGATGAATTTGGTAATAACATTAAACTTCATCAGCTTTATATGCCAGTCACTACAGCAAGTTTAAAGTATCCAAGTTGGACTGCTCTTTACCTAACTACGGCTTAATGTTTTAAATTTAGAAATGAAAAATCCACCATGTGTGGTTTTCTAATGTGTGTTCGCTTAAAAAAAATCAAAAAGAAGTACATAATTTGTTTATATGCTTCGCAGACCTCCAAGGAGGAAATAATTAGGTGGGAAGAAAGCAAAAAATGGCAAATCAGAACGGAAGGGATGCGGAACAAACTAAAAGAAAAGGAAAAAGAAATGGATACTTTGGTCAAACAGTTCAGTACGCTGAAGGAACTTTATAATAAGTAAGTTGTGTTTAATGCATTCAACTACAAACTGATGGCATAAGAGAAATACAGATGTTTGCCACACAATTATAACAGCTTGTTGTGTTTATAAGATTGATGCCTAGATTTGACCTTGCTATTGAGATTAAAAGAATAAATTAATTTTCAAGTAGCAGTTACTCCTTTAGTATATACTTGTAAAAGCTTACAAGTGTATTTAGAAGAAGCTGTCTCTGAATAAAACTAATTTAAGCTCTTTATTATGCTTCTCGTATATAGTGATCTATTATTTCCGTGAAAAAAGTAACAGTTTCATGAAGATAGGCTGTTTCTTACCTTGTGTTATTTCACCAGACTGCTAGAACTGGATGCGCTGCTACTGTCATCTGCTGTGCTACTGCAGTACTAACAGTTCTAGCATTATGAGATAGAAACCTTTAAAACAACAACAAAAATAAAAAATAAAGCCAACCACTACATATATGCATGGCCTCCATGAAAGTTAAGTTTACTTCAGTACAGTAATGGCAGGGTTTTACAAATAAAATATGTAGTAATGATGGTTGTTGATCATGACCAAATGATGATGGTGGTTGTAGCCGTTGTCAGATTGTGGTTTGAAACAGCTTCAAATTGGCATTCTTACCAAATCTTTCAGGAATTTCACATAAAACGCAGGTGAGACCAAGTGATTCATAATATGCATGCTGCTAACTTCATGTTTGCTATTTTTTCTAATATTTGTGATTTCTTTATTTATATTTATTTATTTATTTATTTGTAAAGCTGTCTGTCTATATGGTAACCACAATAAACAAGAAAAGGGAGTGTGGTACACTGAGCAAATAAATAGCAGGTGTGGATTCTTTAAGATAGAAAATATTTTCTTCTAAAGAAAACAAGTCAGCAAATAAAGTTTTAGATGCAAATTTACTGGATGTTGCAGGGCTGAAAAAGAGAAAATTACTCTACAGAAGAAACTGAAAACTACTGGTGTCACTGTTGACCGTGTTGTTGGAGTAAGAGCCTCAGAGACTGAAAAAGAACTGGAAGAACTAAGAAAACGGAATCTAGATTTAGAAAATGAAGTTGCTCATATGAGGTGAGAGGCATTTCAAAAGAATCTATAAAAAAAATAAGTAATCTAAATGAGAAAAAAAATCTGTGGGAGGAAATCAACTGATACAACTAGAAAAAACAGACCAAGTTGCAAAAGCCCTTCTTTGAGTTTGTGATGAGCAAGCTTAAAGCTGCTAGGGATCAATTGTGCATATTCAGAGAATATGCAGCAATGGTTTGTTATTCCAAACATTAAATAATATGAAAAACATAGCTCTTTTTATGTAAAATTGTAGTTCTAATTTCAAGTTGGGGAAAGATACTGGAGCTGAGAAATTGCAATTATGGAGTGTATTCATAATCACTGTATCTGTTATAACAGTGGCTGGAGTGCCACGGTAACAGAAGCTGTACACATCTCAAGAGAGCAGATTCCTTTTCCCAAAATACTCTCGATTCATGGGGATTAGTTGAAATTGTGTATATGGCTGATTTAGTATAACCAGTCCATTAATACTAGAAAGTTCTGTCCAGTAATCGAGAAGTTTGTTTTACATAAAGGAATGCTTTTCTGCATTAATAGCCATGTGTTTATTCTGGCTTGATTAATTTTTGTATGTAGAACACAGCAAGCAATCCCACGAGATTCTGTTGTAGAAGAGTTACATTTAAAAAACCAATACCTCCAGGAAAAGCTTCATGCATTGCAGAGACAGTATTCAAGAGAGACATATTCTAGGCCCTCGGTAAGTAAAATCATATACAATCATATTACCTATATTACACCTATGTAACAAAAATAATTGTTACCCATTTACTATTCTGTATCACTTGGCAGATTTTATTTCAGATTATAGCATTCTAGAACAGGATATGAAATACTCCATTTATGGTGTTAAAAAAAAAAAAATCTAGATTCTGTGTTCTGCAGGTAGAAGATGAAATACTCAACTTCCTAATGTGAAGAAATAAAGGATAGATATTGTCATATACACAAGTCTGTAACTGAGAGACTACTTTTATATGCCATATTAATTGAAATTTCAGCATACGTGGTTTGGGAAAATTCTAAGCTGCATTCTAGTTACATTAATTACATTAGATGTTTTTGTTTGGTTGGTTGTTGTTTGTTTTGCTTTACAAAGTTCACTGTATTATGAATATTGAATTACTAGGTTATTTTAATCCTTCAAGACACAGATTTAAAAATTCAGCCTACGTTTCTTTATTTCCTGTTTCATTTTACTGTCTTCTGCTTTTCTTTCATGCTTCATTCTATCTTCAACTTGAATCAGAGTACATGTTACCAAATTGAACTGACCAACTCTGTTCCTGTCAGTATCAGTAAACAGGAGTATTTGAATTACCTTGAAAAGAAACCTATTTCAAATAGGGATGAAATCAAACATCAGACTAATCTTAGAATTACTGGTGGCAATGAAATAGATGAGAAAGCAGGCATACAAACATTGATCGTGCATAATGAAGGTTGTGAGGCTACGAAAGATGCAAGTGCTGAAGTGTCTTCTGAACAGCACCCTGAAGATAATGAACAATGCAAGGACACAGATATTTCTTGGGAAGGATTGAAAAACACCAATAAAGCTGAAGATGTTGAAGAGAATCAGAGTGATAAAAAAGAAAATATAACCCAACCTGAAAATGGAAAAAATAATGAGGAATTTGAAGAGCAGGAGAGGAAGCAAGAAATATGCAAACAATCAAATGTTGATGAAAAAAAAAGTGTAGAAGAGCCTTACATTGACAGAATGAGCTGCAATCAGTCTGATTCAGGAGAGCCTTCTAATCAAGCTAACAACTATGAAGCAGAAAAAATAAATGTCAATAATGAAATGAATCAACACACACCAGAGAATAAATGTGAAACTTACCGAAGTGGTACAGAGGGAGTTGTAATAACCCCAGAACTCTGTGAAATGCCTGAGGTTTGATGTTATGGTGGTCCTCTAGCATTTCTTCTGTGGAAATGACATAGAATTAGAATAGTTTGATCTTGGTAATTCAGTGGTCTTGAAAGCTCTGCAGGGATATTAAAGTGGTCCATAAAAGCAAATCCTAGACTTTCACAATTTACATGTATGTCAGCTCACAAGTAGATCAAAATTACAGAATTAACAGAAGCTTAGAAAGTTTACAAATGATCACAATGATGCATGCAGCTAGTTGATGACCTTCATTCTTTGAAACTTACAATGTGTTATACTTAGAAGAAGCGCTATATTGAAGCAAGTACTTTATTTCTGTCATTGTTAGTGTAGAGTAATGGCTTATATGGTTAATTACATAATCACGTAAACAAAAACTGATTATTATCAAAAGATTTTACTAGTGCTGGGTAATAATTTTCCATATACCTACAATTGCAATTGGCAATATAAGGCATATAAAGTACTCAAACGTAGGAACTAACTCGCTCTATGATCTGTTTGACTTCAGTGAAATTCTTACGCCATATGTAGTATTTAATAAACAGAATGCGCCCTTAAAATCAGATTCTGTTTCTAGGTACAGTGTCACAGCTTACCATACTCAGTAGCTTTTTTGTCTGTAGACTTTGAGCTTTACTTCTAGGCAATAGATTGAGACTTAATTCTAGTTTGACACTTGTTTTATGGGTTTATACTAATTTGTAACCTTTCTATAGCGTTTAAGCAAGCAGATCTCATTAGTTGGTGATACAACTATGATCAGTTATGTTTCACAAAATTTCAGGGGGGAAGAAATTCCAGAGAGATAGTATCCTGTTCTTAGAGTATTTTTATCTTTTTTTTTCTGTGAAAAATAGTAACTTTCTCTTGCTCTTTATGAGCTACAAACAGGTACAACGAATATATAGTCGAATTGTTTAATAATAATTTACTTTTCTCCCTGTTTTCTGAAGACGTCAGGAGTAGGATCAGATGATCAATATCGAAGAGGACAAGAAGTTCTAAAGGAAAATTTAAGATTATCATCTGAAAATGTTGAGTTAAGATTCCAGCTAGAGCAGGCCAATAGAGATTTGCCAAGACTAAAGGTAACGTCTCTTTACCTTTTGTCCACTTTAACCTGAAACAGGTTAGGGGATCTCTTAAAAATAAACTGTGTTTTTTTTTTTTTTTGTACATACTATTAGTGTTTTTATGCAAGATGAGAAAGCTTGGTAGAAATGATGAAAAATGTCATTGCAATGTGAAATTCATTTATTTTTATTTTTTTCAAAGTAAACCAGTGGTAACTTTGCTACTATTCATCTCAGTTTGAAATCTAAATATATAAGGTGCTTATTAATTTGTTTTTTGAGGACCAAGTGGGTGACTTAAAAGAAATGTGTGAACTTCTCAAAAAGGAGAAAGCAGATCTTGAACAAAAACTGGGCAATGTTAGAGGGGTAAGTATCGTAACAGCATTTTTCATCACTATTATATGAAATGAAAATATGAAAAATAAAAACATTTTATTAAAGCTAAATTACCTGGAATAATCTGAAAGAAAACAGGCATTGTTCTTACTTGTAAAGTGTTAAAATAAATTAATGAAATTCAGTCAATAGGACTATTAGAGGGAACAGAGCTACAATATTTGAACTGTTGTGGCCTAGTTTTGTCATTTGCATTAAAGCTATCTTCAGAAATGTATTTGTACCAAAAATAGGAGTTTACAGCCCTGGTAATAAAAATTATATTCATGTATTTATGTAAATGTGTAATACAACTTTATGATTTAAAAAGGTAGGAGTTTGATTTGATGCAGCTGTTAGAAAGTGTAAGTTATTGTTAGTGAAGCTGGGTCTTTTACTATACAAGATGACACTTCAAATTTACTCAGCTGTTTTAATAGAGCAAATATTTCAAAAGTTAATGGAAAAATGATTCAGGTATGCTGAGTGTCTCTCCTGTCACTGACTTGTCAAACTATTTGTGTGGCCTGTGCTTCCTAGAGGAAGCAGACTTAAGGAAGAGTCTTTGTAGCTTTTGAGGTGTACAAGGAGAATGATTTCTGCTTCTGGGTACCTGGAAAAAATGGTGTATTTCCCATTCTTTTTCTTGTACGTTGCAGGGACTGCTTGTGTATTTGGCTCTCTATTATGAGGTGGTAATTTTTGGATAAGGCAATCCAGTTTATAAAACTGCTTCATTCAAAGGTTCTGAGGAGGCAGCAAACTTTAAATCTTCCTTCCTTTCCAGACACAAACTGGTAGAGATTTTTCTTTATTTCTGCCATGTACCAGCAAAAACCTCCAAATTTCTTAAGTGCTTTTAGAGAAGCAAGAATAGGTAATTCTCACTTTCAAAACTCACTCACTATATAGGTTTATGCAGAGTTCCTAGTACTAAATTCATCCCTGTTTTCTGCTATACTGTGGTTCTTATCTCTGTGGAAAGAAAAGGAGGTACTTCATGGCCCCAGAACTGGAAACAGTGGCATTGTTAAATCATTATTGCTGAGGAAGTCCATTGCCACAAAGAATGTAAGAAAATAAAAGCCTTCGAACACCCTTTAACAGTTTATCTACATTATAAATGAATGCAGTGGAAGAAGAAAAATAGAGAATTTTATTGTCATTATTAATTTATTATCATTATTATTTATTTACTTGTGCTTTAAGCTGTAGTTCTGTCACTCTAATCCAGTAGAAATATGGTTGCTAAAAAAAGGGCCACCTTACTCTGTCAAGCTCCCATACAGTCATTATTTTTTCTTTATCTTTAGACAGTGTTAGCATTCAAGCATGGTCAGTTGGATCAGGAAACTGCTCTACAAGAAAAACTTGAGTACTTTGATTTATTTTCATAATGTTTCACTTTATTTCATAAAATACAGCAAATTTTTAGACTTAACTGCAGCTTTTTTAGGTAACAGGAAATGAGGGAGCTGATATGTTTACCTTGGGGGTAAATATATCACTAGACTTTTCGGGGAACTAAGTATGCAAGAATCTTTATGATTCAAGACACAAACTATGACAACTTTTCAACAAATAGAAAGCAGTGGAAAAACATGCCATAAAGCATGATTTGGAGCATCTCAGAATGTTAACTTGAAGTATTTACTTCACTATGTTTTTTCCCCTCTGCACAGGCTGGTAGAAGTGGAAAGACAGTCCCAGAACTGGAAAAAACAATTGGTTTGATGAAAAAGGTTGTAGAGAGAGTCCAAAGGGAAAATGAAGATCTGAAAAAAGCTCCAGCTGTGGTTTCTAATGTGAAATTACTTGGTCTTGAACAGGAAAATGAGAAGTTAAAGGTACTGATTTATATTAAATAACTATATTTAGATAGCAGCTTATATACAAGTTAGTAGGAAACTTTAACAGTAAGCCCATTGTTGACATTGATTAGTAAAGAAGTGTTACCAAAATATCAAATATGAAACTTGTAGAACACAAAATCAAAACTTCCTTTTAGAATAATAAACTAGATGATTTATGTAATGGCACTTTTTATGTTAAGAATATATTTAAACATTATGAAATATAGTGTGCTAGATAACTGTAACTCTGATGTGGTTTAAAAATAGAAATTGGAAATTTTCTACTAAGTGATGTATATGTATTTTAATAAACTGTTTACTATTTAGTCTGAAATGGAAAAAATGAAACTTCATCTGGGGGGGCAGCTGAGTATGCATGATGAATCTAAAACCAAAGGAATGGAAAAAGTCATTACTGAAAATGAGAGGCTACGAAAAGAGCTGAAGAAGGTACGATCATTGTAATGTATCCCTTTATTTCCAGTAGTTACTGGATGTGTCTTACTTTTTAAAAAATGGTTGAAATGAAACAGATGCTTTTCTTAGTATTAGTATTGCCATGACCAAATTCTTAATTATATGTGGAGAGGAGACATTCAAGAAACAGGACAGGAGAGAATGTGGAAGTTTTAGTGCTGGTGATCTGAGATACCATGTATATAGGATGCACCGTCAGCACTTAATCTCTCTCACCATCTTTTTAGATAACCCAGTGCTTCATAGGAGGTTATCTATTTCATAAAACTTTGTTTTTATTGAACAATAGGAAGCTGACAGTGGAGAGAAGCTACGAATAGCAAAGAATAACTTGGAGATATTAAATGAGAAGTTAACCATACAGCTGGAGGAAGCCATTAAGAGGCTAAATTTGACTGAGAATACAGGCCCTCAGCTTGATGAAGCTGACAGGAAAAGCTGGAAATCAGTTGTTGTAACAAGGTAGGAATGGCGAATGAAGTTCCTTTTCATTCCTCTTTAAATATTAGCAAAAAAAATAAAGACCTTCATTTTCGTAATTTTTCTGTCCTCTTTTGAAGATACTTTTAATATAATTTTCTGGTTTTATATTAGTATGTACAATCAGTATATGGATCTCTGATATGAATCCAGCAGAGTTCTACCATCCTTAAGTACTGGTCTTCTTCTTTCTTCAGATCAGCTGTAGACTCCTGGATAGTTTTGTGTTCCGTGCTACTCAAATGTAGTCTTTGTGCTTTGTAGAGTAATGTCAGCATTTTTGCAGAATATAAAAAGCATGTATTTCAGTATGTTACCACAAAGACTGCAACCTGGGGAATGGAAAAAAAAAAAAAAAAAAAAAAGAGGAGTCCCACAAACTGCATTTTCCAGCGTGGCTGCATTTATTTATCTACATTTAACCATGTAAACATGCAAAGGTTGTTAGGAAGCCACTGGGATTTCCATGCTCCTGGGGACCTGTGCTAATGATCCCTCATATGTGTTCTGGAGGGCCTGAAGGCAAGTTGCAGTCAGCCAGGTGGTCCTGCTAATTGTAGTAGAAGGGAGAAAAATTCAGAGACTCGCATTGGATCATCTTTTACAGTATTTATAAAAAGAATTGTGGGAATCGCCAACTCCTAGATTTGTAGTTAGAATTCAGACTTTGAAATCAGAATCAAAAGTCACTTTTGCTTTGATAATAATAGCAAATGTTTACAACTCTTTACCAGTTACCTGAAAGTTACTTATCAGTTGTTCTAAAATTCAGGTACCACTTGCATCACTGAGGGTAGAACACACTAAAGAAAATAGTTTTATGACACCAGTTTTTACACTGCAACTTAGGCACACTGTATTATTTTGTCAGTACTTCTGCACTTAGTTCAGATGCTTTTTCTATGACAACCTACTTTTAAAGGCTGGACATCTTAACTCGACAGCCTGAACTACTTTAATTGCATTTTCTTATTTCATAGAAACAAACTGTTCAGTACTGTTTTGTGGTTTGTTTACAGAAAGTGTTTTGGGGAACAGTCAGCCCAAAACCATTGCCAGTCCAAAAAGCATTACTGTTTACACCTGCTTTCAGAAATGAGCTACAGCCAAGGAGGCTAGTCCGGTCTCTCACTGGCATGTTTAACGATGAACACATTGATACAAAATATGAAGTTTGATATAATATACATTCACGTGAAAACAAAGAATGAAGGAGAATTTTATCCCTCCTTGAGGCAAGGGTTTTTAATTGGGTATCATCTCTTGTACTGTCATGTCTAAAAGGACAAGAAACTGAAACACTGCTTATGCTATTAAGAGAAAGAAACACCCTCTATCCTGCATAGGAATGGAAGAGAGCAAGTTTTTGCAGAAAAATACTTCTATCCGGGGATGACCTCAGGGCAAAGTAAGCTCACATGTTGCAAAACAGAAAGAAACTTGTCTGATTGCAGACCAGGTCAGACAGCTATTGAGCCTCAGTCTCTCTGCTCCCGTCCGTGATTTTACCCGCTTCTTAGTTTTACACTGCCACAGAATCTGTTGGCAGAGTTTTGGTGCTTCTCTGAGATGTTGGCTGAGGTATTTCACTTCACTGAGACTTTAGAAAGCTGTTCCTTTTTTCCCCTTTCCTCCTAACTCCGCAGTGATGTAGAATGTCTTCATTGCAAGGTCAGATGACAGCCATATTACTGGGGAAAACTGGCTGCCAGCCACAGGAGGAAGAAAAGGATCATGCAGTAAAGATGGTAGGCCCTTAACAGCTTGCATTAGCATTATGTGAGAAACAATCTGCAGCCAATAACAGGCTCAGGCAAGGATCTCAGTGAACTAACATTTTTATTCACAATTGCAAGGGCGGGCGTCCTGCAAGCAGGAGCGTGCAGCAGAAGTGTATCATAACCTTCTATGCCCTGTTACCCAATGCTTGATTTTTCCTCTTTGGCTCAGTACTACAGGTTCACAACGCTTGTTAACGCTTGACGCTTGTTACTATACCATATGTTCATTTTTATTTGACCAAGTTTACCTTGTTAATTTCTCCTCTTCCTCCCCCTCCCTTTTTTTTCTTGTGACTGGAGGACCCCATGATTTTTTGATTTTGCTGATTCTGCAACTGTTTGTGTTGTTTTTCTTAGCCATCCTCCTTATTTTGGGACAGCGGTACCTTCCATTGTCCCTTTATCTGCTTAACATACCCACCAGTGTTATGCCTGCACAATCATTTTTGAATATGCAAGGTTAGTGGAATTTTCCACTGCAAAAACACAACTTTAATTCTTACAATTATCAACCCAATAGTTTGAATATTTTGAATACCTTTTAGTTCACCTCTTTGAAAAACATTTGTACCTAATTTTTTTTAGTTGATATAGGTAGGTGTGTGTGTACAGTGACTAATTAATTGTACTTGACTATTTCAAGTGGTGTGAGTAAAAATTTTTATTTGCTTTAACATGGTTTGAGATTAACATGATTTTAAAGTAAATGAATAACATCAACCTAGAAAAGCTAACCTAGAGAATCTTATTGGTGCATTTCATCATGCAGTCCACCTCACGCACATTTTCCAAAGTATGTACATGGTAATAAAAAGTCCTTGACAGGGCATCATCCAAAAGTTTCATCCAGGTGATCCTTGGGATTCTACTGTTTAGCAGATAGCAAGGTATTGGAGACTATCACTACCTGAAAAGCCACTTCAGAGGGGAAGCTGGATTAGGTAACCTCCAGAGGTGCTTACCAATTGACATTTCAGTGATTCTACAAAATCATTTTTGTAGCCTTGCATGTCTCAAAGAAAACTGAATCATTCTCAGACTACAGTTACTCCAGGGCAAAACATCATTTACCGTAGAATTTTTTTTCTGTTGGAGTCTTCATTTCCTGTATCTGTCTTAAACTTTTTCTCAGTACATTAATTTTCCATAAATTTTTAAATTACAGTACTATAAAAGTATGACACTGAAGTGAGACGTGACCCATGCACACCACTGCATCAGCTGAATGCAGTAAAAGACATGCATGTTTTTAGTACGAAGTAGGCTGGGATATATGTACAGTACAATAGAAAGATTCCAGGCCCTTATTGGTAAAGAAACAAAGTAAGGTCAGCAACAGTGGAACATTTGGAAGAGCCTTTTTATTCAAAAATCACAGAAAAACGTTTCTTGTTATGCTTCATTCAGCTTGCTTATTAACAGGATCAGTAATTATTTTGAGGCCTCTGCTCCAAACATATTTTAGAATGCATTTTACGGCATTTCATCTGTGTGAGAATATTTTCATCTCTATTTCTGTAAATGCATTAGCTTTTGCTCTTATCTTTCTCTTAATATTATTATTACTTTTTTTTTTACCAGGATGCATGAAACAAAGTTGAAGGAACTGGAAATGGATATTGCTAAAAAAAACCAAAGCATTACTAACCTTAAACGGCTGCTTCAGGAGGCAACAGAACGTGAACATAATGCTGATAAAAACTTAAAAGATCTGAAAGAACAGGTGAGTAAAATCTAGCCAGATGACTCTGAGAATAGATTAATATTAATTTCATTCTAATATCTGTATTGGCAGAGTATATTATTTATTCTCTAACCCACAAGGTTTGTTTTTTTTTTCCAGTCCAAATTGCCATAATTTTACATTTAGATACTTCAGGATTAATAAGGTTTACTACATATTACCTGTATATATTCATGACTTGCACTTACTGGGGAAATAATATTTCTCTGTAGTTTTATTTTAGTTGCATTGATCATTTGAAGCCTGGAAGTATAGATGGTTCATGTTGTCTTAAAATCATTCTAGCTTGGTCATCACATTGAATATGCCACAGGAACATTCCTCTTTCTTCCAGGTCATTTTGGGGGGACTGAGTCCCTAAAAGGATTTCCATATCTCTTTCCAATATGGCATCTTACACACAGTCCTTAGCAAATATATTTCACATATGGAAGAATTCTTGAATTTTCAATTAAGGTTATCTTTGAAAAGATATCTAAGATTTTGAACTTCAAGTATGCCAGAGATTTAGTCCTAGCACTATCCACCTAGATTAGCTTCTATCTTGCACTGGCCATTCTCAGAGTAAAGTATTGAATACAAGGGATTTTCAATATAAAAGTCATATATATTATTATCTAAGCAGTTGAACTTGTTCAATAAGCAGAACTTAGAATGGAGTTCTGTAAAACAATTATTTTGTAAAGCTTTGCTTGGTTTCACTTTTCAGTTTAAAGTCAGAATTAAACATAAATTTAACATAAACAGAATTTTACATATTACAATTACAATTACAATTACATACAATTACAATTAAACAGAATTTAACATAAAGCATATACCAACAGCAAAAAAAAAAAAAAAAACAACAGACAATTATTTTATTATGTGGTATGACTCTGGGGCATCACATTTCAAGGTTTGTTTTGTGTCTCAAATGTAGATGATGGCATGTGGTCATGGTTAACTCCGTTTCAAAGAAATGGAGACTGACTGTCAAAGAATTTTAGGTAGTAGAATAAAGTCTGTTGCTAACGGTAGCCTTATGGGAGTTCATAAATTGTCACTGTATTAAAAAAAAACAAAAACAGTTTCACATTTGAAAGATTTTAACTTTTTCCTCCTGCAACTTCTACTGAAAGGCACTTCCACAAGCTAACTCCCTCTTTGTTTAGAAACCTATTTCTACTTTATGACTGCAGGTCATTTCTAGTCAACATCATATACATTTGCTTTTTAATTTAAAAATCACAGGCTTTTCAATATCACACTTAAAAAGGAACTTAGACACTTAATACACTCCAATGAGCATGTTGGTAGTATTTTTATGCACCTTTACGTATATCACTTTCGTAAGCATATCTATAAATTATCCTAATGTCTCAATCCATGCGTCTAACTTTTTTTTTCTGTAAATCTGGCTTGTGAATACTTACTTCTTTCTTTACCTTTCATGAAATATACAGCACTAACCTGTACTAGCTTTAAAAGTACTGTAAATAACTAGAAGGCTTTGCAGAAAATGGTAGTAAGGTAAACACTTTTTTTCCCCCTTTGTACTCAACTAGTACTAAAAGGAAAATGTATTTATAATAGACATGTATATAATAATATGTTTATATAATAGACCATTGTTAAATTATATTTTATATAATAATCTATTTATAATATATATAAAATTCACTGTTAGTAGTATTTTCATTTATTTTATTAAGTTATGCCAAAGAGAAGTAATTCCATGATTCCCTGTGAACTGCAGTATCTGTGGATACTGTTTTCAATATTAAGACTTTTTTTTTTTTACCTTGTCTTAAGGTTGAGCTTCTCAAACACTTTTCTGAAGATGCAAGGACAAAACAAGGCCTCATCAGGGAGCTTCAGCTTTTAAGGTACTGTATTCCTCGGCCAATACACATGAAATAAGAATGATCAAGGAACAGACATTGCTATTTTTATTTATATTATTAGATATTCTGAAACATTATGATGATTTTTAAAAAATCTAAAATTATTTTATATTCCAGATCAACTAATAATCAATTAGAGAAAGAAAAGGCAGAACTAGCTCACCAGGTGGAAAACTATAAGCACCACATACCTACGCATACAAGTAAAGGTCCTGCAGCTGGTAATCTCTTTCAGTACCTATAATAAAGATCTTCATGTATTTTGGGCCTAAAACTATTTTTACTTAATGTGTGCAAGATGGTAATAAATCCACAGAATTATTTGGATTATATTAATGCTGAAGTACCATAAACTGGAGCAGATTAAGGTCTTTGATCTTTGAGTACTTACACAGCCTTTTTATAGGAATTATTAGTAAAAATTTTCTACAATGAAAGATCCAGCCTAATAAGAGGCTGGAATCTTTGCAAGATTTCCCATCCCAAGAAAGTGGGTATTTCATGCTACCATTTACTTCATAAACTTCAGAAGACTGTTTGTAGGGTTTGTCATTCATTGAAACCTAGGGCTTCAAGCTGCCAGGGAAGTGTCTATTTCCAGATACCAGCACTATGAATGATTTAAGAGTTAGCAGGCCTCAGTCCCATAGGGAAAACAAAGGAGGCCATGCAGAGCACTACACAGCAGTGCACTGCCGTAAGACTGGGGAGAAAAAAAACACTTATAATCATGAATACAGTTTAAGATCCATAAACTACATAATTTCCAAAACTCCTGCATTTAATTCAGAGAAACTGTACATATTGTATTTCTCAGAAGTGTGCCACTAGACTGGCCATGGGAGTACAACATTTAGTCACAAGAATTATATACCACCACCTAATTTGTGCAAGAACTAAAGAAAAGCCCACGACTTGAAATTTTGGTGGTTGTTGATCACAGTTGTGTTTATACACTTCTACTGTTTCAACTTTCAAGAGAAGCAAACCTACTGTAACAAAATTGTTCATGTGATTGATTATCATTACCTTAAATTTCCTATCAAGTTGACATTTTTTGCAGGACCTAACGAAATTGTAGAGAAGGACAAAAAAGACAAGGGAATGACAGATGTAGCTGACCTCCAGGCACAGTTAAAAGCCTCAGAATTAGAAAAACAGCAATTAAAGGTGAGTTGCAAAGATTATCCTTGGCAAGAGCATCCTTTGCAAAATTATGGTTGGCTAGAAAGAGCTATTTGATATCCAAACTAACACTAAAACAACACCTCAATTTCTAAGCATTACATTTATAAAGCAGATTGTGTTGTTCATTAATTTGCTGTTTCTGGGTAGATTTTTGTGTCTCTGTAGTCAAGCAAGAACTCTGAAGAAAAAGGCAAAAAAGCTGTTGACGTGTATTTCCTAAGTTCTGTATATTGATGGTACTCGTTTGTTCTTTTTAATAGGAAGAAACAAAAAAGCTGAGAAAAGAACTGGAAAACTTCAACCCTTCCTTTTTTGAAGAAATTGAGGATCTGAAATATAACTATAATGAAGAAGTAAAAAAAAATATTATTTTGGAAGAAAGATTAAAGCAGCTTTCTGAAGAGTTTGGCATTCAAGTGGATAGTCCAGCCAATGTTTCCATTGATTAGGCTAATGTTTAGTATCCTCGATATTGATATAGAAAATAAATTCTGGGGCAGTTACATAATACTGATTTATTTGTCTATTTTCTTTCTGGAATGATACAAATTATTAAAGTTACAATGGCTTGGCATACCACAGCATGCAGAATTGGATTAGACGGTGGATTGTGGCACACACCAGTCAAAATGAAAAACAGCTTTATCTCCCCCAGACACACAGCAATATTAATTCAGAACAGTAATTGTGGTTATATGTATTTTTCAGAAGTCCAAGCTTTCAACTCCACTTAGAAGTTCAGAAACTCTGCATGCATACTGTGTATGCTGAATTCCAGATCAATAGTACTATATAATTTATTCTTGCTGTCTTGTGCTGTAATACATCTTGACTATGGTTGTCTATTATTTATATTTTACTGAAATTTTACAAAATTCAAGAATGAACAACTGAAAATAAACAGTATTCTTCTATATAAATAAATGTGCAGTTGTTAAATTTTACATTTTATATACTTTATACAGATGCGTACTTTATAGTCCAAATAAACAAAGCCCACTCAAAACATCACGCATTCTCACTTTTATTTATGCCATCTTTTTTCAAATACTTAATATAGCCTAGATAAATTTAGATGCAGTCTCAAAATGCCTATTACTAAACCAAGTCACATCTTTTTCTAGTTACTAAGGATCTTCAAAATAGAATGAGTATAATTCCTATTACTTACTTTGATCTTTGTCCCAAATTATGAACTAGCTTAATTAGGTTTTCAGGCACTAGCATAATGCTGAAGCTTATCAGTTAAATAATACAGTGAATGCCTTCCCCAAGAAGAACTCGAACCTTTAAAAAATTATCACATTTCAGGCCTAATTCTAGTCCCACCAGAAATCTATCTTGTGCTGATAAGAAAAAACAATCTGAATTCTACATGTTACAGTAATTATATTTAGAAAAGGGCAATCTATGGAACTTTTACAGTTGTTGGCATTCATTAACTAAACTACGCGGATCAGCCAGTGTTGGACAACAGACTATTTGACCATAACAGTTCCAAGAATGGGTACACATATTAAGGATTTTTTCAGAAGTGATAAAAAACATGCTGAAAGCTAGATCTCTGTTCTGAATGTCACATTTCCTATTACATACAATTAGTCATTTAGGAAGAACTTCAAACTGCAGAGTATTGTGCCCACTGCCCAATCAGCAAGATTCCTTTTTGTAAGTTCTGTGATAGACAGAAACAAGAGGAATGCAGGACATACAGCAATTAACTTAGAATAAAAAAAAAACTTCAACCATCAAACTTGATATCTTTGAGTCTGTCGAATCTTTGACCATCTAGGTTTGAAAAATGGTGAAACAAACTCTTTGGTCCAAAGTCACACTCATAATCATTTCTATTAAAAGAAACGACAACAGGCTGAGAATTCAGGTATGTCTCTGCAAGTGGCCAGCATAAACCAAGATGATGGCGATGGAGCTAAAATAAGAAGAAATAGATCCATTTAGAGATTTGGATATGGTAGCCCAGCGGTGCCCATTTTGAAAGAGAGAGGGAGATCTTAATTCTAGGATCCCCTGCAGTAGATCTTTTCTTACAAACATTCATCAGTTACCTGTTATTTGAATAACATGACTAAGTAGATCACAAAAGGCAAACCAGCACCACAGCTTCAGAAATAAAAATTAACTTGCTAATTAAACAGAGAACACATTAACAATCCTTGTTCTACATGACATTACACGAAATGAATTTTTAAAATAAACTTTAAAATACTGAGGGATTCCTATACAGATAGGAAAACCATTATTTTATGTTCTCAATTACTATTATCATAACATACGTAATGAAAAAGTTTAATAAGCTGTCATTTGTAGTGATTACTTGTTCAGTGGCTTGACTAATTCTACTGTAACCTAATTTGCTAGGAGAATGTTTACTATTAAAGAATTTGGAAAAGGCAAAGAGTGAACAGTAAATCACAATACCTCAGATAGTACAAATTATTACAGCGATTTCCACATGTCTATCGATATATTTACCTTGATTAAACACCCATCACGGCAGTGCCACACAATTCCTTCAACTTTACCCTCACTGCAGCCTTCAAACCAAGACAGTATGTCATTTTGATTCAAAGTAGGTGGATTCTTTATTTCAAATGCTCCATGTGGTACAAGAAGATGTACAGGTTGCTTTCTGCTTCCCAATCCTATGGTAAAAGGAACAAAAATCATCCTGCTAGTTATGTGTTTAAATTTAACCTTTTCCCCACTTTTGCTATTACAGCTATCTTAAAAGCACCCTATAAAGGCAGATTTCTGTTAGATACTACAAAAATGTCCTGCCTTTAGAAGACCAGTTAAATATACTTAAGTATCAAATGTAGCCATCTCTTCCTCGTGTAACATTTATATAAAATAAATCAACATGATATACAGGTTATACTATCTTCTGTTCAGTCCTCATGCTCACCTTCTCAGTAACCATAAAAATCACTGATGAAATTCTTCATGCTTTGAATCACAATCCATATCACAAACAAGCATCTTTCTTTCTGAAAGTCTGGCACATTTTCTTACACATGGGGATTGATACTTAGGCCAGGCTGTTAAAACATGCATTGCCTCTTCACTGACTGAAGATTTATATTGAACAACTAAGAAAAGAGCTGTTAAAGGAACTGTAAAAAAAAAAAAAAAATCTAAATTCTAACAAAGCGCTTAGACTATGTATTACTATTTTTCCTATCCATCCTTACAAATTACTATAGCAACCAAGCTAAGAAATTAAAACGTACTTGTGCTCATACATAATTGTGTTTTTTGTTTACAGACTTTAAGGGGAGAGGTCACAGCCAAAATTTAGCTGAAATTACACTTCTTTAAAGAGATACCCATAATATTTCATAATTTTAGAAAATTACAACTGGCTAATTATAGGCACTAAAAATTATGGTTGAATAGTGTTCTGTTTTAATGGACTAAATAGTATCAAGAAAGCAAGTAAAAAAAGACAAGAAAAGGCACCATCAAACAATCTTAAAATATTTTGAAGACTAACATTTAAAAAATTTTTTCCAATCAGAGTACTTATTCCTGAGGGGGGAAAAAAAAAAAAAAAAGTTACTCATTAACTGGTCTGGAAACTGCAATAAGCATTAGATAAAATCTACAATCTACTTCTCGACTGCTGAGAAAGCAGAGTTCTTCAACAGAATAGCCATTTTTCCCTGTCAGGTGTCAGACACAGCTCAGCATCAATATAGCTCAAACCTCAATTTTAGGTTTGGTGTAAATGGTTTCCTCTACATACGTATATGCAAAGCCAAGGTATACCCAGTTTTTGTTTTGTTTTAAATCACAGTTATCTTAATGCCGAAGCTTATTAATTCATGCTTCTTTACTTGAACAAAACTGCTGCTCCTTTTTGAAAGGCGATAGCAAAGCATTCTGATGGTAAATCCTGAAGAACATGAAGGCAGAAAGAGCTTCAATAGACAAGCAGACTCAGGACAACTCAGCTTTCTGAGGTGATTAGTTTTTGGTGCCAACCTGCGAGTATTCATTGAGCTAGCCCTTTCTGTCCTTTCTAGAAGATCACAGAATCACAGAATGGGCGGAGTTAGAAGGGACCTCTGAAGATCATCTAGTCCAAACCCCCTGCCAAGCAGGATCACCTAGAGCACATTGCACAGGATAGCATCCAGGCAGGTTTTGAAAATTTCCAGAGAAGGAGACTCCACAACCTCTCTGGGTAGCCTGTTCCTGTGCTCTGTGACCCTCACAGTAAAGAAGTGCTCCCTCATATTCAGATGGAATTTCCTGTGGTTCACTTTGTGCACATTACCTCTTGTGCTGTCACTGGGCACAGCTGAAAAGAGACTAGCTCCATCCTCTCGACACCCTCCCCTCAGGTATTTATACACATTGATGAGGTCTCCCCTCAGTCTTCTCTTTTCCAGGCTAAACAGGCCCAGTTCTTTCAGCTTGTCCTCATACAGCAGATGCTCCAGCCCTCTAATCATCTTCGTAGCCCTCCTCTGAACTCGCTCCACTAGTTCTATGCCCTTCTTGTACTGGGGAGCCCAGAACTGGACACAATACTCCAGGTGAGGCCTCACCAGGGCTGAGTAGAGGGGGAGGATCACCTCCCTTGACCTGCTGTCAACACTCTTCTGAATGCAGCCCAGGATACTGTTGGCCTTCTTGGCCCCAAGGGCACATTGCTGGCTCATGGTCAGCCTGCTGTCCACCAGGACTCCCAGGTCCCTCTCTGCAGAGCTGCTCTCCAGCAGGTCAGCCCCCAGCCTGTACTGGGCTTGGGGTTATTCCTCCCTAGGTGCAGAACCCTGCACTTGCCATCGTTGAACTAACATGTTACGTTTCTAGTTTAGAACAAATTTTATTATTATCATTACAGGAAAAAACATTCTACAAAGAAAATTACTATTTTCCACCTAAAATATCACTCAATAAAAAAGTATTTAAGAATTGAACATACAAACTTACCATATGGATTTGCATTAATATTCGTCCCAATAAGCTCCAATGTTTGTTCTAGAAGTTCTGACAGTGGCACCGGACTGATTTCCAGAAGCCCAGGGTCAGCATGGTGTTTCAATACCAGTGCTATTTCAGCCTCATAATTTACAACAGATGAGTGCCAGCAATACTGCTTACTATTTTTCTCCACAGGCACCCAACCTATGAGAAAACGCTGCGTTTTACCAAAGTATCTAAATTCATCAAATACATATTAGAACTGTAGATGCATTGAAAAAAACCACACCTACCTTAGCTACAAACAGAGTTACTAGAAAAGCTGTCACATCTCAAAGAAATGTCAGAGGAACACGAACTTGTCAATTTTGCTGTACAGAGCTTCAGCTGAAGACAAACTAATTATTTTCATTACATCAGAACAAAGCCTTTCTGGATAATGAATGAACAACATTCCAATTGTTTTCCGAATGTTAGCTACTATTTATAACTCTGGAACTAATTCTAATTCACATCAAAAATGACTTTTTCCCACATTTTGCCATATTTACCTGGCATATGTCCATTTTCATCGGGCAAAGGATTGCCATTAGAGAACTCTACTTCCTTTGCTGGAATCCAGGTATCAGGAACAGGCTTGAAATCTTCTTCAAAGTTCCAAATAAATTCTAGACATATAAATGTGGCATTTAGTTTTGCACAAACTGTTAGCCAATTCTACATTTTGATCTTCTATCAACACAAGTATAAAACCTTGTTTTAAAGACAGTAGTCTGCATTACTTTGTACAAACACCAACACTTGTCATACTCTTACAGTCTAGAGTTAGGAGGGTTTAAAGCCTTTAAGTAGTTTAAAATTTCAAACTAACTACAATTAACAAATAGCTAATAACCAAGAAATAGCCAACATTATATTTAAACTAGAGCAAGAGAAATAAAGTTGAGTGACGTGACATGAAAAAAAAAAAAAAAAGTAGGATCACTGACATTTCCTGTGTTAGACTAGAGGTGTTCTTCCAGTGCATAACTTACATTACCAAAGCAGGAAAAAAATGTCACTAACCTTTGCAATCTTCCAATGAATATAAGAATTGCTTAAACCTTTTTTCAGCTTGCTTGTTGGGTCTTCTGTCCAGCCTTGCCCATAGATATGGTCGCCCTAGAGATGCCGGAGGTATAAAACCAGCAGTTTACTTCAGTAACCATACCCTGCAGAGTACTAAAATCAACTGCATAAAAGGTAAAATATGAATTCTCACTTGTCACTACAGAAATTTCACATCCAAAAGAATATTTAAATTAATAAATTAACTATTGTATATAAATCTAAAAATCTACTTGTAGAACCTTGCCTAGTTTAATAGAAAGTTTTCTTACAATTTCAGGTAAAGGTAAGAATCCTAGTGATGCAATGAAGCACAATCTTCTCATTTCCCCCCAACCTCCATACTCCTTTTAATCCTTCTCAAGGAAATTAAACATCCTCTATATAAATTCTAGTGTGCAAGAAGATTTACTAATAAGAAGTTTTAAAATTGGAATAGTTCCTGGACTGGCACATTAACTTAAACTATACTTCATGTACATTGGAGAGTAAAATCTCTAACAACTTTATAGACATCTACCGTATTTATTACTTTGTGGTCAAGTAAAACAAACTGCTAGTCAACATGAAAAATATACATATGGATCTTCCTTATTACCTTTATAAGTAGTTACATAACAGCAGGTTCCATCCACCTTTTCAGTAGGAATTGCATTGTATATATCTGCCTCTAACGCCTTTTCATTTAGAGTTTCAGTTGCCAAAACTTTAAATGGCTGAAAAGAAGACAGGTACTTTAAATTCTAATCACTGCTACGTTACGGCCTTGTTTTCATACGGATTCTTGCTTCACATGGCTGGCCTCAACAAATCCAGTATTATACATTTTATTGCTGATTTCTAATACTATCAAAGTACACCAGTGTTTCTTCAAGGCAAGTTTGGAGAATACCATAAGGCAAAAGAACAAAGGCGACCTATTTCCAGTCTCTGTCCCTCTTTTCCATTTTTGATTTAGAGACTGTTCTGCCTTCCACTTTAAACGGTGCATATAATTCAGATGGGTTTCAGTCCAACATTACAAAATTTTGAAATATACCTTCCTGTATTACTATGGCAATAAAAGCTCATCATGACTACCTGGCCCTACCTTTTGGTTTGGAACTGAACAGCAATGGCACCATGATCAATACAACGCAGAGACCACTGGAATGCAAGGTAGCAAAGTATTCTGTTGTAAAATACTCAATGTAAGCATTAACTAAACATTTTCATCTCAAAAAGAATACAGAAATAAGTGATCCAGGGACCTGAAACAAATATCCAAGCACAACTAGTCCAAGTTTCCAAGGTTTTCCTTAGTAGAACTTCTGTAACGGTTTCTGTGAAAACATGTTAATGTTTATGTTTGGATTAAAATACCTTCCTGTATAACCATCCATCCCTCCTCTCTCCCTCGTCAGTTCTGAATTGTAAACTGGTCATCATCTCCTGCTATCAAAATACAAAGAAGTCCTTGACTTGAAAAACACAATACGTAGAATTCATAAAATGAGAAGCTCCTACATACTTCCTTTACATTGCATGACTTTATATAAGTATGTATTCAGTGACTGTATCTGTAACCATAACAAAGTATTTATGAAGACGTTTTTAGGATAGTGAGAAAATATCAGTTGGTTTTCCTATCACCACCGCTGCCTTTCTTTCCTAGTGGTCAAAGCCCATGTAATATATTTGCCTGCACTTGGAACAAGAAAACAGAGCATACCAGTTTGAGATCGAATCCCATCTGTTTTTTGTATATGCAGGAACACCCGTTTAGGGAAGGAGCCTGACATGACCACTATCAATACGGTGCTGGTACTGACAGTTTAACAACAGCTATTGATGGACTGGCGTTATTTTATTTCTTCCACCCAAAAACCAACCATCACTAAGAGGATGTCACGCAGACAGATTCCTGTTCACTGTGCAGTCGACAGGCAGCGGGAGGTGCTCTTACTGAAACTGGAAACCTGACGCTGGAGCTCTACAGGTGAAAGGCACCTGTATCTGTCCACAGCTGCCTTTTACATCTCAGGGGAGAAACTGGTCTCCAGTGCTTTCACCTTGGTAAATACTACGCAACTTAAGAGCCTCATACCCCTTCGATCACAGAAAACAGGGATAATAATAATTAAAAATCCGTGTTTTTCCCCAGGAGGCAGGGGCTGCAGGCCGGCTTTACACACACACCCGAGCGCTCCCGCTGGAGCGGCCTGGTTCCTTGCCATGTTGCCTACACTTGCAAAAAGCAGAGAGTCAGGGCGGACCCCGGACACCCCCGTCAGGAGGAGCGGAGCTGAGGGGCCCCCATGCGGGCCGGGCAACCCTCGGGGCGGTCCCGCAGGGCGAGAGGCCTCCTGCCAGCGGGGCCGGGCGGCTCCCCTTCGGTGTGCTGGTGCTGCTGCGCGCCCCCCCCGCGCCGCCCCGGGCACCTGCCGCTGCCGCTTGGCCGAGGGCTCCTCCTTCACCTCGGTGACGAACAGGCACGGCACCTTGCGCTGCACCGCGCCCCGCCGCCGCATCGCCCCGCCGCGCCGACGGCCACTGCCAGACCGACCGCCGGCCGCGAACTGCGCCCGCGCAGCCCTCCCGCTCCCCCCCCTCCGTCCGCGCGCTGCACCACGGGAAATGTAGTCCGGGGGTGCCGTCGCCTCTCCCCGTCAGTTGTGGGGGGCGCTCGCGCTGGGGCGGCGGTTGGTGGAGCTACTGCTGCCGCCCGGCCCGGCCCGGCCCCGGGGGGTGGCTGCGGACGCTTCCTGCCTGCCCTCACCGCCCCGGAGGGTTTTTTTTGTTGCTGTTGTTTTGGTTTTTCTCCCGAAAGAACACCGAATTGCATGTACTTCTGGTGTTGCTAGTGCTCTTGCTTGAATTCCATCTTATATCTACCTCGTTTTTCTTCAACTTTGTTTGTATCCTTCCTGCTCTGTAAGCTTTGGCATGGTTCGCCTTTGAGGTTGACTTCCTTTTCCTTTCTGCTCTTCCTTTTATGTTTTACTTCTAAAGTGCCACCTTTTGATCTAGAAGTGCTCTACAGTGTTCATCTTGAAATCAGAGATGCCGCTCAGTGATTTGATCCCATGTAGTCGGAATAAATGTATCCCTTACCATTTTCCAGGATTAAAACTCTATTTTCATCGCTAAATGTATTACTATTATTTTTTCAGAGGCAGCCCAGGACCTGAACAGGAATAGAGGTGTTAATTAGTAACAAAAGTGTATGCTTTCTGCTTTATCTGTGGTGGTGGACATCATGGTAGCAAGAAAAAGCAATTAGCAGCAACAAGATAAGCAGTTAACACCTAACAGTGTACTCGCAGGAAGCACCAAGTGTCTCAATCCAAAGGAGGATACGGTAAGAAAAACATTGGGTGCAAGAATTTTGGTTAAAAATTACTCAAAGGGTAAATGTTGTATTAGTTATATCAAAGTTTTGTTTTGAAGACCACAGCTTCTGCAGCTAGAAGTTGGGTATCATTTAAACTGTGCAAAATGGGTTTGTTCCATTTTATGTGGAAATCTTTGAAAGAAGAAACTTTGAAAGACGAATACAAGAAACTCTTGGAAATGGTCCAATTTTCCATACTTTATTCTGAAGCAATGGAACTAAGGAAGATGTTCAAGCCCAAAAGGTCACATGATGTCATCATGATGATGTCACAAGATCTGGAGGATCAATGGGTGACCGTGGATGTGTAACATTCTGTCCTGGCTAGCAACCATCTTCAACAGATAACAAACCTGGAGAAGGTACCACCTCTGTAGTTCAAGTGTACTTAGTTTTAGCTACGCTGTCAGTTGGAGTTTTGTTTCAAAAAAGAAGCAGAGCTGAAGTTCCGAAGCCCCCTTTTTTAAAAGAAAACTACTATTTTCAAGATAAAATTAAGATTTGCTTATGCGTTGATAGCTTTTATGTTTTCATGTATGCTCTGCCTGCATAAAGAGAGTGGAGTAGAAGCATAAGAGGTGAAAATGGCTGAAGCTGGGAATGACAACTATTTCTATTTTTATTCTCCCTACGCACAGGTAAATGCTGTAGATTTTAGAGTAATCAGCATCCTTGAATTTCTTGATATATACATATTTAGAGGGAGGTTTATTATCTAGATTTAGAAGTTGGTATGCCTTGATCATGGCAGCATATGTAAATCAAATGTCTCATTTTCAGAATGAGAAGAGCTAATTGTCCTAAATACTCAATGTGAATTGGGCTCAGATACTTAGGGAACACACAAGTTAGAACCCCACATAAAAATCACTGATCGCTCATCTTTCTTTATTGAATCAAAATTATATTAATTCTGAATAAACAAACCAAGTATATTTTCTGCTTATAGTGACAATGTGAATTTCTTTACATCCTGTTATATGCAACAAAGTCATTCAAAATGGGGTTCTTCAAAGAAATGTTTCTATTCCAACTGGTAACAATTTTCAAGCGTGATTTTTCTTTTCCTTTAAAAATTAGGCAGAAACTCAATAAAAAATAGCTGTTAGTCTGGCATTTGCAAATCCCAGCTGGCATGTGTTCCATATCCCAGATATGAACCTGAGTTTCCCATATTCAGGGTAACGGTCATGAGCATGTTCCTTTTTGAAATTAGGAGTTTCCTTATCACGTGCTTGTGGAAGATACCTCAGGTTATAGGGATAAGTGAATTGTATAATCATAGATGGTGCTAGAATCTAAAAACCGTTAGTAAGGAAGAGATAGAGAAAAATAATTTTGTTTGACTAATGAAAGGGATTTGCATCGGAAGAGAGCTAATCATGCAGTATCATGCAGACTTTTAAACTGGAAGAATATTAATATAGGGAGAATTGAAGTGTGATTATATGTAGGAGTAAAGCAGCAAAAATGAAAAAAAAAAAGCTGTTGATACTTTTTTTTTTAATTAGGCTTTTGTTTGTCATATGTAAAAACAGCTGGGAGATGGTGTGAGCAGTGAAATGACAGTAGTCTCAGAACATCATATCCTGAATATTTTTGTAAACTTGTAAGCATTTGTCACCATAACACGTTTATTCTTGGCTGCTGTGTTGCCTCCCACATTAATTAAAAATAGTTTTATAGGAGGAGACTGACATTTAAGTCAGGAACTAATACATGGGAATCTAATATGTCTTAGCCTCAAAGTCATTCTCCTCATTAGGGTTTCAAGTGCAGATTCTGTCACTGTGAAAAACCTCTTAGCTGTGATACTGTGTGCTCATTATGAAGGCAAGGAGAATGTTCGCATCTGTTTTGCAGATTTAGACATATGGAAATGAGGTACAAAAGAGCAAGTTCCTTCAAGCACATTTTTTTAGTCTGAAATCAAAAGTGACTTTCTCCTTCCAAAGTGATGTTTTGAATGTGAAATGAAACAAAAGACTTTTTTTTTTTCTCTTGTTTTGTAATCCAAGACTGACAAGTCTGTACAAGGATTACAAGTTCTCAAATTTTTACTTTATCAGTTTTTGTTAGGCATCTTTGTGGGTTTTGTTTTATTTTCCCATGGGCCTGTATCTTTTAATATTAAGAGAGTATAGTATTGCACTTGTGCAGCAGATTTCATTTGAGATAGGTCTGATTATCCCATTAAGTAGAAAAAGAAACTCAAACACACAAATTAAATAAAAATGTTGTATATTAAAAATAATAGATTTTTTCTTCCCAGCATCTCATAAAAAGTCTGCAGTACAGTGTGCATAGACAGCTTTACTCTGATTCTTGTCTGGTAACAGTTCTACATCATTAAAACTCCTTTGACTTAACTGTAGATAGTGTTCTAACATACCAGAATATGGTCTTCCAAAGTGTTATGTATCTATTCACAGCAGTATACTTTATAATAGTCAATGTAGTCTATTTTTATTGTTATATTTACAATATCTGAAAACTACTTTGTCCTGCAGCAGAAGTACAGCAGCATCTCATGTTTCTGGGAAACACAGCCATTAGGCTGTGTGAGGATCAGTTGTGTCTTCCATCACAGCAAACCTCGTAATATAAATGGACTTTTTCTGCCTCCTAGTAACAGTGAGTAAAAATATTTTCTCAACAATTTGTTAAAGTAAGTAAATATACAAAAGCATCCTTAAACTTCCACTGCTTACGTAATATATATTAAGATCAAGAAATGTACTCTTGAAGATCAAGAAATATACTATTTAGACCTGTGACTAGCAGCGTTCCCCAGGGGTTGGTGCTGGGTCTGGTCTTGTTCAACATCTTCATCGACGACCTTGATGAGGGAATAGTGTCTGTCCTCAGCAAGTACGCCGATGACACGAAGCTGGGAGGAGTGGCTGACACGCCAGAAGGCTGTGCTGCCATTCAGCGAGACCTGGACCGGCTGGAGAGATGGGCGGGAAGAAACCAAATGAGGTTTAATAAGAGCAAGTGTAGAGTCCTGCACCTGGGAAGGAACAACTGCATGTATCAGTACGGGCTGGGGGACGACCTGCTGGAGAGGAGCTCTGAGGAGAAGGACCTGGGGGTCCTGGTAGATGACAGGTTGACCATGAGCCAGCAGTGTGCCCTTGGGGCCAATGGGATCCTGGCATGCATTAAAAGGAGCGTGGCCAGCAGGTCAAGGGAGGTGATCCTCCCCCTCTACTCTGCCCTGGTCAGGCCTCACCTGGAGTACTGTGTCCAGTTCTGGGCTTCCCGGTACAAAAAAGACAGGGATCTCCTGGAAAGAGTCCAGCGGAGGGCCACAAAGATGATATGGGTCCTGGAGCGTCTCCCCTATGAGGAAAGGCTGAGAGACCTGGGTCTGTTCAGCCTTGAGAAAAGAAGACTGAGAGGGGATCTCATCAATGTTTATAAATACCTGAAGTGTGGGAGACAAAGGGATATGGCCAACCTCTTTTCAGTGGTTTGTGGGGACAGGACAAGGGGCAATAGCCACAAAATGGAGCACAGGAAGTTCTAAACCAATATGAGAAAGAACTTCTTCACAGTGAGGGTGACGGAGCACTGGAACAGGCTGCCCAGGGAGGTTGTGGAGTCTCCTTCTCTGGAGATATTCAAGACCTGTCTGGATGTGTACGTGTGCAATTTGCTCTAGGGAGCCTGCTTTGGCAGGGGGGTTGGACCAAATGATCTTTCAAGGTCCCTTCCACCCCCTTCGATTCTGTGATTCTGTCATACTATTGCAAATAAATCAGGTATGACCTGATCCAAGTCAAGTTCAAGGCAGATAAAGGAATTGTGTTGGTATTTGAATGGGTTGCTCTATTAATTTATTTGTCATGTTACAAATCTCTGTAATCACCAGTTACATGCAAGAAGAATTAATAAATGACAGTTTAGGTTGCTAAGACACATCGAGTAAAAATTTTACATTAACTCACCATTTACCCTCACAGGCAAAACAGACTCAGCATACGGAGATTAATATGATTTATTGTGAACTATTAACAGACTAGTGCAGTGAGAAAAAAAAAGATAAACAGGGGAACACGGAACGGGGGCTGCAGTCAGTCCCTAATGCTTCGTCTCTGCTGCTCCTTCACGGTCACTCTCTGCCCCTGCTCCACGTGGGGTCCCTCCCACGGGATACCATCTTTCCCGAACTGAGCCTGCGGGGACTTCCCACAGGCAGTAGCTTTTAAAGAACAGCTCCAACGTGGCTCCGTACCACGGGGTCCACCCGTCAGGAGCAAACTGCTCCAGCACAGGTCCCCCACGGGCGGCAGCTCCCCCCAGGCCCCCTGCTCCCGCGTGGGCTCCTCTCCACGGGCTGCAGCTCCGGCCCAGGGCCTGCCACTGTGGGGGCTCTCCATGGGCTGCAGCATCCTCCAGGCCATATCCACCTGATCCACCGGGGGGGTTCCTCCATGGGCTGCAGCATGGAGGTCTGCTCCATGTGGGACCCATGGGCTGCAGGGGGACAGCCTGCTCCACCAGGGGCCTCTCCACAGGCTGCAGGGGAACTTCTGCTGCGTGCCTGGAGCACCTCCTGCCTTCCTTCTGCACTGACCTGTGGGTCTGTGGGGCTGTTTCTCACTCCTCTCTCCCATCTGATGTTCCACGGGAGTTTTTTTACTATTCTTCAGTCTGCTCTCCCAGAGGCCCAACCAGCGTCGCTCCCTGGCTCGGCTCTGGCCAGCAGCAGGTCCCTTTAGGAGCCAGCTGGAGCTGGCTCTGATCTGACATGGGACAGCTGCTAGGCTCTGCTCACAGAGGCCACCCCTGCAGCCCCCTGCCACATAAACCCAATACAATTATGGTCAGATCAGTAGTCAGAAACACTATTAAAATATTCACAACAATTAACACCTTCAGAAATTTGCTTTTTCACATTCTTCTGTACTTAGATATTTACCAGATTATACAGAGTAATGAAAATGGTCAGTAGGAATGTAATAAATTAAGACTAGCGTCTGTGTTGGAGGGGAGAGGTTGTTAGGATCACTATTAGCATTATGTGTTTGGTAGCATCATCTGTTGATAAAGCACAACATGTTATAAGAATGAGACGCCGCATTGGAAGGCAGCATAAGATTCCAGTGCTGTGTGTGTAAATACATTAACCGTCCAGCATTTAGAATAAATTTTTCAGGCTTGGCATTGGATGCGTGTTGTTTAAGTACAATAATATTTTGTAAGGCAGTATACTTTCTCTTTTAACTTCTGAAAATCAGATTATTAAAAACAAAACAAAAAAACAACAACAACAACAACAAACAAAACAAAAAACATTACAGGCTTTTTTGTTGTTGTTTTCCTTTGCTTCCCCCCTCAGTTCTTTCTAAATGGAGCTCTTATCTACAAGCAGTCCTGGTATGCAGCTGGACTAGGGTAAAAGCCCAGAGCAGGGAACCAAGACAAATGTCAGAAATCAGGCAGAAGCAGGAGTGAGAAGTTGGCAGACTTGTCATAGCCAAGTGAACGGGTGAACTGAAATACAGTTGTTCACTGGCCTTATCTGCAAAGCTGTAGACAGATGGCATAAGAAATGTCTATAATGACCTCTATTAAGAAACAAGCACCTCATGTTCCTGAAATTCTTTCAGGAAAGGGTAGGCTGTTGTATCTGGTAAGGTAGAGCTTAACTAATCACACAGGACCAAGGCAAGTGATGTTTCTATGAGTGTCCATACTGTACAGTTCCTACATCCACAACATCGGCCTCTGCCAGCTAGCACTTACAAACTTAGGCATGCTTTTGTGCTTTTCTTTTTACTGGAATATGTGTAACTTCAAAGTCTGTGTGTTCCACAACAACATTGCAAATACTAAAGCTGCATTTATTTATATCAAGACTTAAAGTTCTTGTTAAACTAAGTTTGATTTGGCTTACACTATCCAAAGGTAATAATACTCTGGGACTGAAAAAAGCTCCACCAGGCTAAAGGGTTGTATCTTACTTGCTCTTGCATGTGATACATGCAATAAATCTGATCTGCAATAGTGTTTTTAAAATTGATTTAAAATATACATATGTTTCTCTTTTGCAAGCACAAAATGCACAAGGCTAACAACAACTGGAATAAAAGAAAATGCCCATGCTTCGTATTATTTCTATTTTTCATCATTTTTATTTTCAGTCAGTTGCATTTCCTTGGTCTCAGAAACTGCTGTCCTAGTACTGAAATAATTTTGCTGCAAAACTTTATGGGTAGACATAGGTTTATAGGGAAAATCATAGCTTTTATGATTTTCTTCTAATTTAGTGTAAACTATTTTTATGAACTTCATATTCTTTCACAAAATCTGTGATTTGTACGTAGCATTTGTACATAGCATTTATACAAACGCTATGTACATTTGTAGAATCTTATACATTTGTACAAGAGAGTTGTGATTTAGAAAATTCTGATGGAAAAAAAGAAGTCTACAAGCTAAAAATGGGTAATCTAGTGCTTAGCACTGCTACATTCTTCAAAATTGATGCCATGAAGACCAATACAGGCCTGCCTTCAGCAGATTTAATACATTTCCACAGGTGGGATCCTAGACTCATTTACTCACTTCAGCCAACGTATTACTAATCACATGTTTCCCTATGTTATAAACAAAGGGATTGAAAGAAAGAAACTTAGATTAATCTATCCACTAGTAGGAAGAGATATGCAACCTTTTTTGGACAGTGTAGGATGATCAAAATGTTTCACTTGTCAAAAGACTTTATTCAGCTGTGCTTTATCTTTCCATTCAAAGGAGCTAGTGCACATTCACTTTCGTACTTTCTGTGATTGGAAGATGCTCTTTTGCCTGCCTCTGCACAATAAATCTTTTTGCTGATTCTTTAAATATAATGATTTCAAAAGTTTACCTGTTGGTCCAAACCTAGTTCCTTCTTTAAAAACAACAACAACAAAAAAAAACGTTATTTTTTGCAGATGTCGCATTGCAGGAGGAGGTCCAAGAAGGAATTCTGAATCCAGCCTGTGGTCAAGAATCATTCAGAAATCAGGAGAATATTTTAAGACCAATTCACCCTCCACTGATTATAAACATCAACCACCAAGAGGATGAAGAGGAGGATGAAGAGGATGTTGAAGACAAAGAGAACGGTAAACAAGTTTTGTTTTTTTGTTTTACAAGGAAGTACAGTGGATGTTTTTCAGCTCTTAAAATATAGTTCATAAATGATTTATTCTAATAACCATTACATTTTTAGGAAAGGGTTATTGACAAGTTTTTGAAATTTGTGTATAATTCCCAAAGTATTCCCAGTTGGTAGTCACCAGATGCATAAGTAAGCCACCATTTTCTAACTTCTGTAAAATGTCTGGCTTTATATTTCAATACTGGTATAATTTACATTCCCCTTTTTTCATCAAATAGAGTTTAAAATATTCTGATGACCATCAAATATTACTCAAATTTCTCAGTTCAGGGATGATCTAAGCTATTGGCACTTTCATTTAAAAAGACATTTTTAATGTCTTCCTCTTCTCATCAAGATTTTTAATAGTTAATACTATATGTTGACTGAGGACTTACTGTGTGCCTTAGCTTTAGCCATCTCTGTAACAGTTACTACTGGGGAATGTTTAACAGGGGATTTACAGTAGCAATGCAGGAACCATTTTGGTTTTGTGCCAAACAAAAATGTTTCTGATCTATACAGCTGCAAATATTTTCTGTTCTTTGGCACTGTCTAATGTTATGGGTAAAATGCTATAAAAATTGCAAGTTTAGGAAGCACATCTTTTAATGGAAACAATTTTTTGAAAAGAGGTTGGGGCTGTACATGCTTATCAATGAAGGTGAAGCCATAGGTTTCTGTTATTAAACCCTCCTTAGGCAGTCACATGTTATTACAAAAAGTTATTCTTAAATCTAGTAAAAAGAGCCCATGCAAAACTGAATACATATATATATACATATTAAAACAAAACAAAACAAACAAAAACACAAAAACTGTAATTAAACATTTGGATGTATCTCACTTAGAGATTAGAGATTCATAAGGAGTGAATGAATTGTGCGTCCCCAGAGAGTCAAGGTGAGAAAACACTCTCACGTAGGCATTCTGCAAACTACTCTGGTAGTAGCTCTCAGGGAGCCCCATGCTGCTTTTCACTTTTCCCACTGCCTTTCAGGTTGGAAGGGCTGCTTATTGTTAGTGCTTCCTAACTCTGTTTCTGAATAAACTAAATTAACTTTCAGTATCAAAAAAAAGAGACAGTATCAAAAGTGGGTCATTGCTAGTCTTACTAACCTTAACTGAGACAGATGAGGAACACTCACTTCACCAGCTCTGCCAGCAGACATTACAGGATAGTAACTTTGAGCAGAGGTTTACTGACAAGAAGTTCTTGGTGATGTGTTTAATCAGATTTCCTTTTGAATGTAAATAAATGGTCATTTTGTGAGTGAGTACTGAAAATGGTTTTAAGTCATTTTAAATCAACAGGCATTAGCTTTTTAATAGGTGTAGCTGAAATTCCATTGCACTTGGAAATACCTAACATTCAAGAGTCGTTGTATTGCCCAGAGGAGAGGTTGCAGTCAGAAATAAAGTCATGACCAAAATGAAATTCATTATGGTATTTGATCATTAAGAAACATTGAAGGTCTTTGTATAGATATCTAGTAATCTTTTAAAAAATATTTCCTGCAGATGATTTTAATTTGTTGGCTAAGACTGCTTCAGACCTTGAAGAGGAAAGAGCAATAAAGGAAATGTGCTACAAATCTGGTAAATACGAAATTAACGACTCTATCAAAAACAGCAATGCTGCCAATATAATAAAAGTATTTTTTCCTGTTTTGTGTTGTGTTTAGGAGAGTATTATAGGATTCAGTACCCTCAGGAACACCAATCAACAAAATTCGTATCTTCGTCTCTAGAAAATGAGTTATTGCCCTTGGAAGATATCAAGCAGGATTTGCAGAAAGGCAAGTATTTTCGTCTTGTTGTACAATGATTACTGCTTTTTGTATTACTGTTCCAGGGAGAAACTATTGCATAGTTTGCACCTCCTTCCCCCTCTTCTTAATTTAGTGAAAATAAAATACAGCACATAAAAAGAACATTAAAATATATCGTTATTTTTTCCCCATGTATATGTTTAGTCACATGCATGACGACTACCTGTATTGATTGTAGGTGGAAAAGATAGAAACTGGCTAACATTAAACCTGCATGTAATTTCCAGAGATACACAACATAGGCCTTTCATATTTTTCTTTAAGATCAAGATTTATGTAGTCTAATTTTAAACATCCCAAGCTTAGTTTATATTTCTCATATAGGCTGTCTGTTCTAAATGGACTAAGATAGGCCCTCTTAATGGGCTGTTTATTCCTGATAAGGTCTGCCAAAGATTAAATGAATCACTTTCTCAGAGGTGCTCTGCTCTTTCTGCTGACTATATTGGATGTTGAGATGGCAATTTGGCTATACACCAACTTTCACCTAACTCAATTTTAATGAAAAATATAACAAAAAACTTTAAGTTCTTATGAAAGATAGTTACAAAATAACTACATTTTGTTTTGAATGTTTCACCTTTTCTAACATAAATATGGTCAAAGAAATATGAATTAATAAATCGTTATTTCCCTTGTTATTCTTCTCTTTCATGCTTGAGCAAGTGGTGTGACTGAAAAAATCTGTATTAGTTTTGGCTTTATTGAATAAGTAATAAAATGTTCCATTTTAGAAGAGAGAATTATGTTATTAAGACACTAGAGTATTTAGTAGGTCAGCCATTAAAAATTGCTGGGCAGAAAAATGACCTGCTACTTTTAATTTAAAACATGTTTATTTTTATAGTAGTATAAATTTTAGGGATTAAATCTTGATAATACTGCTTTATGTAAAACAAATATGAGTAAGATGTGCCAATGAAAAAATGAGAGTGGAAAAATGTTCTCCATTTTGAGTTATACTGCATTTGAAGTCATGCTTTTTTGACTGATGGTTTTTGCCAGCCTAAATTGTTTGACAGAATTGGGTAAAAATATTTTCTTGTTATTTCTACATTTAAAATGTTTGTTATTCAAATAGTTTTGATAAACTTTTTCTGGCAAGTATTTAGATATATTTAGACTGTACACAAAGAATTCAGTGACAAACATATGAGTATTTATAACTTTTAATATATATATTTATAATTACATACATTCAGAAAAAATCAGATAGATGCGTTTTCCCAAAGCATTTCTTCAATTAAGTTTCTGAGGTTTTATATATTACGATGACATGTATGTTAAAAATACCACATATTCATTCAGATAGGATTCATAAGTATCATTCATGAAAAGTGAGAAGCTAAAGAACTAGCAGATAATTTGTAGCTGGTTCTTTACTTTTCAGTTGTAGTCTTCTGTAACCTGAGTATTGTGTCATTTTCTTAAAAAACTTCAGTGTACATCAGTGTTTGAGTTACATTACACACTACCCAAATGACTAATAAAAGAGAAAGAATAATATAAAACAAGAGGTTAAAGGAAATTGCTCCGAGCTAATTACTAACTCACAGAGGTGGGATTTAAAAAATGAGAGTTTGATTTAATGTGCTTACACACAAGCAGCTAAAATATCCTTTCTGTTGCCTTTCCAGGTGATGGTAATACAAATCCTACAAACTTTAATAATATGAAAAGTAAGGGAGAGACTTCAGGAAGGAGAGTGTCAGTAGAGGGTATTAACAGAACAGATCATAGATCCTTTGAAAATGGAGGTAATATACTTTAACATTGTCTTCTCATTGCTGAACATCGTGTGGTAAATACATTTGCCATAAATGAATATGTGTATATGAAACTTCACGATTTAAATATAAAAGAATAAGTCAGATACAGAGTTTTTATCTGTTACTCATGTTATATGCACTTCTTATTATAACGCACCGTTAATTGTAACAATTAAAAGTATCATTTATGATTCCACTTGCTTTAAGTCTCTAGTAAAAAAAAATTCCTCTATGCTGATTACAACTGACTTTTTCCTGCTTAATTTTGGAAAATAAATGTCTCTCTGAAGTTATAAAAAATGTGTAGGAATGACAAGTTAGTATGCTTTAAAAACCTGTTATGTGAGACTATCCCTAGTTAAGATGAATAGGCTTGGTATTTTTCAGTTATCGTACAGTGAAATACTAAGCTCCAATCCTGCGTCTTTTCTGATGGGAGCTGATTTCTCTGAACAGAGTTGAACTTAATGAAGATGTAGTGTCTTGCCACGTTCAGTTTAGTGTAGAATCATGTAATTAAGGTTAAAGAATGCACTATTATCCTTGAATTTGTGTTTACTTAACAGTATTTACTCATTTTTCTTCTTAAATACTTACTAGTAGTAAAAATAATAATATTTACTGTATTATTCTTTTTTTTTCTTCCCTTAGTTTGTCAGTGCAAAATAATGCAGTACCATGCTAGGGATGCTTGGTCTAGCTTTGAGCAAACTGGTATGCATCTTCTAGCTCCAGAACTGTATGGAACAGTACTAATGTATCTTAAATATTAATTCTTTTACTACAACTTTTATGTACAGTATATGTCTCTCTTTTAGGTGTTCTTCACTGTCATTAGTAAAAAGTTACCACTGAGAAGCAATCCTATAATTAAATCTCTGCTCATACCCATGTTGATTTAAAGCTTTTAAATGTTAGATGTTTATCTTTTTTATTTTTCTTTTGGTGGGCCTTAATGAATCATCTGTTTGGTTTCTTTTTTTTCACATTTCGTTTTGCATTTCTAAATTCATTTCAGTGAAAATGTAATTCTAAAAATAGCAAATTATGTGTGTTGTCCACATTTGATTTTTCATTGTGTTCTTTGGTGTAGATGATTTTTTGATGCTCATTTTCTGTAGGAGGTGATTGTTTTGTGGCACAGAGAAACATATTTGTTGAAGGGAAAAGAAATGAGGCACTACCTTTAGAAAAAGCACCAATTGCATCAGAGTATTCAAATGTAAAAGGTATTTAATTATTATATATTTTCTGATTTTTAGATGAGATTTCTTTTACAGTACTAATGAAGATTTTCTCATTCTTAATGGGAAGTGTTCTGAGCCAGAACCAATCAAAGTAATTGTACTAGTTCAAAGTACTGTGTTTTTAGCCAAATTTTGAGTTTTCTGACAAGATTTTGAGACCCTGAAGTCTGCTAGAGGAAATGTAGCAGTTTTTACTTTTGTGGGATGATACTTTAAAAATAATTAAGGTGAGAAAGAACATTCCTCACCCAAGGAGACCTGTGTATGAAGTGGGAGATGAGCTTTTCAGAACACTGTAGCATTTCTTGATAAGAAAATGTTGTGTGCTTTTTGAAAAAGTAAATCTGTGCTATTTTAACTCCTTAGCAACAAGCCGCTCTGAATTGGTAAAGAAGCGTCATTTTAAGGGAGTAAAGAAAAAGAAATGGATTTCTGAGGAGCCAAGAAACTTATCTAATACAGCAACAGGCAAAGGTATTTTTAGAAAATGGTTGGCTTGTTCATTTTTATTTACTAAACTATTAGATGATTTAGTACTGCCTAGTTCTGTTCCTAGTGTTAGATACAGACAATTTGTATTTTGATTGGACTGTCTATAAGGAACATTTTTTTAATCTTGTCTTCCAGGTTCCAGTCTTCTCTAATATGTCAAATTTTGAATAATGTCGTAATATTTCTTTATAAATTTGTTCTTTCTCTTTTAGAAAATCACACTTCAAACCCAAAAGTTAAACCAAGTTACCAACAAAGTGATAAAAGAAAGGATGATGAAACTGCGTCTTCTATTATTTCTGTGAGACAAGCTGGAAGAAACACTTACTTCAGTTCTTCAGAACCTCGAAGATCAGCATATGTGTTCTACCGTAATGTTACAGATGTCCAAGAACCAAAGTTTAATGGATCTATGGGTGAGTTCCTGCTTACACAGAATTCTTAAAATGTTGCTAAATATCTGTTTAGGTACTTATTCCTAAATATGGGCAAGAGTAAATTTAATCCAGCACAATTTTCATAATTAGATTGCAGTAGTATCCATAAACAGAAATGTAAATACTTTTATGCTTTATAAACATTTAACATTAAAAAAAATTAAACATTTAAAATTAATCAGAATATTTATGAAAAATAATTCAGTCACCTTCACAGAAGGGATTCATTTCCCTGCCTACCAAAGAGGGATGAATCCTTTGATATGCTGATGTGCTCAAATATACTGATTCCCACTTTTCACAGCTTCTTTTATGTGATATATTCTTTTTAGATAAATAAACCTTGTAATAGTCCCCTTTAACTTCTCATACTACTCCAAGCATTGAAAGCAAAAGTAGTAGAAGTAGTTTTGTAGTAGAATTTCAGTTTCCTTTCAAGAAATACTCATTGTTCAACTTTTTGCTACCATCAGGGGATGAAGGAATGACTTTTGTGTATTTTTTTCACAACTAGCATTTCACCGTGGTTTCGCTTATGATTTATGATTATTTTCATTATTTACAATTATTTTTCTTCTTGCATAAACAAGGGCCTTACTCAAACTTCCATTATCAATTTAAATATATTCCAAACTTCAGTGATATACACTCTTCATGATATATTATGTTCTCACATTATTTATACTGGAGAGAGGATCAAATTAATTATTCCTGCCATTCTTTCAGGATGATGTTTTCCTTCATTGTTTTGCCATCTTTGACATACTCTACTATCTTCTTGGTAGTACATAATATGTCATAATTTAACAAGAAGTTTACAGTGGGATTCTGAGTCTTATATCTTTCTTTTTGGCAATCTGTTTCAGATATAACGATAATTTTACATCTTTCACTTTATTTTTAACTTGCTAATACAGCTTTATACAATGTGGTATCATAGTTTGTGTTTTATTTGTCTTTCTATTTCCAGTCTGCATGGTTAATTTGGATAATTGTTTTTTTTATCTGTCACTTCAGCAACAAATTAAGTGGTAAATAATTTAAATAATCATAAGACAAGAAAGGATTCATCTCGCCAGTTTTATTCATCTGTCTTAAACTGAAATGAGTCCCGGTCTTGATATACCTCCCTGTCTTCATTTCCAATAAAAGAAACCTCCTTTAGACAAAGTATTGGTTTTAGATGAATAAAGTTAAATCAAATGAAACTTGACATCAGTGTTTAGTCTGCAGGACTAATATATATATATATTTTCTTTTAATATTTGTTTTGATTAAATCTGGACAGGTTGTATAGAAATAACAGAGAGAATGTTCTTACTGCAAAGGATACTTCTAAAATTTCCAGGCTAAAAAAAGCATTTCAAAGAAAATATGACCAGAATTTTTGTCATAAGAAGAACCATTACCATTTTTGATACTTTTCTTTTCAAGAGCACCTGAGCCATTTAGTCTGAAATGCTCCAAACCAAAAATTCGGCTTGACATAAATGAAAGATTTTAGACCCAAACTGAAAACTGTGATACTTAGATGTTGCATATAAACTGAAAAGCTTAGAATTATTATGTAATTATTCACTGGAATTAATGGATTTAATCTGGAGTTAAGAGAAAATAAGAATATTGATAATAATAATTTCAGCCAAATTTTATACAAAATGATTATTCATTAGGCAACATACCTTGATGCAAAACCAACAGTCTTGCACAAGAATGTAGTACTGCCTTGCATCTAATGCTTTCACAAGCAGAGATAAAAGAGTATGCTGGATTTTTGTTTTGTTTTGTTTTGTTTTAAACTAAAAGCAATTGGTCCCATCAGGAAGATTTTCAACACTGGACATTCATTCTGTTTACCTCAAGGATGTCCTTGGAAGAATCACGTCACTTGGAAGATCTTGTGAGCCTTGTAGAAATTCTGCAAGATTATAAGTGTTTTTTAATGTACTAGGCATAAAGTCTATATTTAATAATACCTTGCATTTTAGGGGTGATTGACGTGATCCATCAATTGATATTTCAGCAACTGTTTCTTTTAAATCACATATCGGGCTAAGATAGTCTCTCCTGAAATTATAGCTGAAAATTAGAAACAATTTATATATTTCTTCTATAGACAAATATACTTCAGGATCTTGTAATGCACCAACTTGGAGGAAAAGAAATCCACATGCAAAGACATTCTCTAAGTTTAAAACAACCATTCAGGTACCTGTTTTATAGAAATATTTATAATTGAGTCTTTTTAATAAAGGTGACATATCTCCTCGCCAAGAAAACGTATCATTGCTCTTCAAACTAACCCAACCAAAGACTGCAAGATTCTAAGCAATGCTGAGTAGTCTGAATGAGTAGTTAGTTTTGTTTGTAGACATACAATTTTGCCTATATAGCTAACCTATGATTTCTAATTTTCTATAATATCACTGATATGAATACAAAATATGTACCTGCTTTTAAAGTGAAGAGATAAATGAAGTAGGTTTTGTCTTGTAACACTGGACAAAGCAGAAGAAACTCTAGATATGTGCAATCTATTTGTCTCTGTTTGCTCATGAAGTATCTGTAATAGCTGAACTATGATCAGTCTAGGTCCAAATTCATAAAAGGACTCAGGCTACCAAAAACCTCAGGATACGCCCTAAGAACCATTAATACATTTTGCAGCTGTCTTGAAAGCAGAGATTAGAACCTGTATCTCCTTTCCCATAGATGAGTAGCCAAACCATTAGTCTTCAGTCTGTGTTTCATTCAAGGAAGACATTTCCTTCTTATCTCCTGTCTCCTTATCTGTCCTCCACTGATATTTCACTCTGCAGCTGCATAGTTCAAAAGGTGGAAGAGCAGAGCATCCTCTCAGTTCTTGCAAGCTTAACCTTCTAGCTTGCTGTGAAAGTACATCCCTGAAAGTAGGAAGAAATAAGTTGAAACGCTGCTGAACAGTGCCCTTTCTTGGGTGAATCCTTTTACCACGACTTTATTTTATAGAAGATGGTCATTAACACGTGTTTTTGTTTGTTTGTTTTTATTTATTATTATTATTATTTTTTTCTGAGCAGTTTCTTTGGTTTTTGGAAACGAAAGAAAAAGAACTCTAGCAGATTAGTGCAAAGTGGATGGGTCACAAATGTGCAACTTTGTGACCCTGTGTTTCAGAGCCCTCCAAGTGGCCCAGTTATCGGTATTCAGATGAGTTCACACAGGGGAGCATTATGCCATTTTGATTCCAGTCTGAGATGCAAAATTCTGTTGAGGCACCGGATAGATGCAAAGCACCTAAAACCACCTACTGCAATGCATCACTAGGCTTACTGCATGTCTGATCACTTTGTGCAAGTACCACATGGTTCTCAAACATCTGCTTGGAAAGGTTTTGGAAGGAAAATACTTTAATGAAACATTTTGAAAATAGATTAATTATATTAGTATGAAATATTTTTTATTTCTATTGCTTCTGTAAGTGTTGAAGGTTTAATTCTTAAAACATCTCTGAAAGAGCATACAGTTTTACTCAGATTATGCACAAAATATTCAGTATATCTATTTTGACCACAGAGCCAAGAAGAAATGGAAATGAATATAAAAGGAGAAAGATTTGTAAACAGGAGAAACATATGAAGCCAATACTTCAACTTACAAGAAAAATTTAAATTAAAAGAAGGAAATTAACAAGTACTGCCCAACTGGACATCAAAAGATGATAAAATTGCAAATCTCAAAAATAATCTGCAGGAAGTACACTTTAACATTTTATCAAAAGTGATAAAAATGCTAATTAAAAATGTATGTTCTGTATGTGCACATATACAGGTCTTCAATCTATTCATGAAGTTTAATCTGTTGTTAAAATTTGACGGTTGAAATGATTTATTACAGACTATGGCTGTACACTTCAAGACTGCTAGCAAAAGATGTCTGTAGAGGGGGAAAATCCTTAAACAGAGAACTCCACCATTTTGTTTGACAGATACTTTAATGAAAAATTACTAATATGAATTAATATTATTAGTTGCACTTGGCAGATTCAGAAGACTTTGAATGTAAACAGTAATATTAATGCATTCTAGAAAATGGCTGTTTTGGTGTGAAAGACAGATTTGTAGATGATGTAATTGTTTTCCAGATGTTTGAGGTCTCAGTCTGAGTTTGATCTTGATATTTTGACATTTTAGTAGGGCAGCAAAACTGTTATGAACTAAATGAACTTCACAACAAAACAAGAATTAACAGAAATATGTTTTTCCACACATTTTAAACAAAAGTATAAAAGACTGGATAAAGACAGAGAGGAAGACTGACAAGAAGACTACAACATCACTTCCTGAAAAAATAAACTATATAAATGCTTTTAAAGTGAACAGTGACAACGTACGAATATTTCTCTAGAGAGCACAGATTTGTTTTTAAATCTTTTCTGCATTTCCATAATCTTTATTTTTTTTTTCTTCTGTGAGACAGATCGATTTGGTTTCTTTCCTGTAATTGGAGAGAATGGGTTTTGATCACCTTTATTCTAGGATTGGATCAATATATCAAACAGTAAACAGCACTGTGTAAAAATAGAATAACTGACACACCAGAAGGCAGGTGCAAGGAGGAAATGGATCCAGAAGGAGGAACTTCAGAAGATGAAAAGGTAAAAAATGCACTCAAAAGTTCAAAATAGCTTTCTGGAAAACTGAAAATTATGTAATTGTGGGCCATGTAACTGAAAGAAACATGTTTCAAAGATTCCCTCCGGAGAGTAAAGAAAAAGAGGGGCAAGGCAAAGGATTCTGTCTTCCATGAAATACTGGTCAGTAGCCAATGTGTGCAACTATTGTACCTAATGCTAAATTACTACATATATGTGAATTTATATCTTTGTCTCAAACTTTTTTCCATTTTTTTTTGCATTTACTTAACCTTTGGTCATTCTTAAAACATACTCAGTTTTGGAGGAGAGCCCTTCAAACATTTTTTTGGAGCACTGTGATCCAGTAATTACCTCAGTGGCACCGATGGCTATGAAAATAAAAGCACTTTGCTTCTTTGTGACTGTTTAGAACATAAAATTGTATCAGATGCTTTCCAGGGTGCCTTCTAGCTGAAATTGTTCTATTGCTCTATGAGAAATATCATCATACATTTCTCAGTCCTACTTTACTGAGAATATCTTGCAAAAAAATAGGCTGGTAATGCTTTAAATATTATTACTTTTAATTTTAGAAATTTAATTTTTAATAATTTAAATTTTAAAAATGCTGTAATGGCAGTTGGGCGTTCCTTTCTTAGCTGAGAAAAGAATAGATTATCTGTTTTAGCTGAGAGGTAGAAAATGTTAAAAAACGAAACAAAACAAAAAAACAGGTAACATCTTTTTAAAATCAGTGATAAAGTGTACTGAAAATGTCTTCGTCCCTCTAATTAAATATTGGATTCTCAACTTGTATCACACAATGCCTTGCAGCAACATTTTGTATCTTGTCTGCCTGAGGCAGCTGAAAATCTTGACTTGGAGGGTTATACTACCCAGTTATTTTTTAACATCTAGAAAAATACTTTTACTCTCATTTTCTATGTCAAATAAACATAAATTTTACATTTACTGATTGTTCAATCTCTCTCATTTAGAGGATTGAATTTGGCAGAACCATAAATTGAGCAGGGCCAAACATTATTATTATGGTCTGTTTTTTAGTATTTAATTAAGAAGGGTTTCAGTATTTAAATTTTGCAATTTATTTGGTTTGAGAGTAGCAGTGCAAAGATCCCACTATGCCTTAGTAATTTTATTTCAGAGTACAGCTGATACTCTTTGCTTGCTTGGGTATTAACCTATTGGTTTTACTTATCAATGTACTGTACAAAGAAGTGGAAGTTTGAGAGTTCATTACAATTACTAACAGTGTGTTTGCCAGAAACTTACTTAAAATTACTAAAAAGAACAGATGGGCAAAAAATTTGAATGTTACTGAGTGTTCCAGCATCAGATAATGACAGAGTAGGTGGTGCTACAGTTTTAGACTTTCCTGGTGAATCCATATTTGATCAAATATGTTCTGAGCACTGAATGGTGTGAAAAACAAACAAACAAACAAACAAAAAACATAAATGGCTGACATGGTTTGGATTTGAAACAGTAACAAAGTGAACTTCTAGCCTCCAAATTTGTGAACTTAACGGTGAACTAGAAATAAGCTGAAGTTCATTACTGTATGTATTTTCTAAGTATATATTGTGAAATCTGAGAAAGCATTATGACATCTGAAAATATAAATATTATATTTGATTCTTTCCCTTAACTGTATTTAAACTCAAAGAGCTTTGTTAATCTATGTATTTATTATAGTTCTGAGCTAATATAAAAAGGACATAAGTCTTAGCACTGTTTTCATGTACTGGATAGATAAAAAATAAGTGACCTAAAGGTGAACAAATAAGAGGAGTCTAATGTGAGCCACCTGAAGCAGAGACTGTGCTTTACTGTATGATATTGTTACTATACTGTGTTTAAAAAATGGTGTTTGTATATTCATAAACAATAAATGCACCTAGTAAAAGTAAATAATGTATGGAATTTTATTTGCATTATTTACCTTGCTTTTAACAGGACTGTAATTAATTAGATTAAAATAATTTCCACTGAGCTTTGACTACAGTGAACTGGCAAGCATAAAAGTATGCCTTCGTGAACTCATCTTTCAACTTTAAAGTTATTTGCAGCAATCTCTGCACCTGAAATCAGTAAAGCATCTTCATCTCTCCAATTGCTACCTCACACTCCATAACATGCAGTCCCTTGTACATCAAGGGTTGAGTGATCCACAGTGCAGCAAACCTGAGTGGGCACAGGTCTGTGCTACTCTGTGGTGTGTTACCCTTAAGAGTGTGGCCTTTGTGCCTGTGCTGTGCCGCACAAATGCCTTTGCTCAAAGGAAATTGAGGGCATTCAGTACTTCACATTATGAGGCTTAAGTAGTGGATTTCTGTGTCTTCACTTACTCGCTGCATGACAAAACCCCCACACTGGTTTAAACTAACAGTACTTGAAAATCAGTGCTTAGATAATGTGCCAAAGATCAGAGGCAAAGGGCTTCTGAAGCATAGTTGAACTTGGTGTATCATGTATGCATATACACAATCCACTGCTGAGTTGAAAAGCCCTGGGGAAAGGAATGATCTGTTGTTTTCGCCTTATACATGTAAAAATATGCTAATGTTTTTCCAGATGGTACGTCTAAAAGCACATCAGATATCTAGTGTAGGTGAAGCATATTAGGTAGTAAACAGATTAACAGTGGTACCATCTGTATTTTATTAAAAGTTGCAGAGCTTCCAGCGTGAGAGCCTGCATTCCTGAACAAACTTTTACAGCTAATTTAAAAACACCACCTCCCAGGATCTTAGCAGCACTGATGTTTTAAATAAGCTGTTTATATATAAATATATCATAATATATCTCAAGTTGACACACAAATGAGGAAAAAAAAAAAGATTGTAAAATAAAAACATAACAAAATTTTCCTGGAAATTGTAAAGATTGCTTTAAAAGGAGGATGTTAACAATTTCACCCTAATGGAGATATTTGTTGATAAACTGTGCCTTGTATAGCAATACTTTATGTAAATAAATAAATATATAAATAGACTGTAAATTATTGAACTAGAGCTGCAGTCACTAGGGGTCAGTACAGTCCCAGGAATAAGCTCCAACAAGGCACACGAGTGAACCTTCATTACAGTGAGTTTGATTCCAGCTCTAGAGAGCTCCAGCCTATTTGCAGTGTTCTCCAACAGCTTTAAATTAACAGAAAAGGAAGGTCCCAGAAGGCTTGTTATGCTTCCTAACAGCCAGCTCAGGGAGAGGTGCAGTAACCTATATTCAAAATTACTAAATAGCTATTTTATTTATTTAATTAATTTAAAGCAATGATGTTCCTGTACTTTTGCCCTATCCTACACACTTTCCAAAAGGCATTTCTGTTACCTCCCAAACTAGACAGCTGTCACTACCCTTCTCAGAGAAACAGTCTTTTCTAGAAGCTGTTCCCTAACTCAGAGTCTACTTTAACTTTTCTAGCCTGGAAACCTTTTAGATCTTTGTGTAGGACATTGATTCCCACCTTGATTCATTCTCCCATTGATTCATATGACATTATTCTGCCTTTAAAAGATACATACCACCTGTTATGGGCCATCTGAGAGCATAACGAGAAAACTGAGTGTCCACCAGTGAAACCTCTAACTATTCAGACCTATCCCAATTAACAAGTTATACTCAAACAGGTTTGAATAGGTAGCAAAGCTTGCCTCAATTTTGTCTACAGGAACAAAACACACATAAATGTACAAAAAGTAGGAGAAGGAGACCGTTTCATTGTTAACAACTGCCTCAAAACTGCCCAGCACACTTCTGAAAGCCTATCCACCCCATGGTGCACAACTTCAATCTGCAGTTAAGCATCTAAAAGCCTCTGCTGATTCTTCATAGGCCTCTGCTTTCTCCCAGCACTCTTGGAAGTCCCAATGACCTCTTAGCATTCCCTCCCAAGCATGGTCTCACAGCCACCTCACTAAACTTTCACAGTGTTACTTCTTTATCTCAACCTGAACACTGAAGCTGCTTCAGCACAAAGTAGTTTTGTTTGTTTGCTTGTTTTTGGTTGCTAAACATAAGAGAAAATCCTTGGAGGGAGACGAATGTTGTCTGACTAGTAAAAAGCCTTGAGCCAACTCTGATGTGGACCACACCTCCATGCAAGTGAAGGAGTCTATGGAAAATGAAATTTAAATTATAACATCTCCAAGAAATGGAGCTCGGTAAAAGTCTAGATGAACTTGGGGAAACTGGTAGCAAAAGCTATTCCTTCCTTCTCTCTTGAATGAATATGGGATAGTGGAACCTCAAAAAGAGATGTTAAATGCCTTTTCTTTTCACATCCTGTTTTTCTTTACAGGTGAAAAATGACAGAAACATATTACAGTGGTATTGTGCTAGTGAGAGTAAAACTACTGTGCTTAAAATACAAGGGAAGTCCTGCTGCTTCTTCCCTCTCTGGTTTTCTAAGAAAAGGGCAGTTAGGCAGAAGTAAATATTAAAATTAGCAGGCCTTTTGAAATGGTAAGGTTCCTGTAAACATGGATCCTTTTTTTTAGATGTACCTCTTTTCCCGACTGTCATGCTTATATGGGCAGAAATAAAGTAAAACAAACAAACAAACAAAAAAGAAATAAGATGTCCACATGCAGGTAGCATACATGCAGGTAAGACTAACAAAGTTATTCTGCTCCTGTAGTTGCCAGTGGGCAGATGTTCTGAGCACCAGAGAACTTCAGTTATTTAGAAAGTTAATTCCCAATAATTTTGGCTCATCTTGTTTTAAGAACACATACACACTTTTTTTTTTTTATGACATATTTTATGACACGACAAAAACAGTATCTCCAAAGGTTGTTATCCTCACCATTGCTGCTCATGCATCATGAAGATTAATGCATTTCCGCTGCAAGAAACTAATGTGCTTCTTTCATCTTCACAACTCCTCCTGAACTGCAGGAGAAACCTCAAGAGCAGATTTTGAAGATAATACTTCTTTACAGGAATTTGCACCAAGCAAAGCATACTCTAACATAACACATATAGTAATTCTATTGACTTCAGCACAATTATTCATATTTTAAAATTCAAGAGTGTTTTGACTAAACACAGCAGAAAACTCAGTGGCTCCCAAGATTTTCATTACAGTGTTTACTCCGGCCTGCCAAATTGTTATTACTCTTGGAGATGAATGAGGATATAAAATCCAGCAAGACTTTTAACTTTTGAAGTGAAATTTGCAAACTGGGCAAATATGATGCAGAATTATAGGAACAACAATAAGTCATGGAAATATGACAGTCATTGGTAAGTTAGATAAAAAGTGCCTTGTACTAGCAATTTCAGTTGGCTAGTGCCAATGAAAGCCTTTGTTCTCTTGGCATAGGGAGCACCTGCTGGTTAAGGCAAGACAGGAGTCTTGAATAGCATGTGCTGGTAAGTAGCAGATCATTAACATTCAGAAACGTTTATCTGGGGGAATGTCATGGTTTTGGCTGGTATAGAGTTAATTTTCTTCATAGAGGCTTGTATGATGCTGTTGCAGAGCAGTGCTCGCACAGAGCCAAGGCCGTTTCTGCTCCTCACGCTGCCCTGCCAGCGAGGGGCTGGGGGTGCACCAGGAACTGGGAGGGGACACAGCCAGGACAGCTGGCCCAGGCTGACCAGAGGGATGTCCCACACCGTGTGCCATCAGGCTCAGCAATAAAGCTGGGGTAAAGAAGGAGGAAGGGGGGGACGTTGGTAGTTATGGCGCTTGTCTTCCCAAGGAGCTGCTGTGCGTGACGAGCCCTGCTTTCCTGGAAGTGGCTGAGCACCTGCCTGCCGATGAGAAGCAGTGAATGGATTCCTTGATTTGCTTTGCTTGTGCATAGCTTCTGCTTTACCCACTGAACTGTCCTTATCTCAGTCCCTGAGTTGTTGCACTTTTACCTTTCCGATTCTCTCCCCCATCTCACTTGGGGATAGTGAGTGAGTGGCTGTGTGGGGCTGAGCTGCCTGCCGGAGCTAAACCACTGCAGGCAATTATTCAATTTATTCCAGTTTATGCTTATATCTATAATTCTTTTTCATTGGCCAGAGAACATGTAGGCAGGACAGGTGGCCTGCTGAAGTAAACAGCGATACAACTTCTTATGTCATGGCTAGATGTCAAGAGTAGTCTTTAGATTGTTAAAGAAATGAAATGGAAGAGTTTGTGGCTGCACTTTTGTGGCCAGTATAAGGAATTGAAAATATAATAACCACAATATTTTGCAAATTACTTAAAATTGGATCTTTGGGAGATGAAGTTGTTAAACATTTGGGAGATGAAGTTGTTAAACGTCTTGTGAAGTGCCAATCACATGTTCCTTAGTGAAAATGACACATGATAGTAGCACTGAGGTTCCTGGTAAACTGATGGTAATATTTCTTTCAGGTAGGGCAACCGCAATGTTTCAAGTCTGGAAACTAGCAGATATTTAGCATTTCTTACCTTGAGGCCACAGATACCTGCTGTTTGATTTAAAGCATTAGAAAAACTATCAGCATGGCTCGGACTGAAGTTGCTATAGAATAAATAGCCACAGTAGCTGAACTCTCCTGATTTCCCATTGTTTTATTTGCCCTAGAGTGCGCTGCACTGTTTTGAACAGACACACCTCAGGGACTCGCAGCAGGATTTCATCCTCTTATTACAGCGCGAATGATGCAACATTTGGTGTGCTGGGAAAAGCTGTTTTAAAAGCCATTATTTTCAAATCCCTAGGATGGTACACACTAATGTTTATTTAAAAGCCAAGCAACAGCAGTGCATAAGATCCAGTCTAATAGACTAGCAACCACTTCTTATTAGGGTGCATAATGGAAATAGGTTTTAGCATACCAGATCATATCATTCATCTCTCAAAGATTTGATATATGACTCTCATCAGAGCTGCTGTAAAGAATACCATCCTCCTTATTCCAGTGTAAACTCCAGGCGGTAAAGAGCTTATGTCCTGAATAGAAGGTTTCCCGGTCTTTTGTATATATACATACATATATATATATATATGTATACATATATATATATATGTATATATATGTATTTAAATGTAAACTATTTTGCTCTTGCTAAAAGTATTGTTTTTCCACATTATTTTTTGTCACAACTTGATATGTTGATATTATACTATAAATTCATAACCTGTACCTTCTTTCCTTAGATGTTAGAAGTGGCAACGCCTGCAATTTGCAGTCCCTGAATGCACAGGATATCTGTACTGACTTGTATTGGGTTTATGTGGCAAGGGTTTGGTAGCGGGGGGGCCATAGGGGTGGCTTCTGCAAGAAGAATCCAGAAACTGCCCTGTGTTAGCTAAGGGCCCGGCCGCTGGCCAGAGCCAAGCTAATAAGTCATGTTGTTTGTGCCTCTGTGAGAGCATCTTTAAGATAGGAAACAAACAAACAAAAAAACAACAACAACAAAAAAACACACACTGGGGAACAGCAGCTGGAGAAGAAAGAGAGGAGTGAGAAACAGCCTTGCAGACACCCAGGTCAGTGCAGAAGGAGGGCAGGAGGCGCTCCAGGCATGGAGCAGAAGCTCCCCTGCGGCCTGTGGAGAGGCCCCTGGTGGAGCAGGCTGTCCCCCTGCAGCCCATGGGTCCCACACGGAGCAGATCTCCACGCTGCAGCCCGTGGAGGAGCCCCCGGTGGAGCAGGTGGAGGTGGCCTGGAGGAGGCTGCGGCCCATGGAGAGCCCCCGCAGGAGCAGGCCCCGGGCCGGAGCTGCAGCCCATGGAGAGGAGCCCACGCAGGAGCAGGGGGTCTGGGGGGAGCTGCCGCCTGTGGGGGACCTGTGCTGGAGCAGTTTGCTCCTGACAGATGGACCTCATGGTACGGAGCCGTGTGGGAGCAGTTCTTGAAGAGCTGCTGCCTGTGGGAAGCAGGATCAGTTTGGGAAGGACAGCATCCTATAGGAGGGACCCCACGTGGAGCAGGGGCAGAGAGGGACCGTGAAGTAGCGGTGGAGATGAAGCATCAGGGACTGACCACAGCTCCCATTCCCTGTTCCCCTGCTTTTAGTTTTTAGTTTCTCATTGCAGTAGTCTGCTAGTGATAGGCAATAAATTACATTTATCTCCCTATGCTGAGTCTGTTTTGCCTATGACAATAACTGGTGAGTGATCTCCTCTCCCTGTCCATATAATACCTGAGCCTATTCCATCGTATTTTCTCTCCTCTTCCACTGAGGAGAGGGAGTGAGAGAGCAGCTGTGGTGGAGTTCAGCTGCCCAGCAGGGCAAAACCACCACATGACTGAAGCTTTATGGATTCATAAACCATGCTTTCTTCAGGAAGGTTACCAATCCAGATATCCCAATAACCAGTTTACAAGAGTGAACAGAGGGGGTATCCTTAGGGGAACTGCAGACATTTCCAAAGCAAAGAAATAAAGAGTAAATTGCATTGGAAAGTTTCTTTGTTTAGTGGTAATCTCATGGCTTTGGTAATCTCATGGGAAGTGATTGATTTTTATTTTCCTTCCAAATATATTTTACTCCAGCCTAGTATAATTGGAACTATGAGTTCCATATTTTTTTTCTTTTTTTTTCTTTTTTTTTGAATGTATTAAGTGTATTCTTTTTTGAAATCATTTCAACTTCTTGACTTTCAATTCCACTAAATGATGTGCCCTTTTTCTATAAACAAGTAACTACACTGAAGACAGACAATTGGTATTTTTATTCTGTTAAAAATTCTGACATTTCAAAAAGGTTATATTCCAATATTTCACTTAGTAAAAGTCCGCCTCTCCCTCTCTCCCTCCTTCCCCCAAGTCTGCTTGTCATTATTGTGAAATCAGAGCACTTTGCTGTCTTCGTTCTTAGGAATCTTACAAGGCCACTGTTCCTGTGTCCTGTGTTTCCCTGAATTCTGTGAGGGCAGCTTTCTACAGATGGCTATCAGAGAATAGGAGAATTCTACAGTTTTCTTTGATTTAAGGTAAAAATAGGGAGTTCTTAAAATTAGGGGGGTAGAAAGTCATAATTGTACATATTAGAATGCTCTCGGGAAAAGATGCATTACCAAGAACCCCCAAAGGAAATTTGTCTCACAAATCTTTGTTATCAGGACAGTGGATCACACGAACTACTGTGTCCTTTCACCTGCCCCACATAGACAGTGATTGCACATCACTGCCCCCACAACCATCACTCTTAATGTAAATTTCATTCCTGCTCATCCATTTCCAACTTTTTAGCACAGTGGTATTGGAGCCAAAGCTCCTAGAGCTCTAGAAACTTTGAGTTTCAAAATCTTGATCATCCCTAGGGCGTCTTTGCCCTGGAGTTTTGAACTTAAATGATTGTCCCCTAAGTCTGAGGGGGTCCATGACACAGATCTGAAAGTTAGGATAGTAGATAGCCTACTTGGAGAAAGTCAGGCATGTTTCTTGTGGGAGAAAAGTCCTTGACAGGCAGAAACCTTGTCTGTATTTCCTTTGAAATCCTTTTCTGAAACAATACATTTCTGCAAAATACTTCTGTTTTGACAAATTTACTTTTTCTACTAAAACTGGGTGGTTGGAAAATTCCCAGGTACCCATAAGTTGAATTTAGTGAACAAATTATTCATGGAACCCTAAACAGTATCTCTCAAAGCTGAACCGTCCCAATGATTTCATTCTCCACATAATCGATGTTTTCCCAAGCCTTTCTTCATTTTTGTTTTCTCTCTGTAAACCCTATGGCACATCCTTTTTTGATGAAGTGATCAGCTCAGAACAGTGGTTCAGAGGAAGCTCTCTCATTGATTTATATGACGGTGTCTTCTTTCAATATCGTTTTCAACATCACTCTGTTTGCATCCCAACATTGTTTGCCCTTTTGATCGATGCCGATATTGAGCAGAGAATGTTATTGAGTTGTTCAGAGAAGCGTCCAAGTCCTTTTTTCCCTCTGTGGTTGCAGTTAATTTAGAGACCTGTAAGGTGCATTAGTAGGTCAGATTATTCTTCCCAATGCCTATCATTATCTCTTTTTTTCTGAGCCCTGTGAGGCAGGCAGGCAGTGGTACTGCAATCAGGCTTCCTTCGAAGGAGCACAGCTTGAAATTTGGTCTGGGACTCCGTGAGCACACTGCATCAGCAGCCACTGGGGAGAGGTGTGGAGGTAATGTCTTCCCCACAGAGACCTGTCCTCTTCTTCATCAGTGTGACCCTCCTTGGCTCTTGCAATTACACCATCACCAGAGGAGCAAAAAATAAGCAGAAGGGGATGTGCCCCTTAGTTTCACAAAGAACTGTGTCTCAGAAACTGAGGTTTTAGTGCAGACTGTATGAGGTATGAAGAAATTATTTCTGGTGCATAACTGGTCAGCACTATGGCTTAGGATAAGACTTGGTAACATAACTTTCTTCATTTAAATTGCTAATTCCAGTTTTATAAACGTGCCTGTGGCATTTGCTTAAATGTTCCATTTTTAAGGGTCCTGAAGGCTTCCTGAAAAACTAAGCACACAGCCACTGTGGAAATGCTGAATGTTTGTGGGGTTTTGTTATTTTTCTTTTGTTATTTACTTTTAATCAGCCTTTATTCTGGCTCTCTGCAAGCTGTGCTGCAAGTTCAACACTGAAAAAACAATGTAAGCTGTTTCCTGGAGGCAAATACAAAGCCTATATACCCTACAGGGCGGGGAAAAAAAAAAAAAAAAACACACAAAAAACTCATTGTAACATGGAATAATAATTTTTAAAGCTTTTTGTCATAGAAGCAAAAAAAAAAAAGTTTAAAATGAGTTTAATATTACAGTGGTCAACGCTGAAAGACATTTAAATGGATAGACAACCTAGATTTCATAGATGAATAATTTCTACAGAAGACAAACGCTGAGAGATCAGTTTAGCCTCTCAGGTTTTGCAGCATTGCTGTTTGCTGCTTGTAAAACAAATAGCCTGGATTAAACCAGATTCATTTTTCTGGCAGATTAAGCAGCTGTCTTCTGTCAAGTTCCCTGCTTGATCCATCTTGCCAGTACATGCTCATAAAAAAATTGCTTGCTACTAAAGCATTAAAGTTGGACTGATTCTTTTGCATGTATTTATAGCTTGATAACAACAAAAGTTGTATTTCCAATTTACCTTTCAACCACTTCCTGGAGGAGTAATATCCAGGAGAGAGCCTGCCTGTCATAGCCTGCTCAGTCGTGTCTCCAAGATATAATTAAAAGCAAGTGTCAGGGGAAGCTCTTTCTTCTGAGGGAGAGGCATTGCATATCCTGCTGAATGCTGTTCTGGAAAGGGATGTCAATGTGGTGAAGCTGAGAGTCACCTCTGGAAAAAACTCTAATATAAAACCCACTAAATAAAATAACAGTCCTATGAGTTGCTAACACGAAACTCAACCAGGTCTCCAGAAACAGTATTGAATTTCTGATTTTATTTTTCTTTCCCAAGAAATGATCAGTATTGAAAATGAGGAGGAGTCAAATTAACTTCTCTGTGACTCCTGTGCAGACTTCACTCTTTTTGATTAATTTATTAACAACACCTTGGCAAACACAGGGCCTGCAATCAGGGTTGTAGAGTTTAACAAATTGCCTTGTTAATGAAGCATGAGAAGCTGCAGAATCCTGTTCAGCTTCTCTGTCGTCTTTGTAGTGGTGGTGTGTGTGGGAGGAAGTAGTGCATATGCATTGCTAAAAATTATTTTATGTTATTTTATCTTTTTTTATTCTATTTTATTTTACTTTCATCCAGGTGAATAATGTTTAATTGCTGAAGTATGAGAGTGATTGGGTAAATAGCATCTTCCTTGTAAAACCACAGTTCTGTTATGGGTAGGTAAGGCAGTGTTTTCTGCTCTCTGGTCCCTCCTCTCTCACCTGTCTCCAGGATTTTCATTTATAAGCAAATGTAGAAGAGCTAAACCTTTCCATGTGGGCATCAGGGAGGACAGTTATTTTGGTCCAGATATCAATAGGAGAGTTTTCTCTGGACTGTGAGCTGTAAATTACACAGAGAGAAAGTTCCAGGTAGGATACAAAGCTGCAGCAGTTTACAGTCACCTGTGTAGGCGCAATCTGGGGAGTGGTGTGGAGGTATTGCGCGGTATTATTTAGGCTGGCTGGGAGGAAGTAAGGTGTCAGTGTAATCTTCTACAAAATTTGAGGACCAAGTTGCGATGAAGGTTTAGGCTCAAGACTGGAACAAAAAAAAATAAGGTAGTCACCTTATTCTAAGTGTAACCAAGATAACTAAATTGTTAGGTATGGGAGAGCATGAGTCACAGAAGTTACTTGAGAGAGGTTTGAAGCAAAATAGCTGTAGAAATCTTGTCCTGGGGAAAAAAAAAACACTGGGTAGCTCAGGTGATGTACTGCCTGGACCCCTTGACAACTTCTGCTTTACACAGCCCCCAGATATGAAGATACACTTGGGTTCCTGGTAGGTGCAGTGAAAATGCAATGGGGAAAATCCTCAGAATGAGCTGAATTGACGGATGTCTAGACATGAAATACTAGGAAAAACAGCAGAGCTTCTGTGTACGGAAGCTGGAGGTACCTCCATTTTCTTAGTAGTGCAAACTGTGAATTACCTTTTGTATTTAGCTTTCTGCCTGTAAAGAGTAGGAACATCCTTCCCTCTACATCCTCATTGCATAGCACATTTCAAGTGTTTGGTCTAATGGTGACTGTTGTGATCACCCACCCCATTCCACTACTGTCTGCCTGCGTCTGCTCTTTGCATACAGGGGTTTATCACAGTCATAGAATGGTTTGGGTTGGAAGGGACCTTAAAGACCATCTAATTCCACCATGGCAGGGATGCCTCCCACTAGACCTGGTTGCTCACAGCCCCATCCAACCTGGCCTTGAATACTTGCAGGGATGGGGCATCCACAGCTTCTCTGGGCAACCTGTTCCAGTGCCTCACCACCCTCTGAGTAAAGAACTTTTTCCAAATATTTGATCTAAATCTCCACTCTTTTAGTTTAAGCCCATTACTCCTTGTTCTATCCCTACGCTTCTTGACAAAGTGTTCCTCCCCAGCTTTCCTGTAGGCCCCCTTTAGGTACTGGAAGGCTGCTATAAGGTGTCCCTGGAGCCTTCTCTTCTCCAGGCTGAACATCCCCAGCTCTCTCAGCCTATCTTCATAGGAGGTGCTCTAGCCCTCTTGATCATCCTCGTAGCCCTCCTCTGGACTCACCCTAATGTGTCCATGATGTATTGTCAATCCATTTAGATTGTGTTCCTCTCATCAGAAAAATATTTGATATGTGCTGCTCTGACAGCTAAAGGGAGTTATGAAGCTAGAAGTGTGCAGTCAAGTAGGGAGGGATAAAAAGCTGGAAAGCGGGAGGAGGAAGACATGTAAAAGAAGATCAAGAAATGGATAAAATTTTGAGATGTACAAGTTGAGTACTAACAGCGAAAGAACTGTAGAACTAGAAGAGGGGAGGAGGAAAAACAATGTTGAGAAATTGATGCAAACGTGTTATTTTATGGCTACAGAGTTTGGACTAGAGGCTTACAATGACAGTTTCTAGCCTAAAAGTGGATTTTATATGTTAGGAATTTAAAAGCTGGCACAAGAACAGGAGGAACAACTTGAGGTTTTTAATGAGATTTTTCTGGAAATGTGTCCTGAGATAGAGGAACTCTGTGGGTTCTCTGATGCCTCACGATAACTGAGTACCTACTGCAATGTGGAAAGAGGGGCGAGAATAAGGTAAAAGGAGGATTTATTGTGGTTTTCCTTTTGTAGTTGCCAGCCATTTTTTTTCATAAGATTTATGGAAACTTTGATATTTTGTTTTACTCTTGTTCTACTTTTGTTCTTCAAGTTTCTTGGCAGCTAGAAACATTACTTTGCACAAGACAAAAGCAAAAATACAAAATATGAGACTTATGTGGCCATTTCTTTTGGGAGCTGGTTTCTTCCTGAAAGAAGATTATAAACTAGAACAAATCATAGAGTGTAGCTGCAAAATAGAACAGAAGGTAGCTTTACACTTCTGGGTCGTTGAATTAAAATAAATCCTGCTATTATAATCATTTCACTTGAGTTACTAAGTAGTGATCAAAGTCTTATTCTTTCTCACTATCCTCTGCCCTTGGTACTCCATACTCAAGTAGAGAAAGAAGTGCTATTGCACTTTTTCCAACCTTTCATAAATAGCTGCAGTCATCGTTGTGTCAGTACTTAATAAATAACAAATCATTTTCATTTTGCCAAAGGAAAGCAGTTCAACAGCAATCAAGACATTTCTTCTGTGGCCAGTCTGCCCTGGCTTTGCCTGATCTTTTCCTGTGAGACTCTTCTATATCTTTTATGAGGTTTAATTCTCAGGCCTTGCAAGGTTCTACCTCTTGAGGTCTCATAAGCAATCTTCATAATTATATTACTTTTGTTTCCATACTTGCTCTCAGAATGAATTGCTCATGAGCTGAATGCCATTATTAAACTTCAGAGCTTAAGAAGATTATGACTTTAATTTTCATTGCATGATATCCACTGTGGACAAAACGATGCAGTGGGAATAGAAATGTTACCATTGGCGAATTATGGGGAAAGTTTAATATATATATATATATTTTTTAAAAGGATACTTCTGTTTAAGCCTTTGTAAAATACAGATTGAAAGAAATGAGAAATCTAAATCTGTCAGAGTGAAGAAAACAGGCAGTAGTTAGTAAAGAAGTAATCAATGCAGTACAGCTGCTTTGGTGCAATACAGGCAGATATGGCATAAGATGTAAGTCACATTATACCAGGTAGGTACTGTCTACATATTCCTGTAAAACAGGAAGTAAATACGACAGAGTGAGCTTTCTTCACCAAGAAATAGTAGCTATGTGGGGGATCCACTAGGAAGTCTGCTGGCAAATGCTGCTTGTTAAATGTGTTGATGCAGGGAGTCTCTTTGTTCTTTTCTCCTTCGTTAGTGTCAGTTATGGTCTAGGATGGGCCATAGGCTGTGGTTCTCCTGAGGAATCAAAGTTAGAGCCATCCTGCATGACTGCTTACAGCGATGTCCAGGATTGATTTTTCTACCCAGCTGTTTTTGCCTAGTTCTCTTTTTTTTCTTCTTCCTAAGAAACACCCAGACCAAATCTACGCCAGCTACCCCAACTGATTGTATTCACTTCTTAACTAAAGAGGGTGGACTAAGGCATAAAATCTAATTTATGCATAACTATTTATTAACACCTTGCGTTCTTTGCATGAAAGAGTGTAGATAAAAGCCAAGTATTAGGTACAAATTCAAACTCCTCATGTGTAATGAAAGAGAGGAGAGAGAAATGCTTTTGCCTCTCTTGCAAGAAAAGAAATAACATATAATTGGATACCTTTGTAATGAGGTATGTTTTGACAGTAAAAAGATTTTTTGATAAAAGTGGCAAATACTCAAATGTTGAGGCTAAAATAAATCCCCAGACTTCTGCATTTCAGTATCTTAACACAGGATTAGGCATTTGCTACCAGTCCTTTTTTCTTTCTCCAGCTATTTCATTCCTCTCGGATATTCCGACTGTGGCACTGATGGGAGGTGTTCACAGGCTAGGATAGCTAAACTTCAGAATTTCTAAGAGAGTCATTATCGCATGCTGAGTAGGTTTAATGTGTCAGATTTGCTAAGTAAGCGCACATCAAAGGTAAACTTAACACTGAACTTACAGCTATTTATGATTTATCTGAGGAATATCTGCCTTTTCAGAAGTCTGCTCATGCTGTTGGGTGTCAGAAAAAAAAAAAAAAAAAAAAAAAACTAGTATCACAAGAACACAAGGAAATTTATGGAACACAGGCCAGAGCACCGGATTTTAATGTCTTCCCTGGTATAGAGATACCTTGGGGGATGTTGACAGGCTTGAGAGGTGGGCCTGAGCAAACCCCACGAGGTTCAACAAGACCAAGTACAAGGTCCTGCATCTGGGACAGGACAATCCCAAACTCACATAATACTTGTGAGCAGAATGTGTAATATGCGCAAGTGGTAGTTAATGATATATATAATATTAACCATAATAACATTGTGGTTATATATGGTTATATATAACATTAATCATATTATTATACCATATAATATACAATGGTATGTATATTAATATAATTAATATATTAATATTAATATAATTAATACTATTAATTAATAGTAATATATTCCAGTTATATCAACGCACCAAAAATATCTACTTGAATTCCAAAAGTACTTTTTTTTTCTCCAGTAGAAATATAATTAAAAATAAAAATAAAAATGAAAAATACTTAATACAATCTTGTTGATGTGAATGAATACAAGCATATAACTAAATGGGGTTTAATGAAAGATGAAGGTGAATACTGAATATAGTATTGCCAGTGAGGATGTATTCATTGGTGAATAAACTATTAGTTTCTGGGGGATTAGCATCTGAGATGAACTGAAGAGATACTTCCTTAAATAATTATAAGGATGCTGGGAGTGATGCAGGATTTATGATGTTACACAGCATTGGTATGGTGAAGTGGGTAAGGTATTTATTCTGGAAGGCAAATACTCAAAATTATTTTTTTTCTCCCTCAAATGCTCTTCAGAACTCCCTGCTCTCTCCTCACCTTTAAACAGTCATAGCCTGCCAGACTTACTAAAACACTTATATTCTTAAAATGTTATTTTTAATTAAATTTTAAATTATTTTTAGTTGTTAATAACATCTGTTGCCCATGAAACACAAGTACTTTTAGTGGAATTTCTTCTGTCATATAAAAGATAGGAAATCTCTGTTTTAAACTCTTTCATTGGTAAGAATATAAATGGTGTCAAGTGTCTTTTCAGTTCAAGTCTGGGTTTACCTGGTAAACGTTATGGACCTCTGTATTCATGCTTGGGGGCCAAGAGTAATTAAAATTTAATGAAATGAGCTGTGTTCATATTATTGACAAGTAACAGTGTTTATTTATTTATTTATTTATTTCCTAATGCTTATTGTACTGATACTATATTTGTAGAATGACACAGGGGGATGCTAGACTTGTCATTAGTATCTTCTTCAAGGAATCCTTCACGCTCTGTCAGTAGCTCATTCTTTTAGTTTTTCAGCATCTGTTTGTCCTTGGTGCAAATCAATGTATGTTATAGATTACTGCCTTTACTGTTTCTCAGGATTATTATTATTTCTTTTTTCTTTTTTAAATTGCTGTATTGTATGTATCAGGATTAGCATGCTTGACAATAAACCATTCAGTTATTTGCAATTTGTTCTCTGTCTTCGGCCAATGGGACAATAGTGGGAATTATACTTGCTTATGTATAATAAAAACATGTAAGCTTGGATAAGATTTTCTACTCAAATGTTTTTTATGTTGTGATTCTTCATGTAAATATGTTTCATAAAGTGTAACATAGGATTTCACAACATTTATATAGCAACCTAATGAATTAAGAGTAAAACTGCTGCTTTTTGCATAAAGTTAAAAACATTCTTCTTGTATGCCCTTGCAGACAGTAGTCAGACTGAGGGTTTAAGTAATGCCATCTAATTTAAATGCACTCTTTATACATTTTTTCATAATCATAACTGGTTAGCATTGACATTTCCATTGAAACAATTCACTTTTCTTTAAGAATACATGCTGAGAGCTTTATTGCATTTTTTTTTTTTCAGGCCATTGTGAAGAAAAATACATATATACTTTTTTTTTTTTGAACAATTGCCCTTGGTTCTCTAGATTTTTACTCATTTGTTTACATAAAATGGTACTTAAAAAACCTTTAATGTATTTTATATAAGATTCAAAAGTAAGCTTGCTTTCTGATGTCAGCTGCTAGCTCACTTGCTTTGAAGCACTGTTAATGATACCTGAACTGTAGACCATCAATAGTGTAAACTTTCTATAGATCTGGCTCTGGATCATTAAGGCTGTGAGAAACTTTGCTGTTATCTCCAGTGAGCATCAGATGATTGATGCTACATGACATTTATAGTATTACTCTCCTTCATAACAAGAACTATAAGACCAAAATGTATTTGAATCAATTTTTATAAATTCTATAATTCTCAAGTTCTTAGCTTGTTTCCACCTCCCACAATGTTTAAAGCCTTCATGACTTGTGCTGATCTGGATTTGTAAAGTAATTATTAAAAACCTTTGATATTTAAAAGAGATCAGAAGCATTTCTGCTAATTAATTATTGATTTCCCAAGTGATTCAGTCCTAGCAGTTTGTAATAAATATTTAAGATTTCCATGGAATAAAGAGGTGGGTATTTTTATTTTTTAAATTTATTTTTTAAATTTTGCCTTCATGGTTTTGAAGTTTGAAGCAAGAGAACTTAATTAGGCTCAACACGTTTTTATCTATATGGATTTTAATGTTTGCTGTGTATATTTGTCCTAGAGTTGATGGCTTGTCCTTGAAATAAATCAGTTGTTCTACCTCAGAAAATAGGTTAGGCTTCAGTCCTGCAACAGCTTGTGTTTGTCTATAATTTCACTAAAAATCCTAAACTCAGTGGCCTCCAGAGAAGATTATGGAGGCTGATTAGAGCCTTTATGTATTGGGAAAACTAGAACTTGAGAAAATGAATCCAAAACCATCACAAGATCATCTGGAATCTACCAGTTGATCTGTTTCTGGTCAGAAGCAGTAAATACAACATCTAATCTCTGTTTCCTCCATGAAGTTTTGGGACTGCACAGACTTTCACAAAAGATGTGGTTCTGTCTGCTTGAAATTCAAAAAGCAGAGTCTTATCCTGAGAATAGTCACCTGACTCTTCTCAGCAGTCTTTGAAAGGACAAATAAGAGCTGACCACTCGATTTTCAAAGTGTGACTGTTGAAGGAGAAAGTATCATAACATAGAATCATAGAATAGATCGGGTTGGAAGGGGCCTCAAAGATCATCTAGTTCCAACCCCTCTGCCATGGGCAGGGACACCACCCACTAGACCAGGTTGCTCAGTGCCTCATCTAACCTGCTCTTAAACACCTCCAGGGATGGGGCATCCACAACCTCTGGGCAACTGGTTTCAGTGCCTCACCACCCTCTGAGGGAAGAATGTCCTCCTAACCTATAATCTAAATCTCTCCTCTTTTAGTTTAAAACCATCCCCCTTCATCATGTCATTATCTGATTGAGGAAAGAGTTGTTCCCCATCTTTTCTATAAGCCCCCTTCAGGCACTGAAAGGTTTCAGTGAGGTCACCCTGGAGCCTTCTCTTCTTTAGGCTGAACATCCCCAGCTCTCTCAGCCTTTCTTCATAGGAGAGGTGCTCCAGCCCTCTAATCAACTTTGTGGCCCTCCTCTGGACCTGCTTAAGATCCACATCTTTCTCATGCTGGGGCCCCAGACCTGGACGCAGTACTCCAAGTGAGGCCTCAGAAGGGGACAGTAAAGGGGCACAATCACCTCCCTCAGCCTGCTTCTTACCCACTTGGAGCCCCTTTGGGATCTTTCACCAGTCACAGAAAGTCTTTGAAACCAGAAAATATGCAGTTTGTAGAATGCATCAATTGTTTATTGGTGACTGCACACAACAGCTAGCTATGATAAATGAGCTAGAATGCTAAGCACGAATATACTCACAACATCCAGTTAAGGGAGTGTCTGCCAGTCCAGTGGCTGCCCATCAAGTAGGGAGGTATAGGTTACAAGCTAGCCCTTCCCAATGGCATCTTATTCTCGAATTTTTTTTCTGCTTTGAATCTTTTTACACTCATGTTAATACTTTTACTCTTAAATCACTGAACTCATTACTGTCCTATTTCAACAATTCTAAAAATGCTTTCATATAAAATTTTGTCTAGCTCACTTCTAAGTCACTTTCTGAATTCAGATGAATTTGAAATTTGCAATTTGTAGATGGTTAATTTGTGCTTTTCAAAGCTCCTTCTTGATGAAATTAAATTCCTCACCAAGGAAGATTTTTTTTTTTTTTTTTCAAAAATACAAAATATCACAGCATAAGCCTTAGCTAGGCTGTATTTTTGTGGGCTGAAGCTGGCACACTCCTTCTGCTTTTAGAAATTAATATCCAAGTACATTTTAAGGATGGTTAAAAAATTTTCTTTGCTTCAGACAGTCAAGGCACTCAGCCTAGTGTTCTTTCAGACCTCTGTCAAGCAGAGTCCTGTATTGATATCTCAGGTGTTCATAAAGCTATTCTGGGCCCTCATCCTTGCTAGCCTGGGCAAGGTGCTGCTGTTCATATTGAGGCATTCTAATGACATTACTGCCTGTCTTTAAAATCAAAGCTATCCTTTTCTTGGGAGAGTCTTATACTCATGAAGCTCAGAAGGGATGTCTAAATCATGTAGTCCTACCTCCTCAGTATGACAGGCTATCAAATTTTACACTGGTGACTTACATAAAACCCAAAGACTTGTTAAGCCTTGAAGTCCTACGCTGTGTGCAGTAGGATACTGTCTATAACCCAGCTCACTAGGTCACTTTTGTCTGAGGTCTTTTACCATGCACAGGGAAAGAGGATATACACAGCTTAAGAGCTTTATAGCTTTATACCTTTTGATGTGAGCATTTTTTCTCCTGAATCTTTGAGGCACTCACTATTTCAACAGCTACACTTTGTTTTTACTTTTATTATCTGGACTGTCTTTAGCTTACAAAGTTACTTTCAGCTTAGCAACAATATTCTTGGTAAATCGGAGCCTTGGCCTCGCAGCTGTGCTGTATCTGCTGAACGTCTGTGCAGAGAGTTGCAATATTGGTGTCCACGCATAGGAAACTTATTATATTAGACGTGATAGACAATCCAAGCATTTGCACAGTTTCTGGTGTTGCAGAGACATGACTTAATTTCCCACATAATATTCTCATTTTACATCTTTTAATGGTCTCTTTTAGAAGATTATTTGAAGAGCATTGTGAGACAAGTACAGGACTGTTGAAAACATTCTGTGTCAATTCTTTTAAATAGACTTGTATCCTGAGGATGTAACCTGTATTTGAGTTCTTGCACAAAGGTTTCTGGTATTTTACTATTTTGTAATAAACATTTTAGCACTATGATCATTTATTCAATGATTTATGTAACTCTCTGAGAGTAACCTTCTAATTATTTACTGCTTTTTGTGATGTTATAAAGTGATTTACATCTGTTTCTGGGACAGTACTGAATACGTTTGCTGTATAATTATTTGTGAATAAACTGTTTTGATCCATACTTTCCATAAAGACACATCCATAATTAATGTCACAGGTCTGTATTTATTTCCAGAGATAAAGAAAGTATTAATTCCCACAGCTCGTTTGGACCTGCAGGGGAATAGCAGTTCTTAGACCTAAATAAGCTATTCAGTATTCCCCTTTGGTATTAAATCTTCTTCATTTTTTTTTCCCTTCCCCAAGAAACTACTTGAATATGTACCAAAAGAACATATTTAGCACTAAAATTAACTACATTCAGATAACTTATCTGTTTAGAAAAACAAAACAAAACAACAACAAAAAAAAAAACACACATGCATAGATCTTTGCAACTCTGAATGTAAGCAAACCCAAGGAAAATACAATCACTGAATTTATTGTAATAAAACATCAAAACATATAAAAACTTCAGTCACCAAGATATTGGCTTCATATAGACTCATAATTAATTCATAGTCTGCCTCAACTGTGGCTCGGGGAAAGGACATAAACAAGGAATGTGGGTTTTGTTGTTTTCCCCTCTGTGACTTCTTTTCTGCCAGATTCCAAATGAAATGAAACCAAAGCTGGCACTATATAAAATTTGATTCAGACTAAACTTCAGACAAAAGCATACATTTCTTAAATAAAAAATGAGTTGTCTGCAAGTTACCTTGACATGGTCTGCAAAGTCTAGTGCATAAGAAAAAAAAAAAACACAACAGAACAAAAACAACAAAACAACAGCTCAGTGAATTGTCAAATGGTACTGAAATAAATAAAAAGAAAAACCTTCTCTGCCCCTTCTTCTTCCCCCCCCTACAATTTCTGTGTGGATATAATACTCCAGATAAAATAGACAATTTTAAGCCTGAATGAATAAGCAGAACATTTTATTTATTTTTATTTATTTTTATTTATTTATTATTTATTTATTTATTTTATTTTTATCCCCAAGTCACTGTAATACATTTTGAAAAAATAACATATATTCCTTGACTATTTTGAAAAGTGCTTACCCTGTTTCAACTTTGCATCCAGCAAATGAAGAACTAGGACGCTTGCTTCTTCCCTGTGGGTGTTTGCTGTAATCATACCAGCTTGGAGGTTAAATCTCTTTAGCATATCCCAGCTATACTAGCTACAGCGCTGAGGAAGTATCCATGGGTTTTCCAGACTGCTTTTTTTTTATTTTGTGCAGGTACCAGTGCTTACTAATTAGCATCGCAGACCAGGCTTAAAGCATACAGCAGGCAACTTACAGAGCAAGGCAACTGCCTGTTGGTTTCAATTTACTGTACTGGAGCCTGCATCTCCACTGAAAAAGGTTAGGCACCTATAGATCAAAGCTCCTGAGGATAGGACTCTAAATACTGCTACTAGGACTCTGTTCATCTCAATGGAGTAAACCAGTGGATTTAATCTGGTCTCAGTCAACTCTAGTTTTATGCTCAGGTTCTAAAGTGTATATGTGGATCCACTGATTAAAATAAACATCTAATTATTATCATTTTGTAACCTGAGCTCAACTGACTTTCTACAGCTGTACAAGTTCCTATTTTTTTTTTTTTTTAACCAATGCTCTCATGAGATCCATTGACAATATTTGCAATAAGGTTCATGATCCTACCTGACAACTTCCTGTCCCATAAAAAATCCATGAAGAGCTTTAATAAAATAAATGGGTAGTGCTCAGACATTCCTTTCTGAAAAAGCATTCACTGGCACAGGTGAGACAGTTATGATATCCCTTCTGTCTCAAAACAAGACATGCACCACAAATCATTCAGGTTAAAAGAAATAGAATAAAATATAAAAATAAAAAATAAATCAGTCTTTACCGAAGAAGACAAATCCAACCATTTCTGTGAATCTCTAGAGAAGTGCTATTATTGTTACACAGAAGTCAAATGGATACTGAGAAGATAAGCAACGAACTGATAACTTGAGTAGCAAAGAATACAGACTACGGTGTATACAGAATACTCTCATAGCTATTTTTTTTCCCAACTACTTTTGCACTGACCAATTAAAAAACTTTTCAAAGGACAGGCTTCTCAGTGCTGAAGTAGTGAACAGTCTTTAAATGGAATGTTAGTAAGGAAGAGTCTTTAAAAAGAGTTAATGTTCTTACTGTTAAACCTTTATAATTTTGATCTTATATATTTAAACTGACAATCTTTGGTCCATATCTGTAAGGAATTTGCATGTCATACCAAGAATAAAAAAGAAATAGAATTGTATCAAATATTAAAATGTCAGTTTAGTTCCTCTCATGTTTTTAGCTTCAGCTTGAAGCTTTTTTCCAAAGATTTGCAAGTTCTTTTGTTAACTTATGTTGTATGGTGTTTCTCATCTCAGAACAAACTGTAAAACTGGAACTGAGAACAGCAATGGCTATGGAGGAAAACTAATACTAAACTATGAGAAAAATTGATATAACAAAACTTCGTCAATTCTTGCTTTAGTAACTATGTTAATAAAGACTAAACTAAAATACAGTGTTTGTAATTCTGTATTGATTATGAACCCTACTGTATGTGTGCTCTTTCTTTGTTGGTTAATAAAAGAATCTTGACAAAGTTGAGTTTAAGTGGGCAGTTGGGATATTATTGTCATTATTTTCTGGAAATCAGCATACTAGTTGTTTTGTTATAATTTTCATGTGAGATACATGAAATATGCTGTCTGATATATATTTGTTTTCTTAAAAATGTTAAAGGCATGTACTAATTTTCTTAACTCTATAGATTACTGTAAAAGTGGGAAAAAAAAACTTTCTTTTTGGTTTTGCATTTATTTTATAAATAACTAAGGAGGCTGTAGCTTTAGACCAGAGACAGAATAATCAGACAGCTGAATTTATTTACAAGCACATTTTTCAATCCTGCTGGTGTTGCTGGTAGCAGCAGTCTTAGACTATCATCAATACTGGAGAAGTTATCTTTTGTTTGCCAGCTACTTCTCTGATTTACTTTTTTTTTTTTTTTTTTTTGAAATGGGGGAGGAGCAAAGTGAAACAAACAGCTTCAGAATTATAAAGATCAACATGGGACAGAGACAGCAAATTTAAAAATGTGAGGAGAGGCAGTTTAAATACACACACTGAAATATGTACTTTGTGTAGACAGAAAATCTTGGATATTGAAAAGGTTTATCAAAGTCAACAATAATAGCCAAATGCTGTAACTGTAAGCATGTACATAAATATTTGCAGGATCCAGGGCTTTGGCTGTTACAGACTTTAAGACTTGTTACAATTTTGTTTGATGGTGAAACAATATATTTCAAAAAAAAAAAAAACAAGCGTGTAACTTTGAGGTTTTCTTTATTTCAAAATGATTTGAAAATGAACAAAGAAAAATGTATATAAATACTCATTTTTAAAAACTGAAAACTGGTTTGTTTACTTTTCCTTGAAAATGTAATATTTACTGTAAAAAATAACTTATTTTTTCTCACATTGGCTTTCCAACTAAATTTTTCCAACTAAACTTTTCCATCTAAATTGGTGAAAAATGTATCCTTAATAAAGTATTTTTTTTTTTTCTTTCTAGGATATTTTTAAGTTAAAGCTATGTGTTGCTCTTGTAGCATCTATGAACACTGTAATTCCATTTACACTTTATAGCTTTCACACAGTAGCATAAATTCTAACACTACAAGGACATATACAAGTTTAACACTTTTTAAATAGTTCCCTTTATTATAGTTAGGAAAACATGTAGGGATGTATTTAAATGTTAGCAAATTAAAGACCTGGAGGTTAACATGTTAACTTCACTCTCTTTGAGCAGATTCTTTCCCAACCTGTGACCTTAATGGGGAGAAAGTTTAGCGGCAGATTTAGTCAAGAGAAATTCTGACATTAATTTAAAAACAAAACAAACAACAAACACAACAAAACAAATGAAATCAAACAAAAACAAAAACAGTAAAAAAAAAAAAGAAAAAAGGAAAAAAAAATTGTCCTGGGAACATCTTAAGTGGTTTCAAATTTAGGCAGCTCCTGTCATGTTGTCCTCGTTTACAATCCAGTAACAATCGTTCTGGGAGTCTAAGTTTTAAACAGATTATAACAATATATATATATTTTTGGGAAAAAAAAAAAAAAGAAATCTAAAGGAAATTCTTCTTCAGTCAAACACATACACACCCTTTTCATGACTGACTGTGGACTTTTCTTCTCTAGATATGAGTATACCCTTTAGCCACCCTGATATTTCTAATCCTCTTTCAATAAAATAGGTCCGTGTCAGTTTAGTAATCCTTCATTAGTCTGCCTTTACTGAAAATTCACTTGGGACAGCATCTTTAATTAGGAATTTTCCACGCCTAGGTGGTACTGTTGACTGTATGGTTTTCTTCTTCTCTTCCCACAACATGCTTAAACCAATGTGATCTTAGTTCATATTTCCTACTTCTTCTCTGAAATAATACTTTTCAATCTTTGCAAGTTTGTTCTCTGTATTCAGATCCAGACTTTTTCTGAATCCACACTTTTTCTATGCATGCACAGCACCAGAAGGAAATGGTGCATTAAGGAGAAGACAGGCAGATAGGTTTATAAGCTAAAGGACTTTGCATATTTTCTGAATAGAAAAGGTCTGTGTTGGTGGGAAAAGGGAAGCAAAAGAGAGACTGGAGACTGGGCCCTTGTAGAACACTGAGGAAACTGTCAAGACTTATTTTAAGATTATATAGACAACCCTTGTTGAGTGGACTGTGTTATTCTGAAACACATTTTGGCATGGGACAGGCTTTTTGTGGGCAATGCTTAGCTCAGCCCGGAAAGGAAAGTATGAAAGCTGAAATGTCATTTCTTCTTCTGGCTATAGATTGCTTCTATTGCTGTTAATTAGGCTAACAGTTAAATGATAATTAATTTAAATGGCAAAAGCTTGATGATTTTTTTTGGCAGAAGTTTAAGTAAGATGAGTGATAGCTGGAATTAGGTTCCCCTGCCTCTGAGTTAATGAACCCTCTAAGGGGAAATACAAGACTTGCTCTGGCAATGATAAAAAGCAGTAGCTGAGTGATGGTGCGAACATAGCTAACATGGCAGTCTGCACAACGGCTTTGCTCATGAAGGGCATAAGGAGAAGATCCTTGTTTTGATAGAATAATCTGAACAAAAGAAACAATGTTTCCTATGCATAGATAAATGCTGCTAGCTTTTTGATGAAAAGACTTATACAGGCTTAAGGGAGGTGTGAAAATGTGCAGTTTCACGTAGAGAGAAATTTATGAAGGAGTGCCATAGTTGCACAGAATTTCTGTATCATGTCATGTAGATGAGCAAGTGATTCTTATCTGCTCTCTGTAATGAGTTCAGTGAACTTTCTATATAACTGATGATGAGATCCAGCTGATAGGAGTTGTTAGGCAAAATGATGTTGGTGGCTGAGTTACATGAAGTAAATGAAGATAGTAGGATTAGTCTGTTGAGAATAGGGCCCCTGCTAGATGCTTCTTCCTGCTTGTGACGAGCAGGTTGAGTTATCAGAGCTCTATGGCTGCTGGGAGTTGGTTACTGTGTCCTAGGGAAGCCTCTGGCTTTAGAGGTGGACCCTGGACATGCTAATACAAGATCATATGATAGAGGTCTATCTGGATTTAAACTGTGAGTTTATCTTGTCTTTAATGGTCTTAAATACAGTAATACTGTGCTGTATTTCTATAGAAAAGAATCTACATTTCTTGTTTCTCTGATTCTTTAGAGAGCAAATGAAGTGCATATTACCTGCTTTCAAGATTACATTCAGGATCTACACAATGCAGTATAGCTGAAGTGGACACATTGCTTGCTGCTGGATATATCTAAGTAAATTAAAACAAACAAATAAAAACAGGAAACAAACAAAACAGCAACAGCAGCAAAAACAAACAAACAAAAACAAACAGAAAGATTAGTCAAGCTGATATTGATGAATTAGTGCTGTAATGGTATGGGTAGAATATGAGGTATATGTGCAGCTGGAGACCTGTTGGTAAAATGTTAATAATTGAAGTGTGAGTGTGTTTGGAACCCAGAATGTACCACCAAATAATCTTCAGGCCAGAACTTTGAGCCAGGGACTCTGTGAGGAGCAAGTAAATAATCCATATGCAATACCTCTACAGGAAACCTTGGAATTTTGCTCTGTAGAATGAAAGCCTAGCAAGACTGCTTGCCTGAAAAAGACCTGGGTGTTTTCTTCTTATGGGTCTTGGGCAGAAATAAGGAAAGGGGAAAACTGGCAGAAAGATCTGGGCAACTGATCAGTTAGAAAGCCTTAAAGAAGATAGATTAGGAGGCTTATTGGAAATCTGCAGATAGACTTTGAACAGAAGAAACAAACCCTAAAACCTGTGGTATTCTCTGTTCATAAGAAATGATTACTTGTTAAAATAAGGGAATAGTTTATAAGATCTAAATACAGAACTGTGGAATGGTTCAAGTTGGAAGGGACCTTAAAGATGGTCTAATTCCAAACTCCCTGCCATGGGCAGGTACACCTCCCACCAGACCAGGTTGCTTGAAGTCCCATCCAGCCTGGCTTTGAACACTTGCAGGGATGGGGCAGCCACAGCTTCTCTGGATAACCTGTGCCAGTGCCTCACCACCCTCATAGCAAAGAATTTATTTCTAATGTCTAATCTAAACCTACCTTTTTAGTTTATAATCGTTACCCCTTTTTGTATTGCTACACTCTCTGATAAAGAGTCCCTCCTTATCTTTCCTTTAGGCCCCCTTCAGGTACTGGAAGGCCCCAGTGAGGTTTCCCCGGAGTCTTCTTTTTTCTCCAAACACCCTATCAGCCTGTCTTCATAGCAGAGGTGCTCCAGCCCTTTGATCATCCTTGTGGCCCTCCTCTGGACTAACTCCAACTGATCCATGTCCTTCTTGTGCTGGGTGCCCCACAGCTGAATGCAGGGCTCCAGGTGGGTTCTCACAAGAGCAGAGCAGAGGGGGAGACTCTCCTCCCTCATCCTGCTGGCCATGCTGCTTTGCTGCAGTCCAGGATATGGTTGGCTTTCTGGGCTGCAAGTGCACATGGCTGACTCATTTAGAGCTTCTCATCAACTAATACCCCAAAGCCCTTCTCTGCAGGGCTGCTCTCAATCCTCTCATTGCCCAGTGTCTATGTTTGGGATTGTCTTGGCCCAGGTGCAGGACCTTGCACTTGGCCTCACTGAACTTCATGTTGTTTTCACAGGCCCACCTCTTCAGTCTGTCAAGGGTCCTCTGGATGGCATCCCTTCCCTCTAGCATGGTGACCACAAAACTCAGCTTGGTATCATCAAAATGTCATAAATATGTGAATAGTTTCTGTGGAAATCTGGTGGTCATTGACCAGAAAAAAATAATTTCTGTGAATTGCAATAAGAGAAAAATAAACAATGCTGCCTCATTGACAGAGTTCCTTTGTACTGTTTAGGATACTAAAAGGACTCTTATCTATAATAGTATTCCTAGAATATTCCTACATCAGAAGAATATTCCTACATCACAGGGATACACCAAAGTTAAGCAATTGCTGCTGAAAATCTCTTCCTTTGGCTGCATGGCCAAGGTACTATGTTTTAGGAGACTTTTGTAAACGAAAAGCTGTTCATCTCCCGACCTTTGTAACTCTTGCATGTTTTGTGTTGCACAGCTTGGGATGAAGGAGATAAAACTGTTTTCCAGATGGCCTTCTCTTCACTGTATCTGAGCACAGCTTTGACATAATTGGCAATCTGTCCCTGCTTGCTCCTTCTCTGGTGGAGGCATGGAAAAAAAGTGCGTGTGTTATATATTCCCTACTGGTGATTGGGGATGCCCAGCACCATGACAGTGAGCATATAGAGACCAGAAATAAAAAACATGTTTGTATTGTGATCCTGCTGTATGTTGCAATTGCTATGTTGTGCTTGTATTGCATTTTCACTTCATTGTATCACTCCAAGTCAAAATCCGATATAGCATTAAATATCTTCAAGTAAGTACATTTGATATTAAACATTAAGCCCTCATGTGGAACGTCTAAAAGAACCCGCTGAGAGAGTATTGGGCTGTGACAGGGTATACAGGATAAAAAAGTTTTATTTTCAAAGTCTACTTCTCAGCTCATGTAAACAAATGTCAGCTTGGAGGGAGGGGGTGTCAGTGGAATTGCCAGTGTATTATATTCAATTGTTATTTCATGATGTTGCTTTGTTTTAGACTTCATTTTACACAGCTGAGTGTTTGTTATGTAAGTAAGAGTATAGAGTTCACTGCATGAAAAAAAATAGAGATTTCTGATAACTGATGATCAGTTATTTTATACATAAAAGTGCAGCTTGCCACTAGGTGCCTCCATAACCACAGGAATTTTAATTTTAAATGACTGATACAATCAAATACTTTGAAAAAAAAGTGTAGGCAGTCAGAAATCTTTCTAACAAGCATCATTTATTCTATAGTCCATATTGAAGACCCAATAATGCTGTAAAATTGTTGGATTTTGCAAGTTACGTAGCTTTAAAGTGCTTTCTAAATGCAGTTAAATGGTGTGTTCTTTTTTTCCTTTCTGCATTTTCAAATAATCCACTACCACCATTCCAAAGAGACTGCAGTTTGAAGATTAATTTAAGATCATATATGTAATTTTTGTGGCTGGGACAGGATAGCTGAAGACTGGGAATTCAGAAAGCTTTGGTTTCTATGCAACCAGCTGCAATTGCAGCAGTTTAGAATGGTTCAGGTCATTACTGATTTTATGCTTAGAAGCCTAAGTAAAAAGACATGTGGACTCATTAGAAATATATGTTACGTATTGTATTTTGCTGAGTGCTGGGCTATGTTAGAGCATAACAGAACAAGGCTTAAGACCAGAAAAAAAATAATGTGCATTTGTCCTTTTTTTTACCCTTTAAAATACCTCTTACTAATGGGATATGACCTGAAGCTTCATTAATGTGTTTACAGGGTTGCTTTTGTTTTACTTATGTGTCTGTACTTTCTGCCAGTTCTAATCCTTATGTTTGATGGTTTATTGTTTTTAGTGTCACTATCAGAAATCACTGTCAGCCCTATATGAAATTTCTAAAGCCATGATAAACAATGCACACTTACATTTGAACAGATAAACCCATATGGGAGTGAACTCTGTTATTATCTTGCATATTGCTAATTCATTTTATTAGTATTTTTCTGTGATCTTTCCATAATGTGGAAGGGAATAATAAGGTTCTGCAGAGCCATAGAATGAGAAACTTGAGAGAGGGAGAGAAATTGATGCATTTTACTTGGAGCAAACATCACTAAGTTTTCAGCTGTGAGTGCTAGCATCCACAGTCACTGCAAAACCAACTTCTCTATTTCTAGAGACAGAGAATAGATTGCTAATTCCTGTAGTCCATTAATCAAGAGCGCAACCCAAGAAAACCGGTACTGAACTATTCTTTGTATTTGAAAACAGTTAATACTGTAGTTGCACTTTGAGTTGTATGACAGCCTTTCAACTCGTGATGGGGATGAAAAAGTGATTTCTCACTTGGTGCTCTGTACAAAGAGTGTATATCAATTAAAGTGCTAATCTGACAACAGGACACCTGAATTAAGACCTCTTTTAATACTTTACTGTGTGATTAATATATCTCTCTCCAGAATGATGTGGTTCCTTGACGCAATTGTAGTTTGATATTTTGTTCTCCTTCATTCTCTCTAACACAATACAGCCATGGGTTGGGAAGTTCTGTCAGATATAACCTGGCTGGACTATATGGGATAGGCAGAGTGGGATAGGCATGGCATAATTCCACTGCCTTTGTGCACCCTAAGTGGAATCTTAGGGTGATGTCTATCTTAAAATGGGAGAAGTGGGGAAGCAGTGAGTGGAGCTGCCAGAACTGAGCTGCATCTCCTCACTAATGTAGTATTTGAAATTGGGAAGGAAATACACACTTGCATTTGAAACCACTCACTTTACTTCACTTTTCAGCTTCTTTCTCCATTCTATTAAAAAAAAAAAAAATTACAAAGAGGAAAATTAAAAATGGTTAACTCAGTTCCAAGGAAGCTGGATGCTCTTTGCTCTTTTCCTACATCAAGAAACATTCCTTTAGCTCTTATTTTGATGCGTCAAAGGTGCTTCTTTTTCCACAATTTTCCACTGGAAAATCGAAAAGAACTATTAAGGAATAAACTTCAAAATAATAGTTGTTTAGTTTGAAAGTTGTTCTCACAGAATATGAATATTTATGTATTTGTGACTAAGAGTGAAAACTAATTTAATTTCCCAAAACCTGCCCATGTATTCTTTAAAAATGTTATTTTCATTTAATGGGGAAAAAAAAAAAAAAGCTTGCTTTTGTGTTAGGACTGTGACAGAGAGCTTAGAAATTATCTTTCAGAAAATTAGTTCTCTCTTAAAAGATTCAGAAATGCAGGATATCTTAATATATCAAAGTAATGGCTTCTATCCTCTAACTTAAAATGTATGAAAGAAGTGAAAATATAAGTAGGAGAAATGCAAATCATGCCTTGTCACATGTGTATGTAGCCTTGATATAGGGTAAAGAGGCAGAAGTTATCTATTGTTGACTTTGTATTTCCTTCCCAATTGCATGGAAGTCCCCCAAGCTAAATACTTAATAGCAAGGTAGTTCGCAAAATAATAATGAGCACGACAAACTATTAGCTAAGTTTCAAACATTTATACAAACTAACTGATATTAGCAGTTCTTAGACGAGAAAACAAAACAAAACAAAACAGACAATTGCATAACTGGAACAGACGGATGATCATCTGCAGTACCATTACAGTGAATGTTACATGTAATATGCAACTATGTAGCTTGTGGTTGTTTTCTATGACGTATTTTCTTGCTGTGAGGCTTATAGAAGATTTTGATGAGAAGATTGATGAGATTGATCATGTTTGTGTGAATTTTTTCATTCATATCCTAAAATCACATCTGTTATGTATTTATAAAGAATTAATGAACTAAGCATTACCATTTCAATTTTTCATGTTGTTTGGAAATGGATTGAGTGCATTCAGACATGGCTTGAAATATTTAATCCAGCTGCAGTGCGACTACAGTCTAATGTGGTGAAGTCTCTGGAACAGTTTTTTATTCTTATCTCAAGGGCAAAAATTGCTTGTTTACTTTCTGTGACTTCTAAAATTACCCCCTTTAAACTGACTGGTGAGAGGCTTTGTAGGGCAAGAATAAGTAATTCCAGAATTTAAAAAAATGTGGCTATTGCATGTACTTTATGTCCCACCTCTCCCACACCTAGCTTTGTAAGAAGAAAGGCACTGACTCCTGCATCTTTACTTGTATCTTTTTCCTATTGTGTGTTTGCTTAAACTGCAAATCAATAAAAGCATGGAACATACCTTTCTAAATGTTTGTACTGGAAGAATAATAAAGGAATCTGTTCTTTAAGGCTGTACTGAAATGATAATTTCTAGATAAATAATATATGTCTGTGGCCAGTAGAGAGAGGAAAGTAAAAATGGAATAAGAATGAAAACAAATAACAGATCAACTGCTCTGCTGCTTACTATTGCATTTTACATTTCTTGTAAAGTGTTCTATATTTTACCCAAAAGAATTATTGGCCACTTCTATGAGGGTATTAAAATTCAAGGTTGAATATCTATAGGTGTATCATTCTTGAATCTAACAATATCTAAACAGGTTGATATTGCATATCATGATATTTTGCATGACGGAAATGGCAGCATGTAGTAAGCAGAACAAAATCATAACGTTTGCAGTAAGATCAAAGTATTTACTTATATAAAAAACATTCGGTTTCTCCAAATTATACAGATAATTTCAAAAGAGAAAATTTTAAAATCTTCATTCTACAAGAGCTCTTTGTAGACGAGTATCCTCTACTGAAGAGTTTCTGTTAGGTTTCAGGCCTTAGTTACATAACTTATCTCCTTGACAATATTTTGTATTTGAATATTTTAGAAGTGAAAATCTTTCTTTATTCCTTTTGTTTAGTTTATTTCAATTTTTGTGGTCTTTGTTCTTTGAGTGACCACTGACTTGTGTACTAGGGCTTTAAAGAAAACTGCGTCTTATCTTGGGAATATAAATGTGTACTGAGTCTGGCTGGGATGTTAACTTTCCCTGCAGCAGCCCATATAGTGCTGTGCTCTGATCTTGTAGCTAGAACAGCAGTGCTATCACACCAGTGTTTTTTCTATTGCTGAGCAGTGCTGGCACAGCATCAGGACTCTCTAACCTTCCTGGGAGGTGGGTAAAAAGTGAGAAAGGAACATCACTAGGGCAGCTGACCTAAACCAACCACAGGGATATTCCATACCGTATGATGTCACACTCAGCAATAAAAGGTGGAAAAAGGAAGAAGAGGGGAGGGGTGGGCTCTCATTGTGAAAACATCTGTCCTCCCAAACACCGGCTACGTGCATTGAGGCCCTGCTTCAAGGAGGTGTTCAAGCATCTCTCGTTTGTGGGATGTAGAGAGTATTTTTTTTTTCTCTGCACTTCCACACAGCCTTTACTTTTTTTTTTTTTTTTTCCTTTTGCCCTCCCTTCTCCCCTTTCCCTTTTTCCCTTTAGTTAAATTGTTTAATTAATAATAATCTTTCCTTCATAATTATTATTTCCCTTTAATTAAATTATCCTTACCTCAGCCCATGAGTTGTTCTTTCCTTTACTTCTTCCCCTCGTCTTCTAAGGAAGGGGAGTGAGAGAGTGATTGTGGTGGAGTTCAGCTGCCTAGCATGGTAAAACCACCACAAAGTGTGATAATTTTCCACCTAATGCTGATGTATTACCTTTATTATTATTTTACTATATTTACCAGTATTCCTTGTTGCTTTGATTTCCTTGAAGCATAATGGGAAAATCATAAATGCAATTTCTTGTGTCATGGATCTAACTGATACCCTTGATCCGTAGAGTTAACAGATGAAAACAGAGTTTTCAGAAGAGTTAACAGAAAGCAGGAGTCAGAGTCCATCAAAGCGCATTGAGGTAAATATTGCTATAGAGCGTATGGATGTTGAGAGCCTGACTCTCATGAGCTGTTTATTCTCTGCCCAGCATTCTGTAATTTGGACCTGAAGAGCTAAATGTAACTTCTCTTACAGAATGTCTGCTGGTTGTAAAAAACAGAAACTTGAGTACAAAGGGAATTTTCTCCACTCTCATCAAACTAGCAATGGTCTGTAGTACTACATGATCTTTCATGTTTAAGATGAGGAAAGGAAGGGAGGAGCGGCTCTTTCAGCTGACTCAGAACCTGGAAGTGAGGGGAGCCTAGGGGAGCAGTGCTCATCCAGCCCTTCCAGAACAACTTCTCTGGCTACCATGGGACCTTGTAAACAGGCACTTTTCCTTACTCTGCCTTGTTGCTGGCTCATACAATGAGTACCTTCAGATCTCAGTAATTGCTCTGAGTCAATTCTTCCAACAGGGAAAAGTAGATAAATTCATAAGCAGTGCAGAAACAATCCATTAGTGAAATAAGTATTTAGCATCCTTGTAAGGGTGTGATATGTCTTCTGTGTGTGTGCATGTGTGTGTTGAAGAAATCATTGCTTTCTATTCCAGTTCTTGATTATCTCCATTCTTATTTCAATTTAGAGTTCACTCTGTTAGTATCTCATATTACCTTTGTCTGACTTCCGAGTGTTCCTGCCAGCCTGATTTGAATTCCATGTGGGGGCTGCTTTATTGGATCATGCATTAAGTGCAGATAAACCAGTAACTCTGGTTTCTGTGGTGATGGAACCTGAAGGGAAAAGAAATCTGACTTTGATATCTGAACAAAAATATCTCAGTTTTAAAAGCTGGCCAGTCTTTTTAATGTTTGCTTGACCTCAGGATATATTATTGCTCAGAAGGGATAGTAAATGCTAAAACCTAAACGTACGTTGCTTTCTTTTCTTTTCAGTGTATGACAGGCATATTGCTTCAGTAACTAATAAATCTCTCCTTGTCCTGATACGTTTACAATTTCCCAAAGGATTTAGGAAAATGAGCAATTGGAATCATTCAATGAAGGGTAAACAGAAATACTGTAAATGTCAAGTTTACAGGAAATTCCCTGGATTTCCATTTTTTTTCTGTAAATTATTTCTATTTCATTCAGAACTGGTCTTAATCAATATGCCATCATATTTCATCATATATATATATATTAATAAGAAGTTAAAGCACCTTCAGTCAACAAACAAATTCCTCTTCATTCTGTGCATTATTTGTTTTTTGTTTGTTCTTGTCTGTCTAATGATAATGAAAACAGTTAACAAAATGCTGGATCAAAGTATTACTTTTTTCTAGGTGCAAAACTTTATTTTTGCACCTAGAGAAGAGGAGGCTCAGGGGCGACCTTATTGCTCTCTATAGGTACCTTAAAGGAGGCTGTAGCGAGGTAGGGGTTGGTCTATTCTCCCACGTGCCTGGTGACAGGACGAGGGGGAATGGGCTAAAGTTGCACCAGGGGAGGTTTAGGTTGGATGTTAGGAGGAACTTCTTTACTGAAAGGGTTGTTAGGCATTGGAATGGGCTGCCCAGGGAAGTGGTTCAGTCACCATCCCTGGAGGTCTTTAAAAGACGTTTAGATGTTGAACTTAGTGCTATGGTTTAGTGGAGGACTTGTTAGTGTTAGGTCAGAGGTTGGACTCAGTGATCTTGGAGGTCTCTTCCAACCTAGACGATTCTGTGATTCTGTGATTCTGTATTTGAGAAAGGACACTTCTAATGTCTTGTCTGAGCTTTGTCCAACTGAAACTCTCAAATGCAAAGACAAGGTCAAAGAGTAAACAAAGTTCTCAAGTCCTGTTATAGACACAGTGTATTAGAATTACATTCACTTGCATATCATAATTTTGACTATATTTTTTATTTTTTTAACATCTCTTATTATGCTTTTCTATGCTGTATTATTTTACCATTTTGATTCACTCTGAAAGCAAATGTGTCACAACATGACATTTGCTATATAAAAAATTTGTAATTGTTTATAAGCCAGTCATAAGCATGTCACTAGCAACTCACTAACACTGTCATGTCACTAAATGTGTCCAGATGGATTTCTAAGGAAGCTACAAGAAGAGGTATGCAAAGGAAATCTACCAAAGACCTTAGACTATATCTGTTATGGTGCACTATAACTGTGCAAAATAGCTTGATGAAAGAAACATTTAAGGGGCTGCCACCCCTCATTTCATTATATAGGCTTTTAAAAATTCTTGACAGTGCCCTTCAGACTACTAGAATTTGTTTTCATTTTCTGGAGGAAATTTCAAGTTTGTTTAATTTGTTTAATACTCATTTGCCACAGTGCTTAATGTTCATTTAGAATGATATTCTGTGAACTGGGAAGTTGCTCACAGGATTTTTATTTTTTTTTTCAGCCCTTTCAGATTTAGTGTATTTTATGAGGGAATAGAATTTGGTGCTTCATGTTGAGCGTGAATCTGTGGTTTAGTTATATTTTTTGATACCTTCTAGTTCAATATGATTCCTAAGGACTACTCCGAGTAAGCATGCAAAAATTCTGAGATAGTGTAATGCAATTATATTTTTCATAATGTGCAGGAAAAAAAGAATCATATAAATGTGTCTGAAGCTGTATATACATGGGTTTTTCTCAGTTTCTCTGAATCTCTATTTTCTTTCCTGCATGGTCTTCATTTGCAATAGCTGATAAAAGAGAATAATCTGTAAAACCTGCTTTTACTTACTAGAACTACTTATTCCTTCCGTGCCTTGCATTGGATAGATCTAGTAGTTGTGAAAGAGTGAGCAGATCCATCCTGCAGTTGACTAAGAAATTTTGCCAGTCCTGAGATCCTATAATGGTGAACGGAATTCAGAATTAAGTCTCACAGAAGCTGGAGTTGATTGAACTCCTTACAGACAGTTTGAGAGTCAATAAAGTTTTTGTTTAATTGATTGTTATTTAGGATTAACATTTAATGATTGCTCCTTTTGTGGCAGTTTAGCCTATAAAAATGTATTTCTGGTTTAAGTACAGCTTTCTAGAAACTATCACTTCTGTAGAAGCTATGGAAACACAAGATATGGAGTAAGGGCAAAATGACCTGGGAAAGAGACATTCATTTAGAAAAGGAGAGATAAGATTAATCCAAAACCAGACTCTACTTTCTGAAAATCAGTAAATGGAGGTTAATAAAGGACTTGGTCTCTGAGTTGTTTGAAAACATCTGGAAAAAATGTAGGGTTTTATTACATAGTATCATACAATTATAGAATGTCCTAAGTTGGAAGGGATCCACAAGGATCATTGAGTCCAAATCCTGACTCCACACAGGACCATCCCAAAATAAAACCATATGTCTGACAGCATTGTCCAAACACTTCGAGTCATGACTGTTTTACCCATGATGGTAACTGGCAAGTGATTTCCCTGTTTTTATCTTGATACACGAGCTTTCTCATTCCTGGTTTCTCCTATTTTCAACCCTGCCTCCTTGGGTAGCAAGGGATGGGTGAACGATCAGCTGGGTGGGTGAACGAGCAGCTGGGTAGGATTTTGTCTGTCAACCCACCGAAGCTGGTGGGTCAAAGCTGCTTCAAAGAATATTCAGTAAAACAATGACTTTGGCAAGTGTGAACTCTAAGGGTAATCTCAAATACCAATCTACAGAGAGTGATAATTCCTTCAGTTGGCATATCTAAACTAGAGAACTCTATCTACAGAAATATAATGGTTTATACTGCTGAGTCACCCTTGTTCCATTTCTGAAAGGGGAGGAACTAATGAAGATGGAGCCAGACTCTAGCTTACTCCATTTTTCCTTGTGATGCTCCAATCCCTTAACTACTTACAGGCAGCTAAGCATTTCAGGGAAGAAGTAATATTGGATCTAAACCATCCTGAAAGCTCTGAGAGAGAGGCTCATAAATCTGCTTGGCTGTGGGAGCCAATTGGACTGGATGAACGGGCTCTCAGAATCACCTTAAGAGACAGCATTGAAGGAATGGGGGACCTGGCTATGGACAGACTGGAAAATCTCTGGCATTTATGATTTCAAAGGGATTACTTAACACTTTCTGCTTTTGGACTTTAGAATGACTGGGAAAAATTTTAAATACTTTGACAATTATGTGAGTTTCCTGACTGGCTGGTAGGCTAAAAACACAGTCCCTCTTAAGGGAGGAGGGAGACTAAAATCTTGAAAGTGGATCTGAAGTAACATTGTCAGTGTTTTGCCTCTTCTATAGCATTCTGATTGCCTTATATTTTATATCATACTGTATAGATCAATCATTTTCAGACAAAAAATGAAAATGATTGATCTATACAGTATGATATAAAATATATATAACTCACTTTCCATTTATATACCAATTCCCAGATGATAGAGCACTGAGGAAGGACTGAAAGTAAATGTGAATCTATAGAAAAATATGGGATGTGACTGTTTTATAGAGATGCTTTCCTAAAAATATATTGCTTCATCCAGTAACAGGGCTTTAGTTTGCTTTTCAGTAGACCTTTTAACACTTAGAAAAAGCCTGATTATAGTTTTTCACTTATAATTACAGCTTTAATTATTATGTTGACCTTTTACAGGATAATTCAAAATTCTAGAAGTTACAAACACAGACCATGCATCAAGTTATTATTTTTTTTAGCTAGAATGTCTTACGAGTTCTAAGTACTGAACAAAACAACCTACTTATGGTTTGTGTATGTGTGTGTATTATGTATGTTTAGACAATCATTTAAAAAAGCTGTTCCACAGTATTTCATAACACAAAAGCAATCTTGTCCGTAAGTGTCAGTTAATTGCAGAGCTCAATTCTCTGAAAGCTTTCAACAGCCAGATTGCAAGTTTCACATGTGTGTGTGTGGTGAATTCAGGCAGTCCTGGCTTGAATACTTGGCACATGCCATTGTCTCTGACCAAAAGCTGACTATATGCCTTCAGAAGCAAGTTCTGTTTTCTAGGATTTACATCAGTTTTAAGACAATGACTAGTTACTCACAGCTAGTTTTAAGATGCAATTCGCAATGCATATAATGGTGGCAATATTTGCCGATTTGCATGTTGATAACCTGTAAATCTCTCTCTGCTTGAAGAGCAACCCTCTGACTCAAGCAGAAATAGCTTAACGGTGCTGGGGATGCAAATGAGGTCCTAAATTCCTTGGAAACAGGATCAGTGGTGACCGTAACATCGGTCAGAAAACTCCCTGAACAGCTCTAAAATTTGTAAGCTGGGCACAGTGCCTTGCCAGTGAAGGATTTCAGAGGTATGGGCTGTAGACTGGAAGACCACCATACCTCAAAGAATGTGTGACCCACAGCGCAGCTAACCCGAGTGGGTGCAGGCCTGTGCTGTGCCACGCTGTGCTGCAGCTACACTGTGGTCTTCAGGCCTGCACTGTGCTGTGTTCGCCCCATGGGCACAGGGCAAGCCCAGCCATCTCCTTGTTATGGAGAACCTGCAGGCAGCTCCCACTCGGTCCTGGTGAGTACACCACCAGCATGGCCTTGCCTTTATCTGACAGTGCTATATAAATCCTTATAGTGACAGTGCTTATAAATCCTATAAGATCATGAATGACTATAAAAGGTAACTGTCCCATGGATGGGACCCGTGTGGCACGATGCGCTCTGATCAGAGACCTGTTCGATACTGCACAACTCTGGGTTGCCAGCATTTGGCAGGACGTTAGGAATATCTGTATTATCTACTCTCTCTCTCAATCTCTCTCTCTCTTTTTTTTTTTTTTTAAATAGTGTTAACTCTAATAAATAGAATTTTAAATGCTAATTCACAGGGTCTGAGTGCCTTTCTTATGGGGTTCATAAATCAGCATCTTATCCTGTACTGAGATTGATTCAGTTTTTGACAGACAGTGCTGTCAGAAGTTCATTATATGTTGCCTAGAGATTGCCCCACTTAACTGATAGGAAAGGCCAGTTAGAATTTGATCGCCCCTCAGCTGGGCAGAAACCTAGGACAGAAATTCCCAGCTTTCATTTTCCCTAACACAGCAGGGCAACCTATTATTGCTGTGTGCAGCAAAAAAGTTTAGAAAAGGCTAGATTTATGTTCCCCTTCTGACCATCTGAGAAGAGACAAGCTTTCCGTGTTGTCACAGACTTTTACAAATTAAAAGATTTGACAGCTGAAGTCATAATTAACTGGATGTGAACAATTAAAGACAAAGATCAATCCAGTTACCTGAATATTGTTTATGCATTTTTTTTAATCTTGCATAAATTAATTTTACTGGCAGTAGTGTTTTATCATTAAAAAAAAGTGTTCTATTATAAAAAAAAATCAACAAATCAAAACAACAAAAAAAAGCACTGTACTTGAAAATCTTGTGCAAGTAAAAATACTTATCTGCTCAGGAAAAAGGAACAATGAAATGTATGTCTGACCAAATATAGCCTAGTCAAAAATGTTCAAATTTATTGTTCATAAAGAACCTGACCTTAAGTAGTTGAACAAAGTATCAACTTACTCATTTAAGGACACCTCTGTTTTCTTTTAGATTACTTTCATTATTCTATGCGTATTTTAGAAGTAATTTTATCTATATTTGACTTTTACATTTTAATTATTTGTTTTCTTTTTTTTTTTTTTTATTTTTACAAATGAGAACTGTATAAGTCGTAGACTTTAAAAGCAAGGAACTCTCTTTTGAAAGACAGCCTTGTAAACAGGGTCCTCAAAATAAAAGTGAGGACACTGAAATGGAAGGGAACCAATAAAGGATGGTGATTTCTTAACCGAGGTGTTTTGATTTTTCATCTTTGTTAAATCTAAGGATTGCTGGGATACCCAGAGGGAGTTTCAGTAGCAAATATGTAATAGATAAACTGACACTTCTTTTTAAATTCTGACAATACCTACTTTGCACAGAACAGTCTAACTCTCAGTATTTCCTTGTGTTAGTTGTATGTGTTTTCTCCTCAAGGAGGACTGATGGTATTTAGGACTTTTAATGAGTAATGACCTGGCTGAGATGTGCAGCATCAGAGGGTATATCATAGGTTGTATTCCACGAGAGAGGAGTTAGAATTATCTCACAACAACCACATGTACCATGGGGTAATTATCCGTTCCTGGTCTAGTACTTACAGTAGCATAATTCACCAAACTAGTTCTTGCATTTTAAGAAAGCTACAAATTAGCGTGTTTAAGCTACAGACAAATATGACTACATGGAGAGGCCTCATGTTGCCTTAATTTATTTTTTTAAGAAATATGTCTCCTTTTTTAGCAAGTAGTTTGTCATGCCTTTTTCCTTTTTTTTCTTTTCTTTTTTTTTTTCTTTTTGCAAAGTTGATATTTAGACTTGCTAATAGTCTGATTAAGAAGCACAGTAATTGTGTCTTCCAGAAAGGATCATCTTGCTACACTCTCTTTTTGAAACCAAGCCCTAGAGATTGGGGTGGGAGAGGGGAGTCTCTTCAGAAAAAATATTTTTACCGTAATAACATTCATAGCAATTGTTTTGTTTGTCCTCATTTATTGGGTAAGTTGTTGGGTGCTGTTGCCTGTATGTTATTTCTCAAAGTGCTCACCTAATGCTTAACCATTCTGCTTCTTTTTCCACTTTGGAGAGTACTCACCCTGAGCAGGACACATCTTTTGCAGGGATGTCTAGTCAGACTCTGTTAATCCACTTTTTAATCCACTTCTAGAAAGAGAAAAATCTCTTTCGGTGGAAAATTCTTCAGCACCTTGAGCACCTCCTGCCTTCTTTCTGCACTGATCTTGGTGTCTACAGGGCTGCTTCTCACTCCTCTCTCCCAGCTGCTGTTGCACAGCATTTTTTTCCCTTTCTTAAATCCACTCTCCCAGAGACCCAACCAGTGTCACTCACTCGCTTGGCTCTGGCCAGTGGCGGGTCCCTTTTGGAGCTGGCTGGAGCTGGCTCTGATCTGACATGGGGCAGCTCCTCAGCTCTGCTCACAGAAGACACACCTCCAGCCCCTCTGCTCCCAAACCCTTGCCATGTAAACCCAATACATGTGGTCAGGGACACCTCCCACCAGACCAGGTTGCTCACAGCCCCATCTAGCCTGGCCTTAAACACTTCCAGGGATGGGACATCCACAGCTTCTCTGGGCAACCTGTTCCAGTGCCTCACCACCTTCTAAGCAAAGAATTTATTCTGAATATCTAATCTAAATCTACCCTCTTTTAGTTTAAAGCCATTACTCCTTGCCCTATCATTACATTCCCTGACAAAGAGTCCCCCTCTTGCTTTCCTGTAGGCAACCTTTAGGTGCCAGAAGGCTTTAATGAGGTCTCCAGGGAACCTTCTCCTCTCAAGGTTGAACAACCCCAACTCCGTCAACCTGTCTTCATAGGAGAGGTGCTCTAGCCCTCTGATCGTCTTTGTGGCCCTCCCCTGGACTCATTCTAATACTTCCATGTCCTTCTTACACTGGGAGCTCCAGAGCTGAATGTAGTGGTCTAGTTGGGGTCTCACAGAAGCAGAGCAGAGAGAGACAATCACCTCTCTCACCCTTCTAGCCACGCTTCTTTTGATGCAGTCCAGGATACAGTTGGCTTTCTGGGCTGCAAGCACACATTGCCAGATCATGTTGAGCTTCTTATCCACCAACATCCCCAGGTCTTTCTTTTCAGGGCTGCTGTCAATCCATTCTCTACTATTAGCCATCTTATTCAGGCCCTTAAAATGTTTTAAAAAAATCAAACAAAACAAAACAAAACAAAAAACAGTATTTGTGATGGCCTGATGATAAACTAGATGGTCTTAAAAAAAAAAAAAAAAGTCAGATTAAAAAAAAAATCAAAACATTGGGATACATCAACAGTATCTCCAAAATGAAAATGGAGTTACATTTGTCAAATATGGTAGTGTAATGAACTCTACTCTTGAGATCTCATCCAAGTATGATCTTAACTAAAAAGGAAGCACTGCTGTGCATGGTTGACAAAGCGACGTAAACCTACAGGAAAGCATAACTATATACTGTTTTGCCTTGGTCTCTACTTCACACAACTCAAGCTGTTATGCAGATTACAGCTACATGAACTTATTGGTCAATATTATGGGTGTTTGTACACAATTCAGGTCTACTCTTTTTTAGGACATGATAATAATTCATAAGGCTCGTGCTCCTTAATAAGGAGCCCTTAGGAAAAGAGCTGATGAAAACAAGGTGCTCACAAATATTTTTGCCTCCTTTAAGCTAATAACTAATTCCCAGCTCACAGCTCTTCCACAAGACAGCAACTACTTGCCTCTGCACATTCTAGGAAATGGGAGCTGGAGCAAGTCTAACATCATACCAAGAATTCAAATCCACAGGTAACTAACTCTCAATTTATAGAGACTTCACTGCTGCATAATACAAATGAAAGGAAGGTTTGACACAGAGAGAGGGAGAAAAAGTACTTTTTAAAAGAACTTCTAACTTTTCTCCAATTAAGATTTGAAATAACTAGCATGGAAATAAAACTAAAATTCACTCTAAAATGAACTTTGGTAATGAGAGTTAACTTACTTATTTAAGTCTAAAAATTTATAAGCAGATCTTCCAGATTTCTGATGATTTCAGCATTTAAAAAAAATAATCACACACACATACACAAGTTTGTAACAGTTTTTTTTTTTCTAGAGTTCATAAAGCAGGAAACAGATCTCAGATGTACTGAAGTCACAAAGCAAATGTATAGAAAATCCTTTGAAACTAAAAATTGTTACTTCAGCTCTCCTTAGAACTCAGATGCCTCAGGGGAACCTACTCAGGTTATCTGTTCACATACAAAAGCTTTATAGTTTTCAGAGGGAAAAACAAAACAAAACAAAACAATTTCCCAGATCAAAACTGCTTTACATATAAATCTCTAGGTCAAATTTGATGAAATATTTTATGATACTTTTAAAAATAGAGAAAAATACAAAACAATAGAGAATGACAGAGACAGAGTAGGAGAATGAGACAGAGACAGACAGAGAAGCAATAGGGAAGTGACAGAGAGAGAGAGGCAGCTTGAGACACGGATGCCCGAGAGAGAAAGACAACTGAATGAAAACTACATATGCTTCAGTGATGAATACACAAGCCTTATTTTTCAGGGCAGCACTGGGACTGCAGCCACACAGATGCACCCGTGTTTCATGCAATTAATTATAAGTGCCATGGGAACTGTTGAAAAACTGGAACACAGAAAAAAAAAGGGCAGTCTTTAAACCAGAGGACAAGGAGACTATTTTCCTATTTGTGATAAACAATCACCTCTGCTAAAAGCAACAATGATATTAGTAAAGTTGGACTCAAATAAAAGAATAAACTTGTAGCAAATTATAAGTCAAAGTTTTGGTAACAGGGGACTGCAGGGGTGTCATCTGTGAGCAGAGCCCAGCAGCGGCCCCATGTCAGATTAGAGCCAACTCTAACCGGCTCCTATGGAGTGGGCTCTCCCACTGCTGGCCAGACCCAAGTGAGTTAGTGACGCTGGTTGGGCAGATTTAAGAAAGGGAAAATATTGCTGTGCAACAGTGGCTGGGAGAGACGAGTGAGAACCAGCCCTGCAGACACCCAGGTCAGTGCAGAAGGAGGGCAGGAGGTGCTCCAGGCATGGAGCAGAAGCTCCCCTGCGGCCTGTGGAGAGGCCCCTGGTGGAGCAGGCTGTCCCCCTGCAGCCCACGGGTCCCACACGGAGCAGATCTCCACGCTGCAGCCCGTGGAGGAGCCCCCGGTGGAGCAGGTGGATGTGGCCTGGAGGAGGCTGCGGCCCATGGAGAGCCCCCGCAGGAGCAGGCCGCAGGCCGGAGCTGCAGGACGTGGAGAGGAACCCACGCAGGATCAGAGGGTCTGGGGGGAGCTGCCGCCTGTGGGGGACCTGTGCTGGAGCAGTTTGCTCCTGGGGGATGGACCCCGTAGTACGGAGCCATGTGGGAGCAGTGCTTGAAGAGCTGCTGCCTGTGGGCAGCCCCCACAGGCTCAGTTCGGGAAGGACGGCATCCCGTGGGAGGGACCCCACGGGGAGCAGGGGCAGAGAGGGACCGTGAGGGAGCGGTGGAGATGAAGCATCAGGGACTGACCACAGCTCACATTCCCTGCTCCCTTGCGTCTCTTGGGGAGTGGATGTAGAAGATGGTGGATGGTGGAGGAAGGTGTTTTTTGTTTGCTTTTAGTTTCTCGTTGCACTAGTCTGCTAGTGATAGGCAATAAATTACATTAAACTCCCTATGCTGAATCTGTTTTGCTTATGATGATTTCTGGTGAGTGATCTCCTCTCCATGTCCTTATCTCACCCTCTGAGCCCATTCCATCGTATTTTCTCTCCCTCTTCCTCTGAGGAGGCGGAGTGAGAGAGTGGCTGTGGTGGAGTTCAGCTGCCAGCAGGGTAAAACCACCCCACCATGGCAGGGGGGTTGGAATTAGATGGTCTTTAAGGTCCCTTCCAATCCAAACCGTTCAATGGTTCTGTGATTCTATGATATTCCATACCTTATGGCATCATGTGCAGCAGTAAAAGGTGAGGGGAAAGAGAGAAGGGGGGAAGGGGGGATGACACGACATTTGGAGTGACGGCATGTGTCTTCCCAAATAACCGTTACACTTGATGAGCCCTGCTTTCCTGTAAATGGCTGAACATCTGCCTGCTGATGGGAAGTAATGAATGGATTCCATGTTTTGCTTTGCTTTTGTGTGCAGCTTTTGCTTTACCAATTAAACTGTCTTTATCTCAGTTTTCTCACGTTTACCTTTCCAATTCTCTCCCTGATCCCCATTGGGGTGGGGAGTGAGTGAGTGGCTGTGTGGTGCTTCACCGCCTAGAAGGGTTAAACTGCAAAAACTTGCTATATGAACATAGAAAGGGCAGATAGTACGCATCTACACACCCATTCATTTATCTGAATAGCTGTTCAAAGAGCTCTGTGGTGAAGGATGAACTCAGCCACTAACTACATTTTTTTGATTGAATACTCTTAAATATCTTCTAGGACTAGTCAGAATAACTGATGGTTTTCTGATTTTTTTTTTTTTTTGAAAATGATCAGATGTTGCTGCTGCTTGTCTGCAAGTTCTGTTTAAATGGGAGCCAAAGATGATTAAAAATAAACCAATATATTTGCAATTTTCAGAAAACTGAATTCTGTGACTATGTTTTCACTAAGTAAAACCATCATTTTATGAAATGGGAAATAACAAAAGACACTCAAAATATTGCTTGGAGAAGGGACAGCACTAGTAAACTAGTTGAAAGCAGTTTTGTGTCAATTCTGAAGTTTTAATCTAATTGATTAATAACACTTCATCCATGTCCCATTAACTTGGGTCTATTAAGGGATGCCTGAGCAAGTTCAGATGTTGAGAACATTGAACTTTAGATTTGATATTAAGATATGATCCTAGACAAAGTTATATCTATTTGCCTATTGATAAAATGTGAATATAAAATATAGGCTTATTAATTGAAGGACTGGAAAATATATGTTCATATGATTGACTGCTGCACTATTCAAAGGGTTTGGGACAATTAGAAATTGAATAGCTACAAGCAACTAGTAGCAAAAAAGATTCCAATGATTTTCTTGATGATCCTTGGAATATTAATAACACAAACAGATTGATCTTTCTGGTGAGACCTGTATTTTGATAAGTATTCTTTTACAAACCAAGTCTTAGATGGACACAATATGCTAAAGGCCTTTTATCTACTTTAAATAATTTTATTATTAATTTATCGCTAATTCATCTCCATTTGACATTCTCTGAAGTCACCAAAATTTAGTGGGATTCAGGTCCAGAAACCCATGTTGGTTTAACAGGTCTTGGATTCAGTTGGATTCAGGTCTATAAACACTTTAAGTCACATGGGTTTATACCTGATGAAACTTAAAATATATATATTTTTAAATTTGCAGTAAATTTTAGTAAAAGATGGAGGAAAATTTCACATTTTAAAATGTGAAATAAAATGTGTGTATTAAAGATGAATTGCAAGATGACAAATTTAGGTAATGTTGGTAATGTCTATACTTCCTTTTTTTTTTTTTTTTTTTTTCTGAGACTTCCTATGCCTACTTATACAAAACTTTTGAAAGTCTTCCATGTCAGTTAAACAAATAAACAAATAAATGGGTAAGAATTCCTAAGCTTTTAACTATGGATTCAGTTTGTCTATCTGTCAAAATAATTCACAGAGCTTTTAAAATTTAGTTCAAATATCTTGGTCGTAAATAGATGTCATCTGAGTTCCTCAGATTAAGAAGTGACCTTGAGTGACTTGAGGTTTTACTCATGTCAAAGGCAATAAGAACATCTTCTAACACTATGTGAGCGATAGAAGAATAAATGAAAATATGGACACGTGACTAAGTGGGCTAGTCACTTCGTGATGTAGAGGATTCAGATAAGGTAGGGTTATTCTTTGCCTCTAGATTTACTGTAAGGTCTCCAAACCTTTGTGCCTAAACACAGGGTTCAAAGAAAGGAACCACCAGCAGTGGAAGCTTATCGAGTCAGAGATCTCCACTAGTTTAAAAATGGTGTAGAGATTAAGGGAATCCCCAGTGACAGCAGAAAGGCAAAAACGAAAAGCATGGTATAGGGAACTACAAGCCAGTCAGCCTCTCAGTTTGTCCATGAAACGGTCTTAAAATTAACATAAGCAAAGTCTGAAATTTTTTTGTAAGGACAATATATATACCTATACACACATATATTTACACACAAACATATATTTCTGTTAGTGAAATGTTTGTGCAATTTCTTTACTTCTTTAAATAGTAATTAAATAAAAATAAAAAACAAATGTTTTATTTAAATAAATTAAAATAAATGTAATTAAATTTAAATAAATAAATTTCAATAAAAATTATTTAAATAAATTTCCATCTTTTATTTTAACACCCTAGTTAGGAATACTTGAGAATAGTGGTTTTTTGATAGAAATGGCTATGATAAAAAGCATCTTGGAGATTTCCATACTTGCCTCATTATAAACTGAATGTCAAGATATTCGTAGAATGTGCCATACGTTATTTTTAATTTAAAGTGTGTGAAAAATGAAACATGAAAGAAGAAAGTTGGGCAAGAAATTCTTTTACTTTTGCCAGTGGGCAGAGAAGATATTTTAATAGAATCTGTGGAACCTACTAATTTCATCATTTCACAGTCACTCAAATTCCTGTGAAATAAGATCAAAGTATATACTAATTGTGAAATCCAGTGCTTTATATCCATTTAGGGTTGCTGATATGTATTCCATACATAACTAGTGTGAAAAAACTATTGTTTCTTGTCAGGAGCTTGGAGATTAGAAGAATGCTGCTTATGTCAGCATTGTGTTCTTTTAAAAAGAAATAATGACACCAAAAACATTTTTATAAATTGTGAGTCCCGTGGGAAGTTAAGTCAGAAAGGGCAGGCTTGTTTCTGAATGTGAGACTTTTGCTTCACTTCTAACATTTCTGTGATACTGTAAAAAAGTGTCACGGTCTTTTTCAGTCTGGGAGAGGCCATTGCTTGTGATATGTGTTGTTACATCACATTAAGTACAATGGATCCAGTTTTGACCCTCCCAACACCAAGGGAAAATATTGATAAATTTGGGAAAGTTCTAGCTGAGTTTGAAGTAGATGGATTTGAATGTTTGAATACAGTTTTCTTGGACTGACTCCTTCTTGATCCCTTCCCCTACTTGTATGGCCAGATATACTTTCATCTCAAATTTATGTACATTATTTTAGTCTGGTAGCAGGTTTTACTCGAGTAACATGATAGATGTGCAGCAGGAGTATAAGTTTCTTTGAATAGACCTTAGTTGTCAGGCATTAAAAACTATATTTACAGAGAAGTGATAATCAGTGTTATTAGAACAATGGAGACACAGTAGCTAATCCTGAGCTGATAACAATTTACAAGTCATCAGTAGTTAGAAATCTTTTAATATATGATCTTCCTTTATATCAATTGAATGGTTGGCTGACCTATTTATTATTTTTTATGTAAAGGCTATTTTTTGAGGTTATCGAGGCAAGAGAAAAAGAATGACTCATGCTATAAAAACAGCAAATGTAACTTGTCTATTGCAAAGGAGAGACTCAACATGACTGTATAACATACCTCAAAATAGTACTGAATTTTTTCCCCTCAGCAAATGTTATTTTACTTTTTGATTGTTGTTTTATTTTTCTTTGAGAATTACTGTTTTTCACATATCCCAGATGCCCAGTTGTTTTTCTTTTACCCTCCTTGATGTTTATACCTTCCATTTAAATTGCAATAAATCAAGTAAGACAATGTGTCTTCTAATGTTGGATGAGATGAGCAAGCCTCCATAGGGACTACAAGAAGGTGTTGTGGGGGTGTGCTTTAGCACGTATGTGGACAGCTTTCTTTTTTTTTCTTTTTTTTTTCCTTTTTTTTTTTTCTTTTTTTTTTCTTTTTATTTTTCCTTTTTTTTTTCTTTTTCTTTTTCTTTTTCTTTTTCTTTTTCTTTTTCTTTTTCTTTTTCTTTTTCTTTTTCTTTTTCTTTTTCTTTTTCTTTTTCTTTTTCTTTTTCTTTTTCTTTTTCTTTTTCTTTTTCTTTTTCTTTTTCTTTTTCTTTTTCTTTTTCTTTTTCTTTTTCTTTTTCTTTTTCTTTTTCTTTTTCTTTTTCTTTTTCTTTTTCTTTTTCTTTTTCTTTTTCTTTTTCTTTTTCTTTTTCTTTTCTTTTTCTTTTTCTTTTTCTTTTTCTTTTTCTTTTTCTTCTTTTTCATCTTCAGCAGCTTACCTGTTTACCTATCTCTACATATTGTGAAACTATTTTTATTTGTTTCCACACTTTCCATCCATTCAGTTAGATATTTAAACTTTTCATCACAAATATGGTCAGGCTATTTCTGTTATTTTTAGGCTGTGTATAACAGGAAAAAAAAAAGGCAATAGGACAATTTATTCTGTAACAGGTCATTAGAGAGTTAAGATTGGAGGCAGTCTGGGCTGCAGTGACCATGCCCTAGTTGAGTATGTGATCTCGAGGAATATGGGCCTGATGAAGAACAAAATCAGGACCCTGAGTTTCCAAAAAGTGAACTTTAAGCTATTTAAAGATGTAGTAGATGAGATCCCCTGGAACACTGCCCTCATGGACAAGGGAACTGAACAGAGCTGGCAGCTCTTTGAGGTTGTTTTCCTTAGCATACAAGAACTTTCCATCTCCCTGTGTATGAAAGCAGGCAGGGAGGGCAGGAAACTGAGATGACTGAGCAAGGACCAGTTGGTCAAACTGAGGTGCAAGAAAGAAATGCACAGGCAGTGGAAGCAGGGACGTGTGGCCTGGCAGTAGTACAGGGATGCTGTCCAGATGCGTAGGGATGGGATCAGGAAAGCCAAGGCACAGAAAGAACTGAGCTTGGAAAAGGATGCAAAGAATCCTTTGGATTCTATAGGAGGGATTCTATAGATACAGAATATAGAAGGGATTCTAGAGGTACATTGCTCAGAAAAGAAAGGCCAAGGAGAGTGTACCCCCTCTGATGGATGAGGAGGGAGAACTGGTAGTGGCAGGCATAGAGAAGGCTAAGACACTCATCAGTTTCTTTGCCTCAGTCTTCACTGCCTGACAGGCTTCCCATGTCTCTCATTTACCTGAACCTCTAGGCGAGAGCTGAGGGAGCAAAGTCCCTCCCACTGTAAGTGAAGAGTAGGTTCGAGACCACCTGATGAAACTGAACAGGAACAGATCTATGGGGCCTGATGACATGCATCCCAGGGTCCTGAGAGAACTGGCTGATGTAGTTGCCAAGCCTCTCCCCATCATATCTGAAAAGTCCTATCAGGTGAAGTCCCTGGCGACTGGAAGAAGGGAAGCATCGCTCCCATTTTTAAAAAAGATAGAAAGGAGAACCTGAGGAACTACAGACCAATAAGCCTCACCTCTGTGCCTGGCAAGATCATGGAAAAGATCCTCCTGGAAACAATGTCAAGGCACATGTAAGACAAGGAGGTGATCCGAGACAGCCAGCACGGCTTCACCAAGGGCACATTGTGCCCGACCAACCTGGTGACCTTGTATGGTGGAGTGACTGCATCAGTTGACAAGGGAAGACCAACCGATGTCATCTACCTGGAGTTCTGTAAGGCCTTTTACACAGTCCCACATGACATCCCAGTCTCCAAATTGGAGAGAGATGGATTTGAAAGGTGGACCATTCAGTGGATAAGGAATTGGCTGGAAGGTCACACCCAGAGAGTGGTAGTCAATGGCTCTTTGTCCAGGTGGAGGCCGGTAATGAGTGGTGTCCCTCAGGAGTCTGCCTCAGGAACAATACTGTTTAATATCTTTATCAGTGGCATAGACAGTGGGATCAAATGCACCCTCAGCAAGTTTGCAGATGACATCAAACTAAGAGGTGCAGTTGATAAAACAGAAGGAAGGGATGCCATCCAAAGGGACCTGGACAAGCTTGAGAAGTGGGCCGACATGAACCTAATGAGGTTCAACAAGTCAAGTGCAAGGTGCTGCACCTGGGACAGGGCAATCCCAGACATGAGTACAGACTGGGAGAAGAACATATTGAGATTAGCCCTGCTGAGAAAGACTTGGCGGTTCTGGTGGACGAAACATTTGACATGAGCCAGAAGTGCGCTTTTGTGTCCAGAAGGTCAACTGCATCCTTGGCTACATCAACAAAGGAGTGGCCAGCAGGTCAAGGGAGGTGATTGCCCCCTCTGCTTTGCCTTTGTGAAGCCCCACTTGGAGTAGTGAGTCCAGGTCTGGAGCCCTTAGCACAAGAAGGATGTTGATCCTTCTTGATCAAGAGTACATCCAGAGGAGGGCCACAAAGATGGGGCTAGAGCACCTCTCCTATGCCCCATCTGTGTTCAAGGCTAGGCTGGATGGGTCTTTGAGCAACGTGATCTAGTGGGTGGCATCCCTGCCCATGGCAGGGGGATTGGAACTAGATGATCTTTAAGTTCCCTTCCAACCCAAGCCATTCTATGATTCTATGAACTTCCTGAAAAATACACCTGTAAAATGACCAGATTTTAGAAATTATATAAAACAGCTGGATATACTTAATAGATTGACAATAGTAATGTAATGTAGCATTGTAGTCATATGAAGTAATTTCCACAAACAAGAAAAAGGTATAAGATGGTGTTGTGGTTTAAGCCGGCTGGCAGCTAAACACCACGCAGCCGTTCGCTCACCCTCCCCCCTCCCTCTCTGGGATGGGGGAGAGAAACGGGAAAGTGAAGCCTGTGAGTTGAGATAAAGACAGTTTATTAAGACAGGAAAATAATAATAATAATAATAGTATTACTAATAATAATGTGTACGAAACAAGTGATGCACAATGCAATTGCTCACCACATGTTGACTGATGCCCAGCCTATCCCTGAGCAGCCGGCCCCCCCTACCCCGGCCAGCCACCCCTATATATTGTTTAGCATGACGTCAGATGGTATGGAATACCCCTTTGGCCAGTTTGGGTCAGCTGTCCTGGGTCTGTCCCCTCCCAGCTCCTGCTGCACCCCTAGCCTGCCCACTGGCAGGACAGAACAAGAAGCTGAAAAGTCCTTGGCTTGGTGTAAGCACTGCTCTGCAACAATTAAAACATCAGCATGTTATCAGCTCTCTTCTCATCCTAATCCAAAACATAGCACCCTACCAGCTACTAGGAGGAAAATTAACTCTGTCCTAACTGAAACCAGGACAGATGGAATAGACCAGGATGGATTTACCAAGAATAAATCAAGCCTGACCAGCCTGATTGTTTTTTGTGAAGAGATGCCTAGGTGTGTGGACCAAGGGAAAGCAGTGAATGCATGACAGCATCTATTATTTAAAAGATATGCAAAAGTCAGTATTTCATATGTCTCTATATGACTTTCCGAATCCCAGTTCTCCTTTATCTCTCTCCTCCCCTACAGGATAGTTAATCATAAGATTTGTACTTTTCAAAGATTTCACACTACCATCACTACCAATAACCATGTATACTTACACATATGAGTATAAATTCACATGACAGTGACTAATGGATGATTGTATTTTTTGTGCAGTTTATTGTGCTGTCAGTAATGTCAGCCATTATTCTATCTGACATGGATAGCATTTTCAGATTGATGTGTTTAAAATTAATGAGGCATTTCTTCTCTCTGTGAAGAAGCTAATAAAGAAAATTTTCCCCTATGAATTATGTAAATTAATTTATAAACATTAACTTAATTTTCAGAGTTTTGTGTTTTTTCCCAGCAATTCATCCTAACATTTAGAGGTTGAAAGAGCTTCAGTGAGTGGAATACTAAACTTCAAAAAAAGATTTTTACAAAAGTAAATGAAATGGTGTCAATCTTCAAGGAAGAAAAATGAAGAGTTTAATGGTATGCACCAGCTTTTCAAACAAGAAAAACAAATTTAAGGTTACAGAAATTTATTAAATGGAAAAATTTACTCATTCAATTATGTGCATAACTGAGTGTGGTTTTGAAAGCTTTTTTTTTTTTTTTTTTTTCTTAAGAATATTACTGGTATATTGAGAAACAATTGCAGTTCTTGGGTAACGATCCTGTATGTTAGAACTGTGATGCATGTAGTCATATATTTTTCTCATCATATATGTGTGTTGATAAAGAGGCATGTGTGTGACCATTATTGAGTTCGGAGAATCACATACAAGATGAATACAACAAAGATAACCAACAGATTTCCAAGTACTGGAAGCTGAAACAGTATTCACTTTGAATTGCAATTACTTCAATTGCAGCTTTAGTTAAACAGCTCACAAGAGAAGAGAAGAAGAACTGGAGACAGAAAAACCTTGAATACAAAAGGCACAGAGTAGTGTGTATCTTTTCATTATTTGCAATTAATTTTACCAATCTGCTGCTTATTATGGTAACATTTTGACATAAAAAGGGGAAAGGCTCTTCAAATCCTGCCTCTAAATATCAACATTGGAAGTAAAATTCACCCTACTGTCTTCTAATAAGGTGTGTGTATGTAAGAGAAGTAGTAGAATATTGTAACTTCATGAAGTCTTTATGTATAAACATGTTTTAAGGCAATGAAATATCTCAGTTTTACTCATTTTTGATAATTTATTTTTTTCCAACAAAATTATTTTCTGTACTGATAACTGACATATTCCACTATACTTGCACTTGTGAAAATATATTATTTTCCATCTTTTCTTGTTTTCATATGGTAACCCTTTTAATTGAGAATCTCTGACACTGTCCCAGATTCTTGATTTCAGTGCAGCATGGCACACCAGATTAACCTGTTGGTATTCTCTGGTATTTTGTGGAAATTCAGTTCAATTATATGCCAGTATCTTGCACCGGTTTTGAGCACAGCATCTTCACTCTTAAACAATAGCTACAAAATTATTTCCAGGAAATAATACAAGCTCAGCCATGCTGCAAGCTAGCCTGGTCTTAACTATATGCACTTAGTGAGCTTATTAGCTTGGATGTAGTACTATGTTTGATACAACTTGAGGTTTCTGGCTAGGAGCTGGCTTGGGGCAATAGTATGCCTGACAAGTATGTCTGCATTTAATCATATACATATTCTTATGCTTGCAGTTTTCACAAAAATAGTTGGCTAAGAATAGTTCCATTCTTGTAAAATATTTCATTCCCATATACTTGCATATGTATATCTACACAAACTTGCAAGTATGTATTAGATTGATCTGACCTGGATGATAAGGTTTTCTATTTAATGATTTATGCAACAGCATCATTGATCTGAGTTGAAAGGGTGAGTTATTTAGTCATTACTTCATTTGCATATGAAATTATTTGCACTTGTAATGCCATAGTACAGACTGGAGCATATACTAACCTTATGAAAAGGCAAGTAAATAATCTGAATTTTAACATGCAGAAATTCCAGCAGGGATGTGTAGGATGACTGACACTTGGATGAATGTTTTATGCGTGGGTAACTCAGTCTTACTAGTGATAAAGCAATCTAAATTACTTCAGTTCTCATCTTCTTCCATCACTTTCTGAAGTGTCCAGAAATACTGACAAGTTATTTCACAGTTTATTGGGAAGGAACTGGAATAATTCATGTCAAAAGAATTGCAGAATATGTTTCTAGAAGACTGCATCAGTGGAGTGCAGTATCTGTGAGGAAATTGTTGCTCCCAGATATGGCTTTTCATTTTGGTGGCCGACAATAAGTAACCTTGAGCACTCTAATCCTCTGAGATGACTTTGTAATGAATTAGCATCCAAAAAGGATTACATACTTAACTCCCATCAGGTGTCTGACTGGAGTTTTTTTGCAAACTTGTAAACTTCAAGGAGAGTAAAATTATAAAAGTCCTAAAGGCTTTTAGCTTATTTTAAAATTTTCCCAAAAGTACTTGGGGATTTTGAACCCCTACACCACCTAGAACGTACATACAATTTTATTTTTCCTCATCTTTACTTTTTTGTAAAGCCTGTCATTCCTTTCTAAATGTCATTTTGTACAGCTGCCAGCTATACAAGCATAAATGCAAAATAACTCCTCTAACTGATACCTATTACATTTACACTGAATTTAGATGATCCTGTTATTGAAACAACATCTGGGCTACTACACTCCTATTTAGTTGTGCCAAACAGTTTAGAGCAATGATGTGTATAGAGAGGATTTTTCTGCTAGACATTTTCTAATTTATCTTTGTTGTTCTACATGTGTAATTATGCAAAAACCACTTTTGGAAACTTATTACATTGATTATAGAAGAGAATAAAGGTGATACAATGCTCTCACTAACTTAAATATACAAAAGGCAATAGAGTTTCAATGGTGGAAGTAAGAGTAGAATTTATGATGGTAATATTTCTAATCTTCCTATGAATACACCAAATAAGCAAAACATAACAAAATGAGCTGGAAGCATCTTCTACCTTTATTATGGGCTTCATCATTCCCTCCCGCCTCACTTCTGTCTTTTAATATTCTCCTTTTGCCATGTTGAGTTCAATTTATAAACTATTTAAGAGAGAGGACTGTCTATTCCAGATTGGAAAATCTTCCTGTTTGCAGTCTTCTAAAGATTCTTAGTAAGAAATATAATTTAATACACTGCATTAAAAAATCAACTCCAGTAAATTAATGAATCTTTTGTAGAAATTAGAATATTTAGGAACATTGCTTTCACTTCAGAGGGTATCAGACAAGTAAATTCCAGAAATCTAGATCAATATTAAGCTACTCATATATTACATTTAAATTTGCAAAAGAATTAGTGCCAATAAGAATTTGTCCTCTTATGCAAAAGGATACAGCAAGCTGGATTACACTTCCAATGAAGTTATGATCTCAGCTGCAACACTGGCATAAATTTTAGTGATTGCGGTAATTAATGAAAGATAACTTAAAAGACACTATTATCTAAAATGTAGACTCTTAGAGAACTAAGGGGAAACTTAGATAACTTTAGTTTTGGAAATGGAATTTTATTGGCTCTGCTCTGTATATGTAAAAATCATAGAACTGTAATTTGGTTTGGGAGGGATGTTCAGAGGTCCTCCAGTGCATATCTTTGGATGAAAGAGGTCTATTTAGATCAGGTTGCTCAAGGCCATGTCCACTGCTTCTCTATTGCTATGCACTCCTAAGAAGAGTCTGGCAATATCTGTATCCTTTAGTTAGGTAGCTGTAGACAGGATTGAGCTCAGCGCCTGAGACTTCTCTTCTCCAGGCTGAAAAAGCAGAGCCCTCTCAACCTCTCTTCATAAGTCATGTTCTTCAGCCCTTGACCATCCCAGTATGGTGACCCTCTACTGCATCTGTTCCTGTATGTCACCATCATACTTGTACTGGAGAGCCAGAGTATGCATGCTTTTGGCCTTCTTTGCTTCAAAGTCACAGTGATGCCTCGTGTTCAAATTATCTTCAACTAGGACTTCCAGATCCTTTCCTGCAGAACTTTTGCCCACACAGTCAGCCCCCAGACAATAGTGTTGCAAAGGGTAACTCCTGCCATTTACTGAACATTGCCCTTGATATAATTGAATGTTTGAGGTTCTGATCAGCCTGTTTCTCCAGCCTGTCCAAGTCTGAAGAGCAACTTTGCCCTACAGCATATTGATTCCACACCCTCCCCCCCCCCCATTTTAAACTGCAAACTGCCTAAAAGTGATATCACTGTCCTATCATCCAATTTGTTAATGAACACATTAAACAGTAATGGTCCCAGTACTGTTTCCTGAGGGACCCAGTAGTTATCGGCTTTGTGCTGACTTTGCACCACTGTTACAGCACTCTTGAATTTGGCAGTCCAAAAAGTTTTGCAATTTTTCTATGTACTTCATGGTCTCCTTATTCAGCCCACATTTCACTGATTTGGTGATAAAGAGAATATAGGAGACTCTCAAAGGCCTTTCTAAAATCAAGGTATACACAACCACTGCCCTGCCCTTTTTCACTATGCCCTTTATCACAGAAAGCAAGTTGATCAGGCATGATGTCCCCATGATACACCTATACCAGCTGCTTTCAATTACCTTCTTGTCTTTCATGTGCAAAAAGTGTCTTTTAGGAGGATTTGTTCCGTAGACTTCCCAGAGACTTAGGTAAGGCTGACCACTCTGTAGTAATCTGGATTGACATTTTTGTTTTCCTTGGAGATGGGTGTGGCCTTTACCTCTTTCCAATATCAGGAACTGTTCCTTGATGTCACCTTTCAAAGACAGTAGAGAGTTGACTTGCATTGACATTGGCCAGCTCCTCCAACACCCTTGGATGTATATCACATTTGGTACCTGGGGCTTGTGCATGTCCAGATAGGTTAAGTTGTATTGAACTGTTTTCTATCACATTGTTCTTTTCTTTTGCTACTGATGTATACACATTTGTTTTTGCTTTTCTAGTTGTCTTGTTACTTTCAGTTCCAGGTGTGCTTTGTCTTCCCTGACTCCATTCCTACATGTGCAGGCAATGTCTTTGTACTCCTGCGTCCACTTTCTGTGTACCTCCTCTCTCCATCTAAGCTTATACAAGAGCTCGATGTTCATCCATGCTGGCTTTTTGCCATGCTTCCTTGCCTTCCTGCACACTGAACAGGGCTATTCCTGTGGTCACAAAAGGCTGTCCTTGAAAATCAGCCAGCTCTCCCATGACACTTTTCTTTCTGAGACATTTTCCTATGGGATGCTGCTAAGCAGGTCCTTGAGGAGGCTAAAACTTGCTTTTCTGAAGTCCAGAACTGTAATTCTGTCAGTCTTACTCACTTCTCTTAAAGTTCACAGTCTCAGGGTCACTGCAGATCATTTTCTAAGGAGATTGTGATTTGAAATACCCATAATAAGATTAACTGTTGCTAAGAGCCACAGTGAAACTGATACTGTGAAAGTATTAGAGATAATTAAAATTAGTTTACTAGAGAAATATTTCGTACAAAAATATTGAGAAAGATGACCTCCAGATGGCACAAGAAGGAAAGCTGTAATAATTGTCTCAGTCTACTTATTATAGCAGTTTAATACATAATGCTAATTTTACTCTTGTGAAATGTCATGAGCAAGACAAAAAACTAGAAATTGTGTTTAATTAATGGCAAAATGGTCTCTGCATCCAGAAGGGAGAAGGCAAATACTACTCAGGTTGATTTTTATTTTATTTTTCTTCCAAAGGAAGACTTAGATCACAGACTAGGCACTTACAAGGACCACTAAGGATACTACAGGGATACTAGAAGATTAATTTTAGTTTTGAGGTATTAAAATGAATACCTAGGTTGGTGTAGGTATAGCTGATCCTGGTTTGGGCTATGGGGATGAAATATTCCCATGTAGACCTGTTTTTTTAAATTTTATTTATTTATTTATTTATTTATGTTCTTATGATTGATGACTTGGCTTTTCCCTCCTACCTTTTTTCCAGCATACAGTAGAAATGATCAGTGTTTCTTGGTTTTAGCTGCTCTTTCTGTTGAGGAATATATTAATGTATTTATCAGGATTACTATTATTTTTAATATATATTCAAAACACCCTCCTCATATTACTTTGTGGTTTCTGCTGTTTTTCTTATGTCCCTCTGCTTACCCTACTGATTTTCTTCAATTTGTAGCTCCTAATTTGCATTCAGTAGCATTGCTATCCTTTTTTTCCATTCCTTGTATGCTTTTAATTTGTTTTCACTTTTAACCTAGATTGATTTTTCAATCCAGTCTGATCTCTTCTTTGCACACTTTTAAAAAAATCTTATGTGATTTCTATGTACCGGAGAATTTGTTTCTCTTTCTCTCTCTCTCTCTCTCTTTCTTTCTTTCTTTCTTTCAGATGATGCTTGCTGAATTTGTGAAAGTTCTAGTTCTTAAAGCACCATGTCTGTGAATTTCAGCAAGACATTTTATTTTATTATTTTATTTTTTATTTTTGGACTGAGATTAAATGACAATCACTCGTTTCTGAAATCTCGCAAATTTTCCTAAGGGAGGGAGTTTTTTCAAACCCTCTAAAAATAGAGAAGAGATATCTCAGTGTTTTACTTCTTACTAAGTATCAGATATGAGGTACTGTGAACATTTCAGCTATGAAAAAGTTGGATCATCTTGTACACTAGAGGAATCACTGTGAGACATATATCTATAGAAAACCACTATTTAGGGCCTGTCACTCCCAGAATCACTTGTCAGCACAGTGATGAATTCCTGTTCTCAGGAAAGAAAGGTGTGGGATGTAGAACAAGTCCAGCAGATAGGAAGTTTGAGATCAGAGGGTCTGTCTAGGTCAAAGAGTTCTTAGAATTTTATTCTGTAACTTATGGTAACATTGAATAAAAAAAAGTTAATGAACCAACACTGACCATGTTGAAATTACTTCCAATAATATAAGTATTTTTTACATATTACAGATATATGTTAAAACATTTTGCATTTCCTGAATTCCATCTGCCCTGACAGCTATAAAGGACAACAGGAACTCTGAATTGCACTAACCTCCTAAGAGCACTGAAAGGTAAAATGGTGTATGTGGTGAGGGAATCAGCTGGCCAAAGAGCTGGTACCTGCTGAGTTGATGAGGCAGGTCAAGTGAAGTTTAAATTGACTCTAAACCTTAGAGCAGGCTGAGGTTTTTTGTTTGTTTGTTTTGTTTTGTTTTGTTTTTCTTTTCCTGCCATATTTCAGATGCTGACTGCTCAGGCATGAGGTTTTGATTCAAGCACAGGTGTGGGTTAACAATTACTATCTGCAGGAGACCTGTCAGCAAGAGGAGGAGTATTATGTCTTCAGTGGGTACTGGTTATTCTCTGGATAAATTGTCAGTATTGCATTCAAATGCTCAGTTGAGGTTTAAACTCCTTCTGGAATTTCCAAAGAACATTCATGTTTTTAAGGAAACCAAAGTATTTCTCAGCTATATTTTGTCCCAGATACACACACCTTCATTCTTAAATTGAGACAAAATGTACAGTTTGTCATTATGATATGTATAGTATATTATGAGAAAGTCTATGTAATTTTTACTAAATGTAGAAACTGAATTTTATGAAATGCAAGGCATATTTGAATGTACATTATCTCTTTCCTACCTTTGGAACTTCTAATATATTTCATTTTGATCTCAAACTTCAAGGTTAAAGCTTCAAAATCCTTTCTCATAAGCCAAAGAATTACTGTGGTTTATGTATTCGCTCAATACCATATCTTAAATGTAAGGAAAAACTTATCTATTTCTTTTTGATGTTTATGATATTGATGATGGCTTTACCATTCAGTGGGACAACCCCAAATTTAGCTAAAATTATGCTAAATAAACCCACCTGCTACAAAAAGCAGTACAAAATAAAAATAGTTAAATATGAACTTTGGATGGTAAAATGTTAGTGTAAATTAGCTTAAGAAAAATAGAAAACAGCTCAAAGCTACTTTTTTGTTTGTTTGTTTTTCCCACCATTATAGAATGAGATATAAGTGATTCTATGCTATTTATGTCTTAAATTTGATCTGTTTCATAGCATATTTTCTTTTTGTGTCCAGTTAGTAAGTTTAGTACCATATTAAATATTATATAAACAATAACTTTTTTTTTAAACTCTTATATTTTATCATGTTCTTTCCCACTTTTTGTGTCATCTCCTTTTTACAGAGATTAACACAGATTCAAACTAGATTATTATTATTATTATTCTGATTATTCTACAAGACAGAAGAAGAATGCATGATAGAGAACGTACTGGTTTTCTCCGTTGAAGAACATATGGGCTTTTCTATTGACTTGCACTACTGTAATTATTTAGAAAGAAATGTGTTTAACCACTACCAAGTAGCCTAAGGATAACACTTGTGGTACAGGAAGGGATGGAGCTTAATTTCTTTTTCAGTTGGTTATAGAATTGTTTTGGTTCTTTTCAAAATTGATTTTAAAAATAGTTATGAAGTAGACATCCACAATGTATTTAAAGTACATGTTCTGTTCTACTAAAAACATAACATATTTTTATATATTGTCATAGATTCTTGATGCAAATATGCCTTAGGAATAAAATGTGAAACTTTTATTTGGTGTTGTTAATATTTTGAAGAAGTTTTCATAAATGATTGTGTTGTTTTATCATTTTATAGACAGATTAATGCAGTAAATCCTCCCCCCACCCCCCTTATTTTCTAGAAAACAATGGAAATCATAAAAAAAAAAAAAGTGCACTTTTTGCTACGTAGGGCAAAATTTTCACATGGAGGACTTCTTACTGTTGGTTGCCACTTGCTGCTAATGACCAATACCATGATCTTGGTATCCTTTAGGGAATACATTTTTCACATGCATAGAACTGAGAAAGCTAATCTGGGAAGACTTTTTGATTATTATAAAAATTGAAATAAGTTCTATAAGGAAAAAAAAAAAAACATAAATCTTTGATTTTCTACCTATCTATTTAATGACATTACTGAACATTTCCAGAATGAATATTCCATTTGAAATAATAAAGACAAAAAAATCCCAAAGATCAGCTGAACAAATTTTCAGTGAGTTTAGACCTGATGATATGCATCATAAAACAGAAGTTGTCATTAGCATAATTTTCAACAGAAAATGTTGTCTTTCTTAGATAACACTTCAAACCTTGAACCAGAAAACATTAAAGGACTAAATAGGGATTTGTTGTCCTGGATGCGATGAAAGAATGATAAATGTCTTAAAGATCCAGATAAATTATGATTTCTCCTTGAAAAGATCTCTTGGGGTGCTTGCAATAACACATTCTCTGGTAAACTATATTATTGCAATAATTACACTACACTGTTATTCATGGGTAAGAAGCCAGTGAAGTAGCTTCATTGTTTAATGAAGTAAAGAAAGATTTCTCTCCTAAGCTTAAAGCTGTGCATCTAATGCAAGCTAAACCTATCATGTCAAACTGATAGACCTCTGGGTGAGAGGATTAGACTGACCCATTACTATAGAGATGAATTAAGCATATGTATCTATGTATTGTATTGTATGCATTCTCCATTTGCTTTGATTTCTATGTGGTAGAAGTACAGGCAAAGACTCAAATCCATATTTTCACCAGATTTCATGAACACCTCTGTGGATTTAGAGCAGAAATGTCGTTAAGAACATTGCCTACCATTTTAAATGGTAATTTGAAGGGAAAAATAGAGGGCTCAGAAAACAAGCATTTTGCATTGTGATTTAAGTAGTAGAATAATCCATGTATTAAGAAATACAGAGAAACAGATGCAAAAAATATATACTTAATTTTCAATCTTATAAAAATGCTCAAATAACAAATTTACAGCAGGATGCACTTGACATATAAAAATAATTACCTGAAGAAGAGAAAATCTGCCCCACATCTCTGCTTTCAATATGTCTGCCACACTGGCAGTAACATGGAACAGTATAAATTTTGTGTTCAACTTCAGCAAATATCAAGACGTAATGTGTAACACAGAGTTTATACTGTAGTGCCAGTTTTATGAAACAAAGAGGCAATCTCAGATTTTATGCATCAGTAGGACATTGATTGATGGTTGCAGGTTGCAGGTCTCCAAAAATAAATCTGCCTTAACTTTATTACTGTTTATATGCATGTCATGAACAGTAGCGTAGGACTGCAGCCAAAAAAAAAAAAAAAGAAAAGAAAAAAAAAGAAGAAAAAAAAGACACCCTCCCCCAGCCCCCAAGATTTTTATTGCCCCATCTTATTTTCTGTAATTGTAGAGACTTTAAAAGGGTGAAATAAACCCTTGGCAGTTCTACTACCTCAGCACTAGCTTTTATGTTAACTTCCAATGTTATAAATCATGGCAACTGCATAGCTAGGTATTACTATTGCATAGTGAAGGAAAGTTAAAACAGAATTCATTGATGAACTTTCCTAAATGATTTGTAAGAGTGCAAAAAGCCTCAGGTGAGTTTCTTACTCAACAGCGCATAAGTAGTGTTCTAAATTAAATTGAAAGGGGATAATTTTGGGGCTATTTACTATCTTATGACACCTCTGTCAGAAGGAATTCGTGAAGCAGGATATGCTTCACCACCCAAAATAGACTGTTACCTCCATGTCTTACAAAAATTTGCAAAAGTGAATGCCTGTGCTCTATAGTTCTGCTTCCTTTATTTTGGATGCTTTCATATCTGGGGGATGTTCTCCGTTGCTAAACATCATGAAATCCTTGCAAGCAAAACATTTGAGAAATGGCATAATGTCTTTCTGTGCCTTGACATAATTCAAAGACATATAATTCAATAAACACTAAGTAAAAAACCATAATTTTTAGCTTTTTTTCTTTTTTTTTGGTGCTAATGGTGGTAATTTTTGTATTCTTCAGGGAAATATATTTATTTTGTGATAGCTTGGGGTTTGTGGTTTGGTTGTCTTTATTTTTCTTTTTAGATCTGTTAGACAGGAATTCTATCTTTTTTTTCCAGCTGGTTGCTGAACAGGTTTAACAGTAGATTAGTGGATACTGGGAAGCCCAGATGTTTCTAGGAGGTCTCTGTACTATAGGATTTATGAAGTAGATCTAAGGTGATTTATTACCTCGTGTGATGTACCTATGTTTTGGAGCTCTGTAGGGGCATCTTTGTTAGTAGGTCTTAAAATTTCAGGGTATTAGCTCACATAACTAATCTATAGACCATAAGTGCGAGCAATCTTTACAATATATTTTGCATCTTGTGTATTTCCAAATCGCTTTGGTAGGTGAAAAATTAAATCTCCACAAATCCTTCTAAATGTTTATTATTATTATTATTATTTTCTCCTCACCTTTCTAGAGTTATGTTATCTCATAAGAGATAGCAGGATAAAGAATAAAAGCACACATGCACACACAAAAAGCAGTGTCTTTTCTATCAAACGTCGAATAGCTATAACAGCAATTTGGTTTTGATTCACAGGAAAAATATAGAACCAGTGTTTTAATTTGCAAGCAAAGATGCCCGAAGAAGACTTCTGAAAACAAATGAATTTAGTAGTCCTAATAGCTAAGTGAAATTAGTCTTCATCAAATTAGTATTAAAAAATCCAGTCTTTCATTCTTTGTTTCTTCTTTATATCCTAATTTCACAAAATAAAGGATTAAATAACTGAACTTAGGTTACAATATTTTAGTGGTATTTTCCTACTTTATGTTTTGTTTTTGATATTTCTCACTCTGTTGCCATTATAGGCAAGGTAATGGAGGAAAGTCAGAGGAAACGGTGCCATTTCTATACAAGTGGAGTGTGACAATTTTTACAGTGTTTTTAAAATCCTACTGTCCCAATCAACTTTGCTGAATATCTTCTGAATGTAGATGTACTTTACTAGATTTATAGCTGTCATTTTCAGAGGATTTTTGATTACTAATTTGTGTACTTTTCTCATTTCTGTCTTTTTTAACTTGTAATTTAAGTTATTAATTGCATCTTCTACTCTTTGTCTTCTTAACTGACACTGAAGGTCTTCTTAATTCCCGCTGAAATTTGTAGCAACTGGGAGAATTGTTCATCTCTAGACAAATAGGAAATTTAGTGTGTTAGTTTGCTGGTCTTGTTTTCTGTGTTTTTCCTTCTTATGAATTACTACTAATCCTTCCCTAGTAACTTCTTTTTGTTTAAACATAATCTAGGCTAAAAATCATAAATGCTGCTTTGCATATCTGTTTTGCTCCCACAAATGGTAGTTGGGTAAAATCCTATATGTTTTGACTTAGAAACTTGAAAAATTAGAAATAAAGCACAAAAGATGACATAAAATATCCTGTCTCTTCTGGTTCCTTTGGTCCAAATCTGATATATCTGATAGATTTTGGATACTTCTAAGAACCCCTCATTCTGTAGGATTCTTTACCAGATATATAATTATTTGCTGCTATGACAGCTCTTCCATAGGTACCTAAAGCAAAAATACATATTACTTGGCCATCTGAATACACAGGCCAGAGAACCATCTGGCAGCTGGTGTTTGAAAGAGGTAAATTAACATCATCTTGAAGCCACATGAGCATGTGAGAATTTTGGCTGACGACTCTCAATGGTATGTACCATTGCACCATTTCTACACAAAGCAGGAGAAAAAGAAGTACAAATATCAAAACACTGGGGAAAAAAGTCGTATTTAGAAGTGGCTAATAGGGTGTGTAGAGGAAAAGCATGTGATTTCAGTCATTCTGTTTTTTGGGGGTTGGGTGCTTTACTGTTCACAGTCCAGAGTATTTCTCTGATAGTAGTTGTCAATGCCAGTATTTCAAATAAATGACTATAACTCACTCTACTTTTAACAATGTAGTAACAGAGAATACATGGATTGTATTCTGTTTTCATGAAAAGTGTTCTTCTGTTCAGAGTGCTTTCCAGAAAAATGGGAAATATGGTTTCAGTCACCTTCTCTGCTGAATGCACTCAAAGACCAGTTTCTTCCTTTCCAAGACTACATGAAGCAAGAAGCTAAGCAACATGTATGCATCCCATTGTTTCTACTGATAGTATGGGACTGGGCAGAAAGAGTTCTGTAAAGGTATGAAAGAGATTCCAGCTCAGCTCTTAGAGTATTCAGTATGGAGAGGGGACTTGGTTCCCCCAAGTGCAGAGCCAAAAGGCAAGAGCTGACAGTTTTGCTATTCTGGGTTTAAACTTGGAACTATGAGAGCTATTTGTTTTTTGAGCTTCAGGTTCTGATACAATCTCTGGTGGTGGTGGTGAATGTACCTTTCTGATACTGTATATATCTGTAACTGCTGCAGACAGTCTGACGTCTGTGGTACGGAGAGAAAGAGACCTCCCTCTTATGTAGCTGCTGTTTGTTGGCTGAGCTCTACTTGAATTTGAGTGGAGAGAATTTGCATGAGCCAACATTATTGCCAACATGCCATAAAACGACTGACCCAGATATTTATTTTATGGATGAAAAATTAGTCTCTGGATTTTCAAGTGGAACTATCCTCATATTTGTGTTTGTTCCTGCTATAACAACATGGAAAGAGACAGTTGATCTTTGTTTCACATCGTCAAGTTAACAAATGCAAACATTGACTCCATGTTTTTAGAGTAGTAATATGTTTGTTAGCACACTATGAACAATATGCTACAAATATAACCTAGTTAGTAGAACTACATCTGTTAATGGTATTAATTAAAGGTATAAAGTTAATCATAATTTTAAATGCTAGGTCACTTTTCACTGCTGGGAAGAACACTGGCAGTTTTCCCATGGTAGACAGTTCTGAAAAAGTGACAATTATGTGATCGTTCCTGTTTCCCAATATTGAAGACAACTGTAACTGTTCCAAAAATATACTAGGAAAACTACCTCAGGCAATATTTCTTGTTCTACATTTAAAAGTCATTACAACAGTGGAAGTTCATTATATATCTTAATAGACACGTTTCTGTTATGACAGACAGGTAAGTGGTCTTGAAATTTAGTCTGTTGTTAACATTGAAATGGAAGTATATACTGGACAATGTTGTCATGCCTGATATTTCAGAACACTGAACTGACAGCAATTGTCAGGAAAGACTGAATGGCTGTCACAGGATGCACACAATACCTGATAGTCCAGTTCAGCTGTATACCTGAACTGGAACACCAGATCAGCAGTGTACTTAAAACGTGCTGAATTTTAAATCTCTCTGAAATTAATAAGCTTTAAAAAAGAACTTAAGCTGAAGGAAATAGTTAATTGCTATATTGAATCATTATCTATGGGGGTGTTACTTCATAGAGCAGAAAAATAAGCTTGGGAGACTGATTCTGTAAGTATTCCTGTAAACTCTAAAAATGAACTTTTCTGGGTGGGAGATAAGGTGGATATCAATTATTTTTATTTCTGTTTTTCTCCTTCCTGTTGACTGTAGTAAATGATAATAAACATTTGAAAAATGTTTATAAATAGAGGGGAAAAATAGAAATCTCCCCATAGAAATTTGAGGGGAAAACAGTGAGAATGGTGTTATGATCTCTGAAGCAGGAATTTGTAGTCCAGCCTTTTATGTCTGTTTATTTTTAGATAGCAGGAAAAAAAAAAAATCTTTGAAATTTGAAGGAAATAATTTCCAGTCAATGTCATGGTTTGGCTGCACATGAGAGAACCTGTGTTGCAATCATATCAATGCTTTCTGGTTTTGCTGATTTGACTCAGTAGCTCTTGTTACTGCTTCATGCTACTACCTTATTATTTATTCCTGTACGCTACCCAGAACAAACATTTCTTTGTGTGTGCTTAGATTTTTATTTTGCTAAAGAAATGCTCAACAAATTTTTATCTAAAATAAATCAAGTTTCGTGTGTAGGTTTTCAGTCTTTCTGAGGACTAGCTTTTTTTTTACAAAAATCATTTGCAACTCCAGAACAGATGTATGTGTTTACTAAGATACAAATCGTTTCGCAAATATTTAAGATGACAGTCACATGGACACCACTGTTTATATGATATCTCAATATATGTCCAAATTTGGAAATAGAATGATTTCAAAAAAATTGTGAATTTTTTGTTACCACAGAACATGGCTAATGAAGTGTACAAACAACTCTAAGCAATTTCATCATAGTAAATTTTGCTAGATTTTGGGAATGTTACTTGCATTAATTCATATACAAAAGAAATACATATTAAGTGTAAGAAGATTGCTCTTTTTTCTTTATTATAAACATTAAAACACATGAAGTTACACAGTTGTTCTTCTGTCTTTGGTCTTAAAGATGATTACTTGATCATTCTTTCATATTGTTGCAGCTTGCTGTTGCTAGTGATTCATCTTCAAATCATCTCAGTCAGTTCTTAGCTGAAAAGCTAATTCTACTTACATATAAATACAATTTCATTTTATACCCATTGACATTTGAAACTTTGTGCATCCATTAAGCCCTGCAGATTGTTTGAACAATGTGATCTGGATATTAATAAAAGAAGCTTTCAGAGTTCGTTATCTCCATTTGTACTCATACTTTTTTGTGGTGCTTGTTTGTGATATACTTTATGTTTCAGATGTCAAAAAAAGTGAGGTTACTGGTATTCCTGTACAAGTGCCTAATTTATGGGGAAAAAAAAAAAGGTAAATGGATTGATGGGGAATACACAGATATAAAAGGCAGAAATTGAAATGGTTATGGGGATAAGTAGTTATGACTTTGATTTTCAGATTATCTGGTACTGGCATGTAGTTCTAGTCTATGCAGATAAAGTCTGCATGTATTTGATAGTAATAATCTTCCACTTAATTTATTTGTTCCTGAACCACTGAAGGTAAAATAAGAGACAATAATGCAGCTGGCCAGCCTTGCCAAATGTGACTGAGAATGTTAGGGCAAAATTTTGTGAACAAAATGCTGTCTATTTTTTAGACTGGTTGAGGAGAACAAGCTGGGGAAGGAATTAACATAATAAATGCTTTTAAAGCATCATATAAATATCTATCTAGAATTAAGCCAGTCTTTGCTGGTAGATCTTCACTTGCGTAAGATTTTTTATTTATTAATACCATTTTATACAATTGCTTAAATATGCCTGCTAACCTGTTTGCATAGTTCATTGGAGACAGTGAGCACAGTGCATCTCAACATTTATTTCCAGCAACTCAGAGTTGGCAGCCTATAAGGACAACTGGGAACAAATAGCACAGGGGCTCTGATTTTCCTTTACTTCCTCAACTCTGTATGTTTAGTTTGCATAACAAAGCCTCATGGCCTTGATATTAACTAGATCTTCTGGCTTTTATGAAAATACAAATACTAATTGCTTTTTTTTTTTTTAAGTTTTAAATTTGCATATTTTTTTTTTTCAAATACTGGGAAGGATCTCCTATGTTTTCTTCAAGATAATGTCCAGACTTAGTAGCCGAATATTAAGGTTGTAAGGCCAAATACCTTTTCTGCCAAATGCCCTTCCCACAATATTAAATGACAATAGGGACTACAAGCAAACCTATTCCTCTTAATTTGACAGACAAAAAAAAAAAATTAAAAAAAATCCACCAATCTAGCTTAATAGTATATAATGGTAGATCATGATGGAAGAGTAGTGCAAGTTCTCATATTTTTACCCAAATTCAAATGAATTATACAGTTCCTACAATTGGCACCAAAGAAATATGTATGTTAGCCTAATGAGGAATTATTATGAATAGGGAATTTTAGGAACATAACTATATCTAATCTCAGGCCTTCCAAATCAGTTGATGCAAGAGTAGGGCTGCCATATATTGACTGAGGATCTCCTAGATGACCACAACATGTTGTTTATCATGTGTGAAGAGGTTTGATCATTTCTTGAAGCATCAGACTCACTCTGTATACATATAGACTGTATAGCACAGATTATGGCCATTACATTCAGCATTTTTAGAAAATGTCAAACATACCTTTGATGTCCTAAAACTGCTTGTGTAGATCAGATGAATGGCAACCACTGGTGAAAAGTGTGATGCTATTAACGATGTAATAAGTACTGTAATGGGTAACCCACACACCTGGAAATCTAGGATAAACATACCAGTCCCTCCAAATTTATTCAGACAGGATTTCCAGATGGAAAACAAGTGCAAGTGTTGTTAAGCAATGATGTGCAAGTGAAGAAAAAGCTAGGCACACAGTGCGTTACAAGTATGAAAAGGCTTACTTTGTTCGCCTGCAGAGCCAATCAGTTAAGGATGTACTAGTGGTTAAGGATTTCTGAATATAAAGATACAAGAAGTAAATGATGAACATCTTTGGGGAGAATAGCACTGTCTTGATACAGAGAGCCAAACCCTCCTTCCCCTTTTACTCTACATGCCTTTTATTCTTAACAATAAATTATCAGTTTATAAGCTATTTTGGAAAGCTAGCAAGAACATTTTGATTGATGTCATATTTACACTTTGGTTGGCAAAAGCAGATTGCATTTGCCTGTACTCCAAACTGCATTTGGAATACAGAGTAAATTTGCCTTTTTTTTTTTTTTTTTAATAGCCAGTGAAATTCAGATAAAAACGAAAAGAGTGGCTGTAGCCATTCCTCTGTAATAGTTCTGTGGATGCAATGTAGGAACAGAACTCTCTGGAGGATGCTCCTTTGCTGCATCTCACCAATACTGGACTTGTCCTCACCAGAAATTAGGTAGAGCTGCAACAGCATAAACTTCACCTACAGCAAACCTGCCTTGATACTGTGGCTATATATACATATATATGTTGTGTTTTTTAAACTTGTCTCTTACCTTGGATAATTGAATAGTCACAGGGTTTGAGATCTAGCAAATAGAAAAATGCAAGATACTGAGGCAACTTTTCCTCAGATAAAGCTTGCAAATTGAGGGATATCATTTTGTGTAGGAGAGATGAAGGCTCTATATCAGATGGCATTTACAGGGTATGTTTTTAGTGTTGCATTCATGCGTTACACTCTCAAGAATGAGGTTATTCATGTTGTGTTTGTGGGTAATTATTTATTCTGCATCTTTAACTATTTGCTTTGATACTGCTATTATTCTGCCTTTCCAGAAGTATCTTAGTGGCCCCTAGCTGTTTCAGACAGTAACAATTCATAAATAAAACAAAACAAAAAAACTAACAAAAGACAGTAAGACAAGACTTGTTTTGTGATCCTGCAGGATTTATAGCAGGATCTCCTTTCTTCTAGATTTCTTATGGGATCTAAAAGTTCTTTGAATCTTATGTTCCCAGGAAAGATGCTCATTGTTTTTGATATCTGACTGTAGTGTCTCTGGAAAAACTGTCAGGTAGCATTGAAATACATGACATTATGCATATATGGTTGCAATACGCAGATATGATTGGTTTGACGCTGATTCAGTAGCAGATCTGTGTGGGCATAAGTAGATTTAATAAGTTGTATTTCAGTATGTATTTGTGTTATGTTGTTATACAGGTTGTCTAACAACTCCCAAGTTGGCTGTTTGGTCTTGGAGGCTGGTGCTAGGTCACAAAGAACCACGTCTCATATCCATTTAGCTTCAATGACTAAGTTCTGGCAAGTAAGAAAGTGCACAGACTTTTTTTTTTTTTTTTTTTTTTAAACATATATTGTTGATTGGGTACAAGCTGAAATGAGTTGGTATCTTTCCAAGACAGTATTGCACTTATAACTGCACTGCTCAGAGGATAGCTTTGTCAGAAGTCCTGCCTTCCTCCACAGATTGAAAAATTTTCGTTAGATAAGTAGGCATCTAGAGCTGTGCATATGTCAGAAGCTGATTGTCCAGGACCCTGAGTTATAACTCAAAATTGAATTCTCATCCCTAAATGTCTCTAAACTTTGCAGATAGAGTACTGACAGATTGTGTTTGGTGGGGAAGGATTACAACTTTGTATTTTACTGGTTCTGGATAATTGTGTGCTCCATTTTGATCTCCCTTTAAATTCAGTTCATGCAAGCATAAGCATGTAAAATGCAATAGAGTGGAACCAATCTGTCCTAGCTAATACCAGATCTCTAGATGTGTATCCATGATTTTAGGCTTGTTCTAGGATTGCATTAACAGTTACTATCTTTTTGTTTACCAATCTAATAATTGATATAGTTTTTTGTAATCTGTTGCTCTTGATTCCATAACAGTCTACAGTAGGAGAGATAAGTACTGGATAATATCAAAAAGCTTCCTATTAACATAAAAAAATATAAAGATATTTAAAAATTCAGAAAATGAGTCATTATCCTGGTGGCTTTGTTGCTCACTTGGCAAAACTTTGGCAGTCTGAAGAACATTGTTTTCCCAGGAATTTTTTTTCTTTCTACTACAATATAGAACCTGTCAATACAGAATTACTCAGCTTCCTATGTTTCTTAGCAAATGATGGTAAAAAAATCAGCAAGCAACCTGAAATGTTTCTCTTTGTTAGATATTTTCCTGTCTCGTTAATATCAAATCCCTTTCATATCTTTTGTAAATGTACGTCTGTCTTTACTAACACTTGATATCAGCTCTTTCTGATATTAAAAGTTTCCACAGTAAATGGTGATATTCACAGTCATAGTAATTCTTAAATATGTTGGACATATTAGTTTTGATTATGATCATAGTCCTCTGGAATTGTTGCAAGTCTGTTTGTCTGTTTGCTTGTTTGCGTTTTTTTCTTTTTTTTCCTTTTTTTTTTCCTTTTCCTTTTTGTTTTGTTTTGTTTTGTTTTTCTGTTGGTTTCAATAGAGTTTGGGTTTGAGCCTCATGCTCTGAACTGCTTATGTGACTTAACCTGCATTGGAAGGATCATGAAAAATTATAAACCTTGTTCCTTATTTTTAATTCCCTTTGGGATTTTTTTATGTCAGTCTTTTCTTAAACTTTATAATGATAATGACTGAAAATTGGAAGTATATGTATCCTTGAGATTAGTAGTAGTGTAAACTAATTAGGAAATTATTTTTCCAGAAAAGTCAGTTTCCTTTCTTCCATTCAATTATTCTGGTTTTATGCTGGAAAAAGCATATTACATTATCAAATTTTGAATTTGGCCCTTTTGCTCTAGCTGATATTGTATCTATCATGTCATTACTTTTATTGTAAATTTCATTAATGAGGTCAAGGAAGAGCCTTACATTATTGTTTGAGTGTCTTTTCTTTATGAATTAATTTTGGTAGGAATCAGTTCTAATCATTTTTGCTACTACTTGTGTGAGTATTTTGCAGACTGCATTAATTAAGAAAATTGGCCTATAATTACTGCAGTTACCCATATCCTACCAGGTTTCAAAATTACAGAAATAATTATGATCCTAAGAGAGTCAGGCAACTTTTCAAATGCTGCATTATAGATGCTACACTAAATGCCATGAAAGACTTGACTAAAATATTAATGCATCTCAGCTAAAAAAAACGAATGTCTTTCTGCAAAAAGCTTTGGTTAAAGATGGAATTATTTCAGTTGAATTTGCAAAAAAGTCTTCAGTTTTGAAGGTCGGTGTGTTGTTTTTCCGCTACTAAACTGAATCTTCTGATACCCTCAGAATACTGTTTTTCCTAGTAAATTCCCAATATTATCTTAATTTGTGTTTGCTTCTTTATAAACTTTAAATGGTGGATGGAAATATCTACAGGGACATTTGAGTCAGGGAGAAGAGGACAAAAGGACTTCTTAGAAAATGATGTTTCTCAGAAGAGTAATTTCTTCAACAATGGTAAAAAACATGGGTGATTTTCATATTCTGTATTTTACTGTATGTACTATTTTAATATTTTTTCTCTTTCAGTATAATGTACATATATATAGAAATAAAAACAGATAACATAATGAAATTATAAAGACCATGAAGGTCCTCTGTATTTGCTGTTAATGTTCTTGAGCTTATGGATGCAGTGATGGCTTGCGTGATGCAGTCAACTTGTAGAGCACCGTTGGTTCAGTCTCAGATTGTGCAGACTAAAGTAGCTGAAGGAATGGGACACACGGAGCAGGGCTGAAATGTGAGGCTGTCTTCTCTCCTACTTTACTGGAAGTAAAGAAGAGAGAGAGAGGGAAAAGGAAAGCAGCTACAGAAAACACATACTCAACACCAAGGTAGTATGGTGATTCAGGCTGTCACAGTTGGCCTTTCCTGTGGTCACTAAAGACATTATATAGGCTAACTCATGTCACATTGTACAGAAGCCTATAGGTTCCTCTACTGCAATGATTTATTTTATTTTTTTTTTTCTGTGAAATGAAAAGATGATCCTGCAACTTGATTCCTAATTAAACGTTATACCTGAGTGTTCAAAAGGGTTACTAATAGGGCCATGACCTCTTTTCTGTTCTGTCTGTATTTCTTGCATCTTATGGAAAGTCTATTAATGTTATTTTTTCTCCCCGTTTCTTCCAATACCAGTTAAACTTTATCTGTTTTCAGAAAGATCTGTTTATTCCAGGCTCTGTTATTTCAGGGATGGCATAAACCCTCTATCCTTATCTAACCTTCTTAATTGATGCCTCACTATACTAAGGAATATCATTTTTTATTGCTATGACTATGTTATTTTTGTGTTCACATGTTATTTTATATTTGTGCTTCAACTTTACTTGTTCCATTTTCTAAGAGTTTTTAATATATTCTGTTTTCCATCTGTATCTTGATGAAGGCAGTCACAGACACCCATAGACCCTGTTACAGCCTGGTGTCTCAATGCAATTCAGGGTTAAAAAAAAAAAAAAAGAAATAGAAAAAAGTACAGGCTGAAAGTAGTTTTTATCCTATTACCTTTTGGCAACATTGTAGGTGAACGGTTCAAAAAGGAAGTGACGGAGGATTTAGTGCCAGTTGCAGGTAAGCAAGGGTTAAGCTCTTTTCTCTTAAAGCAACCTGAACCTTCTTTGTATCTGTCTGTGACAGGGCCCTATCTCATGAATAACTGGGGTCACATCACTGCTGAACACGATGATGTGTATTAACTGGTCAGAATCTCCTTTTTGCATGTGACCACCTACTTTTGGAATGTCTGGAGGTGACGATCAGGTATGTCTACAGATAATCGATGTAAACAAAAAAAGAAACATGAAGCAGCTGTCTAAAAGGCTAAATAGTGAGAAATGCGAAAGGGGAGAGAGAGATCTCATCTTCAGAAAATCTGCTCCGTAACTTACTAGATATTGCAAAGAAAAAGAATGAATGTAGAATTTGTCCCTTAAGCTCTTGCATAGGTTTACAGGAAGAATGGCTCTCATGACTAAGTCATTTTGCATTAGTCTACTTGAGGTGCCCAAATCATTTTCTCCTCTAAGAATCAGTGAGATAACACAATGAACTTTCTTTTTTTTTTTTTTTCTATTTTCACGTCTCCTAGAATTATGACTAATCACTTTTCATTCTGACAATAAAAAGTATACATATTTTATATAAGCCTATTTCTAGATATTATATAGTTATGTATATGTCTTTCACTCCAAGAATTTGCCATTTTTCTGTTATAATCTTAGCAAGATTTGGTGGGTTATATTATAACTTGAATTGATATTTTAGAGGATATGAGAAATTTGGGTTAAACCTCCTTATTGGTGAGAGCCCAAGGCTCCATATTTGAAATATTCTAAAACTTTTAGAATACTAGAAAGCATTGCCAGCAACACCATTACTTATGATTTAACAGAGAGTGGCTGGATCTGTTTCTTATCAGGACCCTCTATGGGTTTGTATTAGTAATATTTGTAGTGAGTCTACTCCATTGGTCTTAAGCTCTTTTTAAGTATTTTTCCACCTAGTTTTGAGTCCCATTTAGGTTTAGGCATGAAGGTTATCAATTTTAGACAATTCTAAAATAAAATAAAATAAAATTGTACCATTCTGTAGTTGCATATCTATTCTCATCCTTTTTTATTTTTATTTTTTGGCTTTTCACATTTTTACTGTTTTTGTGATCAAGGACTATTTGCTTATTTCTTCATCAGTGCCTATTGATGTTTATTTATTTCTTTTTTTTCCCAAGCATTTGAAAATTTTTAACTAAATGGAAAAGGAAGGGGGTTGAGGGGGTGGGGGGGATGGGGACACAAGTAAAGGCTGTCAGGAAGCACAGAGAGAGAGGAGAGAAATTGTTCTCTACATACCACCAAGGAGCAATTCTTGACTCCATATCCCTGAAGCAGGGCCTCAATACACTTAACTGTTGTTGGGGAGGACAGATGTTTTCATAATGAGAGCCCATCCCTCCCCTCTCCTTCCCCTTTTCCACCTTTTATTGCTGAGTGTGACACCACACGGCATGGAATACCCCTTTGGTTGGCTTAGGCCAGCTGCCCTGGTGATGTCCCCTCTCCACCTCTTATCCACCCCCAGTCTGCTGGCTCCTGGGATGTGGGGCAGACGGAGTCCTGATGCTGTGCCAGCACTGCTCAGCAGTATACAAACACTGGTGTGATACCAGGGCTGTTCTAGCTACAAGTGCAGAGCACAACTCTATATGGGCTGCTGCAGGGAAAGTTAACTCCATCCCAGCCAGACCCAGCACGGATCTCTTAAACCTCAGAGATTAAGTACTAAGAAAATTAATCAGAGTGGGGAAATAAATAAATAAATCACATCACATGTTTTTACCACTTCTGTTTTTTGTAGGTAATAACTTGAGTAACCTAAATAGAGCTGGCATTATCAAGTTGGAGTAGCAAATACATATATAGTCTGACAGTTTGGCATTCCTACACTGATGAATATAAACCTCTTGAAGGCGAATGCCGAATTTGCAAAGGATTCAACCTGTAGTGTATAACACGACATAAATTTTTAATATTTCTGATCACCTAAGATGAATTTTAAAGAACACACTCTTATAAGCTAGATCATTTAATGAATATAAATTGTTCCTCTGGTAACTGTTTGTGAAAAGGATTCTTAATAAATGAATCACTAAACCTTTGAAAGCTTCCTCATGCATTTATTTACATGCACTTATAACAAAGCAAGCACGATTTGTTGGATTATTAACACGAAACCCAGAATCCAAACAAATTAAGGAATATTTTTTGCCTTTCCTTGTTATTTGAGTAAAGCACCACTTGGATCACCTTTCCAAGGCATGAAAAGACTGTCTCTGGAACAGACCAGAGGAAAAAAAATGAGGAAGAGTTGTATCTTTCATATGTCTGCTTGCTAGAGAATTATCACTGAGGTGATATTTCTGGAGTTAGATGAGAATGAACTGTAGCCTATTCTATGGGGCACTCACCTAAGAGTTGGAAAGCTGAATGATCAAACCCACATGTGCACTCACTTCATAGCAGGAGTAGGAGCAAAGTTCTTCACAATCTGAAGTAAATGCCCTGTATAACAGGATAAGGAATTAATATCTGTTCAGCTAGAAGAGAGTAGATTATTTATGTCAGCTAGAACCACTACAAAAACAGATTACTATGAAGCATATTCATTAGGGCACCCTGAATAAATAGATTTGAATCCTTATCTTCAACAAAGTATTTATCTGAATATATCTCATAGTATCTGGATCTGAGGTAACGGAGCGTGGAGGTTTCTACATCCAAAATTCAAAGCAACTGAAAACAGCCAATAAAATATTAACACTATTTGAAATTTTCAAGAAACTGTTTTGGGAACAAATTCACTTAGCTTTCTTGTTAGCTCAAAGTAGTTTATGGGTGATGAGAAAAGTCTGCAAGAAAATAAAAAAAAAATAAATTGTATTAGTTAATTGCTAGATTACTATGGAATAGGAATTTTCCTTTGAACTGGAATGTTATGCTAAATTTATATTCTACAATATTAAAGAATTTACATCAGTCATGATTCAGTTTTTATTATTTACCTTGGAGTATCATGATATAAATGCATATTACTGACAGCACAGAAAAAATTCATGAGAAAAATTAAGTGTGTTTACGGTTCAAAAAATCATTCTTGACCATTCAAAATGAACAAAACCAAGCATTAATGACCCTTTCAATACCAACTACAAAAGATGATAATTACAAATTTTTTAACTTATATGAAGGTAGCTATACATTTGGAAAGGACAGTGCAAGACCTGAATGAAGAGCACTTTCCTGTGTTCTCTCATCATGACTTTTAGACAGCAGTACACTTCTGTACTGAAGATATTTTCAACAATTCATATTAATCAAATTATTTGCTTATATGTGTTCTTTCCTGAATCACCTATTGAACTACATTCATTGTCTATCAGAAATTTCCTGACAATATAATTAAGCACAGAGCTATTTAGACATTCCTCTAAATTGTTTGCAAAGAAAGAAAACTGATGAAGTTTCTGTTGAAAACTCTCAAAATTGACCTTGGAAGCCTTCATATTTTACTATGTACTATCTTGCACTTGAAAACTAATTCTCACTCAATTCACAATCTGCTCACAGATTTGCAAAGCATTATAAGTTAGTGAAACCATCAAGCTTGTTCTGTTTGATAAGGCAGTGCTTCCACATACAGCACAATAGGTCTGTACAACATTGAAATATTTTTCTTCCCTATTTCTATCTATATTTTCTAGAGATAATAGAGATCATGATGACTGTGTGCTTTGTATTACACCTTCCAGTTTCTTTATTCTCTGCTTTGGATTCCAGTGCAACTGGACAAACAAATGAATAAACTGATACTGTTCTGTGCTTCTGTTTGCTCCCGTATTATGTGAATATATTATATAGAATGATCTAAACCAGGCAGTTGAGACAAAGATCAACAGCTAGAGTTGGCTGATAACAGAAATCATTTGCTGCTTAAGGTAAGGCAGACCGAAACTGGGAAACACAGAGGATACCAAAATGAAGTTCTTGAAAAGAAATGTATTAAAATTCTGAGCCAAATGGCTCGGTAGAGAGCTTGGCCAAAAACTAGCCTAGAGATCAACATCTGTATTGCAGGGTGGGGAAAGGAACAAACGTAAACTGTGGATAAAAGATCAATCTGAAAATCTCAAATAGACCCAGCAAGTAACATTTCTCTGATCTTAAAGACATGTGAGTGAACTCTGCAATACAATGATAGCCAATGCACATCTACGCATCTCTTAGAATAAAATTATTGAACATTGCATTTTTCATTCCATTGTTATCACTAGGATCTTTTCCCCACTGTTTGAAATTAATGCATTTTTATTTAATTATTTATTTATTTTTAAATCAGTCCCCAGTCTCATCATTATAACACTTTGTTTAGACTGTACCTTTGATTTCTGTCCAAGATGCACTGGAATCAGGATACATTCAAATTATTTCAGCTGAAACTAGAGGTACTAAGCTGCATTTTTTATTTATTTGTTCATTCATTCATTTAAGGCAGTACGCTAATATTAATCTAATATTTTTACTTGTGTTGGACTGGAGGTAAGCTCTTGTGACAGTTTTTCTTCTTCTGTAAAATAAATGGCCTTACTGTGGCTGCTTGAGAAGAGGATCACATTCTAAGCCTCAGAAAGCATTTTGTTGTATCTGCATTGATTTTTTTTTTTGTAATCTATGGCGAGGTTATTTGCTTTAAAAATAAGAAAGACAATATATAATAATTGACTTGCAGAAGTAAGATAAAGGTTCTTTTTCAGCCACCCGTTTCTTATGCTCTCCTATTTCCAAATTGTACATTCCTTTGACATGACGAGTACTGAAGAGTTCCAGTAAAATAAAGGACTTCAACACTGTCAAATCTCGTCAGCCTTGTGAAAAGAAGCTTGATAGTTCTTTTTGCTATGTTGTTTTATGCAGAACATTATGCCAGATACTGATTATTCAGCTGCCAATAATTCAAGTATGACACCTTTCTTTCTCTATTCTCTATCATATTGCTCAGCAGTCGGTAAATAAAGTGAGGGCTGTATGTCCTTGTCAGCCTGTCAGGCCTATAATGCACTCAGTATGTGGTACTCATCAAGTCACCCTTTGCCTCCAATATGAATGGAAGTTCTTGTGAACTGTGGCATTGTCTGAAAAGTAATGTCTCAAATGCTTTGTGATGCTTTGTATTTTTTTTTCCCCAGCAAACTTATTCAAAGCATCTTTCCAATGCATGTAGTTAAAAAACTCTATAGAGATTGTCGTGGTCGGACATGTTACTGAGGTCTCTTATTCGATTAAAATAGTAGCTGCCTGGTTAGTTTTTTCACTCTATGCTTTATATGAATCTGAATAGTATTTTGATACTGTTTTGGTAGTATTAACATTAACCATATATTGAATATGGGAGGGTTAGACTCACATCTGTGTAAGAGCAGAAGTGAGGTCTAAATATGCTTTATAATATCGTCTTATGTGAATATTTATAAAATAACTATAAACTAAGATAATGCCTCTTCTCAGTGCTCCAAGGGTGAATTTTGTTTTGAATGTGTCTGGTTTTTTTTTTTTTTTTTTTTCCTAATGACCAATGATATTGGGATGCATAGTCTTAAAAATAATTGTTAAGCTTAGATAGTGTTAATCACTGATATCAAATGATTTTAAAATGCTTCTTCGTTTAAACAATAGGATAAAAATAATTTAATATAGAACATAGATGCTATTTGAGGTATTTTTTCTTTGCAAACATTAACCACAGTTCCAGAACCTTTTTTTTTTTTTTTCTTTTTTACCATTTTTATTGTAGCACTCTGAGATTTTTAAATGTGTCAACATTTTATCACTTCCCTCAATTTTGTCATGATGCCACCATGGAAAAAATTTTTTATGAGTCCTTATCTACTGAAAAAAAAAAAAGTTTAGTAGTGTGAACCTGGAAAAGGGTGAACTGTGCAGAATGATTATGTATTTCTTTTTCAAAACTCACCTGAAATCTTCATCTATTTCAATCCTTATTTTCTTTTTGTGGTTGGGTGGAAGAACAAAAGGGAAAAAATTACAGAAGAAAGAGAGGAAGTAAGTTACTTTTCACTTGCAGACACGCTTGTAGGGAAACCTGTGACTAAGAAAAATCCATTCTAATGAAAACTGTAGTAACAGGAGGTGATGACAGCATGACTCCATTTTTCCCCTTTAATGAGTAAGATCCTTAGTAAAATTGTGCTGGAAGGTATTAATAAATCTATTCTATGAAAAACCTGTCATGATAAAATACTTTACCTTATCAAGACAAAGTTTTTATTTTTTCCTTTCCTCATTCATTACTTATGTAGGCTTTAACCTTTCCAACATCCCCTGAGTTAACTGGCAATACTGGCTTTTCTACAATGACTTATGTATCACATTATAAAATATTAATAATAAAGTACATTTTTACTCAAGTAACCCCTTAAGTCATTTTAATTTGCCCTTTTGTACTTTTTTTTTTTTGGAGTGGTAGTTGATACCATTTTACTCACTGATGAAACAAAAACGCTACTGAACTGCATTATTTTATTAGTCTCTTTTTATAAGTAAATTGGTGAACTTGTCTGACATCTACACATACGTAAAAAGTTGCTAAGCTTAGAAATAAGGTGTTAATTATTGATAATATAGTATTTGTCCATCACCACACAGATGAATATTAATAGTTTTAATAGTAGCCTAGATGGGTAGTCTGTGCCTCATGGCTGGGAGGTTTTAGTGGGTGTAAGAGTTCAGTGTGGAGAGCAAGTAGGCAGCTTAATTCAGTAGGAAATGTAAAGGCCACTGAAACTACAGCTGCTAACATTTCCCTTTCAAATTAAAAACAAATGTGACACTCAGTGCAATGCAGCGTGACTTGAGAAACCTGGATAAAGAGACCACAATGGGCACTGTGCTGGGGACTGGGAGATCCAGGTCTCCTATCTGCCAGCCAGCATATAATCTCATCGCTGCTTCTGCCTAATTTCATACTGCAAGCTCTTCCTTTATTTTGCCAGACTGCCCTATATCCAAATTGTAGCAAGTTTTAAATACAAACCAGCTCTCTAGTTTACTTTCAGGAACCTGCTGGTGTTGTAGTATCATTGATCAGGAAAGTTATCTTCGTATGTTTTGCCAGAGTCAGATTCTTGGCAGAAAATAAAATTGACTGTTGGTGATGTCACTGATAAAAATGAAATAAAAAACAGAACACAAAGAATTGATAACACCTTTTCATTTATTTTTACACTATCTTAGTATGTCAGTAACAACATAAATATGAAACGAGAGTTTTCATTTTCATTGGAAATGATGTTTTGCTTTCATGTCATCCATTTACAAAACGCTTCTGTAATGTGCTCCACAGAAGACATTGAAAAATTTGTAATGATTTGTAATGTTGAAATTTCCCATGATTGATATTTTCAGCTTTTCGATATGATCTGAAAAAAAAAAAAAAAAAGTTTATTTCTAATGGTTTGAGTTTCTAATTTTGAAATCAATATTCATTTATCTCTTCACTGAAACCAAATGTTTATCCAATAATGGGTGTAGTTTATTGTCTTAAGTCCTCAGAAGAAACTTGCATAAATAAAATGAGGTAAAAGCTCACCTGGAGAGAAAATTCACTAGAAAAATGTGAAAATGAAACTATAACAGTACAGCTTTCCTATTGTTTAGTTTGCTATAGAGATTTCTATAAACCTGAAACAAAACATTTTGAGTGTATTTAAATATTCATCTTTAACTGGAAAAATACTTAAATGAGACAAGTAGACATATCCAAATTATTTTTTAACTAAAACTTTATTTTTAATACATGAAGTCAATATTGTCTTGATTAAAGGGGAAAAAATGTCTAAGCATAGCAAACAATCTTGGAGGCAGGAATTCCAGTGTTTTTTTAATATAATCTTCAGACTACTGACGATAATCAGAAGCTTGACAATCAGCTAAAGAACTGAAGCAGTCTTATTTTACTGATAGAAGTCTGTTATTCTTACAGCAAACGTAATCTGACTGTAATAGTCAGAATTCTTATAGTTCTAGAGTAGGTCTCTCTTTTTTTCTTTTACCTTTTCATTGGTAAAGAAACTAATGTGGTATTGGCACTTAGAATAAAATAGTAGCTTTCACAAGAAACTAAAATGTTAAGGAATTGGGTGTAACTCTTCAGTGGTGTAAAGCACATTAATTTTAACTTATTTACAATTACGAGCTTAGGACACCTATGTTAGCTTACTGCAGTTAGGGGTCTAAAGTAAATTATGTCTGTCTAGTTTTTTTAAACCTGCAGTCTACTGTTTTATTAGCCATAGCAGAACAGCAGGACATTAGCTTGCACTTTACATATATATATATATATATAGTTGTGGCTTAACCCGGTTGGCAGCTAAACACCACACAGCCGTTCGCTCACCCTCCCCCCTCCCTCTCTGGGATGGGGGAGAGAAACGGGAAAGTGAAGCCGGTGAGTTGAGATAAAGACAGTTTATTAAGACAGGAAAATAATAATAACAATAATAATAATAATAATAGTATTACTAATAATAATGTGTACGAAACAAGTGATGCACAATGCAATTGCTCACCACATGTTGACCGATGCCCAGCCTATCCCCGAGCAGCCGGCCCCCCCCACCCCGGCCAGCCACCCCTATATATTGTTTAGCATGACGTCAGATGGTATGGAATACCCCTTTGGCCAGTTTGGGTCAGCTGTCCTGGGTCTGTCCCCTCCCAGCTCCTGCTGCACCCCTAGCCTGCTCGCTGGCAGGACAGAACAAGAAGCTGAAAAGTCCTTGGCTTGGTGTAAGCACTGCTCTGCAACAATTAAAACATCAGCATGTTATCAGCTCTCTTCTTATCCTAATCCAAAACATAGCACCCTACCAGCTACTAGGAGGAAAATTAACTCTGTCCTAACTGAAACCAGGACAGTATATATATATATATACACATATATTTATATGTATATTTTCCATCTAAAATATTTTGACTGATGAATGAGAGAGATTTGATACTTCTAGTCCCTGTATGCTGTAATAGTTCCTCCAACATTTAATCCTACTTATACCTTTTAAAATGCTTTTAGAAGGCTTTGACACCTTCTCCCAGTGACATAGGAAAATCAGAATTTGAACAGAGTTATTAAAAAAAATAAAAATCACCACAGAACAAGGCAATTCAATGAAATATACACTTCTTAAAACATAATGCTTCTGTAAAAGATTAAAACATTTAATTTTTAACATACAGAGTGATACAATGCTTGTCATTTTTATGTTGTCACTGAGATGTACGCATTCAGACAAGTGAGCGTGAAAGTATCTGACTGTGTCTTTAGATCTGTGGATGGTTTGCTGATAATGTAAAAAAAAACAACATGATATGATATGTCATGTTGAGTATATTTTCTGGAAATTTCTTTTTTTTTTTTTTTTAACATTTTGTTGATCTGCTACCACTTGACACGGAGTCTATGCTGCTTCCCCAGAAGGCATAAAAAGGATCATGCTAAGTCATATATTTTATGGAGGGTATATTTCTAAGTAATTTAAATAGTAATAGTGTAATGAGCTTTAAGGTGGGATTCATATTTAGCTTGGTTTCTGGTCCAATGCAGTCGCATAGGTTCTTCCTATGTGGAATAAAAAGATAGATGATCTCTAGAGGGCAAGGATGCATTACCCTTTGGAAGGCAGGAGGGAGGAATCCAAGATCCAGTTCATGTTCTGTAATCACCACCCTTTCCCCCTTCTTAAGTTTTTGATTTTGGGGAGAAGAGGAAGAAGGAATGTGTATATGTGCTTACTCCCTCTTACCGGTATGTGTAAATTTGTGTTAGACGCTAATGCTTAATTTAATTTTATTTATTTTCTGTGATACCTTTGGAAATATATCCAAATAAATACAAATTTGAGCTCTTTAAAGGTGTTGAAAGCTTACACCTTTCAGATGTACATATACTATACTTTTCCTAAGAAAACAGCATGCAAGGTACCAGTACTTGTCAGGGCAAATCTGTCGTCAACAGTCGGTGCCTCTACAGCTAAGAACCAGACCATAAATGCAAATTCAACACATTTTATTGTGTATCATTACATTTCCTCAAAGTGAAGGAAAAACATTTTAAAAAGTCCGATTCTGCATCATATTAACACACAGAATCAGACAAGGGTATCAACTTCATATTCTGGTTATGTGTTTTCTTTGAAGCACGGTGTTCTCTGTTTCTCTTTTATTATGTATAAAATATCATCTGATTTTTCTTCTCCCCTTTTATTTTTAACCTTTGTATTTGAATTAGCCTTCAGAAACTACCTCATAATTTGTAAGATTTGGTTCCTGTCTTGTTTCCAACTGGTCTTCAGAGAGAAGGAACATTTCAAATAGTGTTTCTGGAAATGTACTTATTTCTGAAGTACCAATGAAAGTACTACAATTATTTATTATGCCCTTAAACATAGATTCCAAAATATCACAGTTCTTGTGGAAAGCTCTATTAAGCTTGTACAACTAAATAAGTAGATGGATGAATGCATCACTGCACAAGGCAAACGAGTCATTGAGTCCCTCACTACCAGAGCAGTTCTGATCCTCCTCCTGTTTGAGCCAGGAAAATGCTGCTTATGGATAATAACGGTGGTAATCTTATAGCATATTGTACAGATTTGGGACTGTTCTGAACTGACTGCAGAATCTTAAAAAGACTTGAAATATTTTCTATAATGTGCCTACATGTTCAGTGTAATTATTACTCATCCCTACCCTGATTTCTATAGCACATTTTTTTCTCCAGTGGGTAATTTTATATCAAAGATTTGTTCAGTAGAAGATTTTCATATTGAGGAATGTTTAAATCCAATAAATGGATATTTCTTCAGTCTTTGTTTTGGGATTTATTTGGATGTTTCTCTTGAAAATACCTTAGGTGTGGCTTTAACCCCTATGCCAGATCACTTAAAATGTGATCTGTAGAAATACATCTGAAAATTAAGGTATTTCATTAAGGTTCTTATATATTACATTGTACATTCTTGTACATTTTTATGCTTCTTCAGAGGAAGAGGTGTCAATCATGTTTTAATAAGAATTATTACCTCCTAAATAAAAGCATAGTTTTGGGTAGGAATAAGAGAGATTTTGGAAGAGATTAATGAATCTACAAATAACAGAAGTTCCAGGTGAGAACAAAATCTTTTTTTTAAAGCAAATGTTAATCTCCTTAATTAAATTCTTTTCAAGAATAAGATATCTACACTTAGATGTCCAAATATGATCTGTAGGTGTCTAAAGGTTTATTCAGTTTACACTGTTGGGCATTCATTCAGAGCAGGATTCAGTTGTTTTAACATTAGTACCCAATGCTGTTTTAAATGTTTTTGAGTGATATCTCCCATATCCAGCAGCGTTTAAAGAAGTATGTAGTCTCTTGAAGATCATGTGCCATGACAGTTGTACCTAGAAGCAGTTTTCAGAAAGCTGTTTTGCTGACTAGTCAGTAGAGGTAGCATTTAGTTGACCAAACCTTCAGTCTGTGATCATCTAGTCCAACTGCCTAACCACTTCAGGCCTAATGAAAACTTAACACATAATTATAAAGAGCATTATCCAAATGAACACTGACAGGCATGGGACATCAACTGCCTCCTTAGGAAGCCTTTTGACCAGCCTCACAACGAAGAAATTTTTCGTGATGTCCAGTCTGAATTTCACCTGGTACAGCTTTGTACTATTCCTGCATGTTCTGCCAATGGAGAGAGAGGCACATCCCTCTCCATTTCTCTTCCTCAGGAAGTTGTAGAGAGCAATGAGGCCACCACTGTGTCTTCTGTTCTCCAGACTAGACTACCCAATTGTCTCAGCCTTTCCTCATAGGACATGCCTTCCAGCCCTTTTCCCAGCTGTGTTGCCCTCCTCTGGATGCATTCAAGTACATTATCATCCTTTTGGCATGCAATATTCAAGGTGAGGCTGCACTAACGATAAATATAACTATAGAATCACCACTTTCGACCAGCTGGCTATGTGTTTTGCCCCCTTGGCTGACATGGCACACTATTGACTCATACTGACCCTACTGTCAACCAGTACTCCCAGATCAATTTCTGCTGAACTGCTCTCCAGCCACTCATCTCCTAGTCTGTACCTGTCTGGCATTACTCCACCCCAGGTGCAACACCTGGCATTTACTTTTGTTGAATTTCATGCCGTTGATGATTGCCCAATGCTGCAATCTACCTAGATCTCTTTGCAAGGTCTCTGATGCCTCCAGTGAATCAACAACACTTCCAGTTTAGTGTCATTAGCAAACTTGCTGAGGATGCATTTCATTTCTGCGTCTGGATCACTGATAAAAATGTTGAACAAGACTGGCCCTAGATCTGAGCCCTGGGGAACACTGCTGGTGACCATCTGCCAGCCACTACAAAGCTACTACAAAGATTCACTACAAATCTTTGAGCTCTATCGTTGAGCCAGTTTATCACCAAGTGTAGCATGTACCTGCTCATCTCACAGTTGGACAATTTGTCCAGAAGGGTACTGTAAGGGACAGTATCCAAGACCTTACTAAAATCTAAAAATATTATATCCACTGTCTTCCCTTTATCCATTAAGTGGGTAACTTTATTGTAGAAGGATATCAGATTACTAAGTCAGGACTTTCCCTTGATGAACCCATGTTGACTGTGCCTGATAAAAGCTTTGTTCTTTAAATGCCTTTCAATAGCACCCCTGATAATCTTCTCCGTAACTTTTCCAGTTACAGAGGTTAGACTAACAGGTCTAGTTAGGTTAGTCTCTTATCATCCCATTCCTGGAACCTCTGTACCACATCCTGTGTCTCAACTTGACAAGATCTCAGCTGCGATACCAGATCTATATTTCTCTATACAGCATCATTATGTTGAAGTCATAAAACCATTGTGGTGCCATCACATAAACAAACAAAAGTAAAACAGATTAGAAACAGTCACTTGGCCAATTAGAAAAAAAATGGCTGTTGTTGTCAAATAAGGCAGTACAACAAAAGTTTTGACAGAGCAAGCCTGTCAAACCTCAGTCCCGAGGCACTGTAAATTAAAAATAAAGCTTGCAACCTTTTGTTAACAGTGTCAATACTTTATTATGGTATTACAGTAGGGTTACAGCTGGAGAGAGGCTTGAGTACCCAGAAGCTCATCTTTTACACAGAAAAATATTTATCAATTATACCAATGAAAGATATTCCTTCTTCTTACAAACCTTGCCCTCCTACATATTCTGCAGGCAAATGCAATAGAGGCAGTGTCTAGGCTGACTGACGTCACTGCTTAGTACATTGGATCACACAGGATGTTAAGAACACTATACAATATTTACTAAAAAAGAATGACGCATTTGTGCCGCGAAGACAACATCCTCTGCTTTAAGCTTGTTCAAAAAATTCTCAGGCAATATTTCATGTTCTGAAAGTATAGAGATGAATATGGGAAAGGTTTCAGTGCATCTATAAGTAGCAGAGTGATTTATAGAGGAAATATTTCTTACATATAAGTAGACCTTCAACTTCTGTTTCAGTGCTCTGTATTCCTGTTTCTCTCTGAGCAGCCTGAATTAACTGCTTTTCAGGAATAAGTCAACAGTTAATTTTTCTTTGCCTTATACATTTTCCTTTTAGGAAAGAGCTGTGATTTTTGTTATGTGATTGAAGAGCTGTGAAAGGGACTATTTTAAATTGCAGAAAAAGCACTCTCTTATTCCTTATTAATTAACAACATTCATGTCTTGTCTCAATCAGGTGATACCTGTATCGAGGCTGGTTCTCTTTAATACTTTTATTGGTGATATGGATGAAGGGATCGAGTGCACCCTCAGTAAGTTTGCAGACAACACCAAGTTAGGCAGGAGTGTAGATCTGCTCAAGGGTGGGAAGGCTCTGCAGAGAGATCTGAATAGGCTAGATTGATGGCCTGAATCCAGTCACATGACTTCCAACAAGGCTAAGTGTCGGGTGCTGCACTAGGGGCACGACAACCCCATGCAATGCTACAAGCTGGGGGAAGAGTGTCTGGAAAGCTTCCTGGGGGAAAAGGACCTAAGGGGTATTGGTCAATAACCATCTGAACATGAGCCAGCAGTGTGCTCAGGGGGCCAAGAAGACCAACAGCATCCTGGCTTGTATCAAACATAGTGTGGCCAGCAGGACCAGGGAGGTGATCATCTGCCTGTACTCATCTCTGGTGAGGCTGCACCTCGAATACTGTGTGTGGTTTTGGCCCATCGGTATAAGAAAGACATTTGGGGGCTGGAGCATGTCCAAAGAAAGGCAATAAAGCTGATGAAGGGACTAGAGAGCAAGTCTTATGAGGAGTGGCTGAGGGAACTGGGGTTGTTTAGCCTAGAGATTAGCTGTTGTTGTTAATTGTTTCACCAGGGAGACCTTATCGCTCTCTACAAGTACCTCAAAGGCGGCTATAGCAAGGTGGGGATTGGTCTCTTCTCTCAAGCACCAAGAGATAAGACGAGGGGAAATGGCCTCAAGTTGTGACAGGGGAGGTTTAGGTTGGATATTAGGAGAAATTTCTTTACTGGAAGGGTTGTGTGGTGTTGGAATAGGATGCCCAGGGAAGTGGGTGAGTCACCACCCCTGGAGGTCTTTAAGAAACGTGCAGATGTAGAACGTAGTATCATGGTTTAATGGTGGGCTTTAGTGTTAGGTTAAAGGTCGGACTAGATGATCTTAGAGTTTTTTTTACAACCTAAGTGATTCTATGATGCTATGATTTACTTGTAGAATTGTGTTTGAGTGACTACTAGTTGCTTGTGTGGCCCTGAAGGAGTCTTGTTCCATTGCAGCTACTTTGTTGACTTCTAGAATCATCCTTGAAAAGTATATTGACATGTTCTGAGAAACAGCATGATCAGTTGTCATTAGTGTCTTTCCCATCTCAAGTAGACCTTGGTCTTTCATCTGGGCTGATCCCTAGTAAATGCTAGAAAGGGACTATATATTCAAGGAAGAAAAGGAATTACTTTTATTATAATCGATTTTCTTGAAGATGTACCTACATTTCTAGCTCTCCATCTGTCTGTTCCCTGTACACTCTTGTGCGCACACACACACATTTTTGAACTTTCATGATCCTGGTACAAACAAACTGAAAGGGATCTGAACCAGCCTTCCGCTTCAATTTCTTACTGGAATGAGGTGCTCACACTGCTGCTCAAAGACTGAATACTCTGGATATGCATAAAACCCACCAAAGTACAAATATACACATCTACCCTGACACACCTCAAAGAAAGGAAAACATGTTTCCAACAACGACGTAATTCCTAGGAAACAAATTAGAAAACATGCTGAAAACATATATTACTGAATCCTTCCCAGATAAAGGATTATCTCCAGGGTTTTTGTAGTGTGAAGACTTTAGGAAGGACAGCTGAGGCGGAAATATAAATTTTCGCCATGATAACTTCTTGTAAAAATGTTATCAGTCATTCCATAGGCTCTTCTTTCATGAGAAATATCATTCAGCAATCTAGACTAAAGTGCTTCTGAAGCTTTTGAATCCAAGTGAAATAGATAATCTGGGAATCCGAACAGTAATTTTATGGTACCTTTTCCATTGACACGGTAAAGAATAAGGCTCTGTCGGTTGTTTAAACATTTAAACAAAATACTGTACAGATGATATTAAGAAGCACTTGATGTTTTTGTGAAGCTATATACTTCACATATATAACCATGATGGATATCTTGTGACTATTATTACCGGGCGGTTTTAGTTCTGTCACTTTAAATGACTGCAGCTTTTGCTAAGATGCCACTACTTTTTATTTAATTAATACCTTGGTTTTAAAGATTAGGATCATTTGGAAGCCACATTATTATTCTTAGCAGCAGCTTACTTCAAGCTCATTAATTTTCATCCTGTATTCTATAGGAATGTCAGTTTTGTTTATTCAAAGTAGATATATCTGCCATGTAGTAAATGATAAAAGGGAGATGGTCAAGTATGTTATGTTTCTAACCCTCTGTGCCCTGTCAAAATTATTGCAATAATCTGTGAAATATTTTGAAGGAAAAAGAATAATGTGTTGTTTTATTCTGTGGAACACTTACGGATTCCATACAAAATACTATTAGTCTAGAATTAGATATGTCAGTGTACTATAAAGAAATGAGTTTTTGAATATAATGTTCTGCATAAAGTGAAGAATGCTATGTATCATAATATTTGGCATTTAAATAGAAATTTTCTGAGTCTCTACGCATTTTATTAACATTTATTAAGTAAAGCACATGACACATTCTTTGAGGTAAGCAATCCTACTTCTGTTAAATTAAGAAAAAAAGATGACAACATAAGCAGTTGGTAGTTAGTCAGAACCCTCATCACCTGCCTTTTCTAGGCTTCCTGCTTTGGTTTTGAGACCACAGTCCTTCATATCTTGAAAATGCACAGCACATACTAACATTCTAAAACAAAGTTAAGATTATTTTCAGCCACTTGAACAAGTAAAAAATTAGGGAACACATTTTCTTAGTTTATGTTCTTTTCTGTTCTATTATATGAACTAAAATTTTTTGTTAGCTCTTGACAATCTGCAGGATGATGATCTTTTAAATTCTCTTAGCTGAGGAAAACATTTCTTAGCTTAAATAATATGGGGCCCCTTAATATATAAACACACTTTCATTCAAAATACTGCATACTCAAAGTTAAGTGTATTTTTTACTGAACATATCTAATGACTCCTAGATATTCCAGACACAGAATTTCATAAGGTAGTGGCAATTATCCCACTAATTCATTGGATGTAACTGATTTGCTATGTACACTGTAAAATAGGAAGGAGACGGCTTGTTTTGACATCTTTGTCTTCCGAGAATTTATCTTTGAACTCTTAAATACCTCTGATTGTCCAAGATGCTAGCATGCTTATATTACTTTAAAAAAATGCAGATTTTCCTAAGAGAAATTTGAATTAATTAGCTTCTGAGGTAAATTATTTCATAACCCAAACAGTTTGAGAACTACAGGTATGTCTCCAAGAATAGTAAATATCTGTAGTTCCATAGTTTGCTCTGAAAGTCTACTTGTTAATGTGGGTTTAAGAGCCCTCAAGCCCCTCAAGGAGAGAATGAAGTTTATGCTGGTGTGAGGAACAAACCCAGATGAATTAGTACAAGTGTCTCATAAAATTGGTGCTTGCCCAGAAAACAAATTTCTCAATTGACTGACTAAAAATAAAAAAGCCTTATTATATTCAAAATATATGATAAAAATAATCAGCAAAGGATTTCTTATGCTAATAAAACTATTAATTCCTACTAAGCCTTCTGATTAAATGCGTAGGATTACAGAGTAGAGCCTCAAAAATAAATTGAACAATGTGTTTCTCGTTTTCAAAAGTATTGCAGAGCCCTATAAATTATGGAATCTTTCTACATAGAAAAGTTGTCTCAGTGTAAGATATGTATTGTGTATTTCCATAAGAAAGAGATTCCTATGGGGCCTAATGACATGCATCCCAGGGTCCTGAGGGAACTGGCTGATGTAGTTGCCAAGCCTCTCTCCATCATATCTGAAAAGTCCTATCAGGTGAAGTCCCTGGTGACTGGAAGAAGGGAAGCATTGCTCCCATTTTTAAAAAAGATAGAAAGGAGAACCTGAGGAACTACAGACCAATAAGCCTCACCTCTGTGCCTGGCAAGATCATGGAAAAGATCCTCCTGGAAACAATGTCAAGGCACATGTAAGACAAGGAGATGATCCGAGACAGCCAGCACGGCTTCATCAAGGGCACATCGTGCCTGACCAACCTGGTGGCCTTGTATGGTGGAGTGACTGCATCAGTTGACAAGGGAAGACCAACCGATGTCATCTACCTGGAGTTCTGTAAGGCCTTTTACACAGTCCCACATGACATCCCAGTCTCCAAATTGGAGAGAGATGGATTTGAAAGGTGGACCATTCAGTGGATAAGGAATTGGCTGGAAGGTCACACCCAGAGAGTGGTAGTCAATGGCTCTTTGTCCAGGTGGAGGCCGGTAATGAGTGGTGTCCCTCGAGTCTGCCTCAGGAACAATACTGTTTAATATCTTTATCAGTGGCATAGACAGTGGGATCAAATGCACCCTCAGCAAGTTTGCAGATGACATCAAACTAAGAGGTGCAATTGATGAAACGGAAGGAAAGGATGCCATCCAAAGGGACCTGGACAAGCTTCAGAAGTGGGCCGATATGAACCTAATGAGGTTCAACAAGTGCAAGATGCTTCACCTGGGCCAGGGCAATCCCAGACATGAGTACAGAATGGGAGAAGAAGTCATTGAGATTAGCCCTGCTGAGAAGGACTTGGGGGTTCTGGTGGATGAAAAGCTTGACATGAGCCAGAAGTGTGTGCTTGCAGCCCAGATGGCCAACTGCATCCTTGGCTGCATCAACAGCGGAGTGGCCAGCAGGCCGAGGGAGGTGACTGTGCCCCTGTGCTCTGCCCTTGTGAGGCCTCACTTGGAGTGCTACTTTCAGATCTGGGGAACCCAGCAAGAAGTTTGTGGACCAGTTATAACGGGTCCAGAGGAAGGCCACAAAGTTGATCAGAGGGCTGGAGCACCTCTCCTATGAAGAAACGCTGATAGGGCTGGGGACGTTCAGTCTAAAGAAGAGAAGGCTCCAGGGTGACCTCATTGCAGCCTTTCAATACTTAAAGGTGGTTTATAAAAAAGACGGAGAGTAACCTTTTGCTCAGTCAGATATTGACAGGATGAGGGGGGGTGGTTTTAAACTGGAAGAAGGGAAATTTAGATTAGATGCTAGGAGGAAATTCTTCACTCAGAAGGTGGTGAGGCACTGGAACAGGTTGCCCAGAGAAGTTGTGGATGCCCCATCCCTGGTAGTGTTCAAGGTCAGATTGGATGAGCCCTGGGCAACGTGATCTAGTGGGTGGCATTCCTACCCATGGCAGGGGGGTTGGAACTATATGATCTTTAAGGTCCCTTCCAACCCAAGCCATTCTATGATTCTATGATAAATTAAAATTAATTAAATAAATAAAAGCTTTGTGCACAGTCAACTAGACTACGCCAGATGACATGCATTGTGTTAAAAAAAATAATTAAAGAACAGTGAATGTAATCCACAGAAACAATAGTTTGACCACTGCTTATTCTATTTCTTCATCCACTCCCATATTGTAGTTGTATTCTAAAAATGAAAATAACATGAAAATAACAATCTGTATTGAGAATCACATTCATTTTTATGTGGCAAATAAGGATTTACCATGTTACTTCAGTATCAGTATAATCTTATTTCCTTAGTTATTATTTAAGTAAGAGTATTTTTACAGTTGTATTTCACGCTATTCATAAAGTGGTTATTGTCTTACTATCTATGTGTAGTCTTTCCACATAGCATTGTATTGTACAAATCTTACCGGGACTGTATTTGATGACTTTGCTGTGATTTTTCATGAAAGAGAAATACAGTGGGCCTCCTGAAGTACATTCTTAGTCTTGGTCAGAAGAAATACGGGAAACACATTTTTAACCCAAATGAACATGCTTCTGAAATAAATTACTTTAACTAACACATATGAAACCTCACAACATACCTTACAAAAGTAACTTCCCCACAATATGCCCTTTATAAAAGTCACTTTAAAATGTAAAAGGACATTTTATTATTTTAAGGTATTTTTTTATTTCTAAATAATATATAAAAAAAATCTACCTTTATGATTTGACTTTCCCTTTAGTTTATTTAAATGAATAGTGATATGTATGCCTAGCATACCATCTACAAGATAGGTCTTTTAACACATTATGGACCATAAGGGACTAAAATGACTCTATCTTGAATCTCAAATGTTATAGCATTAACTACAGCATACATGAAAAGAGAAATAATAAATCCTATCCACTTAAAGACATTTTTGTTTGCTTTATAATGGTGATGAACAAGAATATTTTTTTAAAAAAAGTTTTGAAAAGATATATATATTTTTTTTCATTGTCATGTAAGGTTATATAGAACTACCCTGACAAAAAAAAAAAAGACAAATATTTTTTCCTCTTGACAATGTATTCTCAGTGATAGTTTTCTTTTTTGTTTATATGATTTAATAACAAAATATTGTCAAAATTTATTTCTTTTGAATCATATTTTTAAAACAAACTAAAACAAAATGCTAAGTATTTATAAATTAATTTTAATTAGCCCAAAATGTGAGGGAATTTTTGATAATACTTTGCCTTTCTGAAAACTGTAGAGTTCTTGTTTATAAAATAATAATAAATAATAATAAAATAATAATAAAATAACCCTGGACAATCAGTATTTTTCATTTTGTAAACAAATTTCTTTTCAATCTCCTTTAAGAGGATACTTCATTTTAGATATTAGAGTTTTCAGAGGAAAACTCTCCTCTTGAGACCTAGGATGAGTCAACAGCATGCAAGTGACTAAAACCACTTTACTACTGACTGCATCACTTTACTGTGAGACTTTTACAAGTTTTGTTGCGCTTCCAAAGCACATTTACACCTTGATCCTGCAATCATAACCATTCAAGTTATTTCACTTCCACTACAGATGCCATAACCCCCTCTGTGTGGGTTCCCCCACTATATTTATTTCAATAGCTTAAATGGACTAGTTTTAGCTTGTAATTGACTGGCTATTCACTTGGGATCAGTAATATTGTCCCATTTGAAGGAAACCACACAACCGTAACTTTAGTCTTCCTGAGCGTTGCAACAGCTACACTGAATAAGGCTTTGGGAAGAAATATGTCTGACTGTGCTTTCTGTACAAAAGTCTTATTTTAACATGCCTAATGACTGCTGCTTTGGTAACTCACTGATGGTGGAGTAAATACTCTTCCTTTCTTGTTCAGTCTCCTGGGAGATCAGAGTCACAGAATGATTGCAGTTGGAAGGGACATCTGGAGGTCGTATAATTGTTTTCTCCCTCTTCTCTTGTATTCTGTGAAAAAAAAAATCAGGAGCATTATGGCCTGAAAAAAATACAAAATGAAGTCATAAATACTATCAGAATGCAAAAAGATAGGAGCAAAAAAGATTAGAAGCTAGAAAAGACAGGGAAAGAGAAAAAAAAGGATTGGGCTGTGGAGTGTTCTTTGTCTCACTGTTTTATATGCACGAATAGTACCATAAAGATGGAAAAATATGTGAAAAATACTAAAAAATAAATCTAAAAAGAGAGGGTTTCTAATTATTTTCTTTTTTCCATCAGGCTGCAGAATGAAGTTTTATCTAAAATAATGAGCAGCTTGTTGTCATTTTTTTGTTCCCAACAATGTTGTGTCTATTGTGTGGTGGGCCAGAGATGTCCTTCAGACCAATTTTCTGCTGGTGGAGAATGTGGTAGGCTGATGTTGGCCAGATGTCAGATACTCACTCAGCTACTCCTCTATCCCTTCGAAGTCAACTGAACAAGGGAGAAAATACAGTGAAAAACCTCATGTGTTGAGATAAAGACAGTGAAATCACTCACCAATTATTGTCACAGGCAAACCAGATATGACTGGTATGAAAACTGATTTAATTTATTGTCAATTAAAGTAGGATGGTGACAAAAAATAAATAAAAAAAAATCTTCCCCCATGCTTCCTTTCTTTTCACAGGCTCAACTTCATCCTGTCATTTCTGACTCCTCCACCTCCTCTGCCTTTGCCGCTCCTTCCTCCTTGTGCTTTTCTCCTGCTCCTGTGGGTCTGCCACACAATGCAGTCCTTCATTAACTGCTCCTTTATGAGCAGTCCCCGAAGGCTGCTGTCCATCAGGATAAACCCAATCCCCTGTGGGCTCTCTTTATGCCACACTTTCTAAAGCACACACCCACTCACTATGGTATGGGGTCCTTCATGAGTCACACAGCAAGCAGCACCTGCCTCTCTGTGGCCTCTTCATGGCCAGCCAGGGAATGTCTTCTCTGGAGCCTCGAGCACCTCCTCTCCCTACTTTTTCACTGATCTTGGTGTCCATGGGGCTGTTTCTCTCACATTTTTTTGTCACTCTGTGCTGCTGTGTGGTATTTTACCCTTTCCTAAATCCCCCCAAGCCACCCTCAGGGTGGCTGCTGCGCCCAGCCATGCCCTGCACTGGGGCCGTTGGAGCCAGCTGGAACCAACTGTGTCCAGCATGGGGCAGCCCCAGCCTTTCCTCATAGAGGCCACCCTGTAGCCCCTTGACAGTGCTGGGGCACCTGAACCCAGTACAATGTGCATCTCAAATAAGTTTTTAAAATATAATAATATCTTCAGAAGTGTTATCTGCCAATACCTTGTGTCATATTACAGCAGTCAGGAAATTAAAGAGGAATAGATACGTATTTCCATTCTACCTCCTAGAGCTACTCCATCTGTTAGAATTAAAGTAAAATACATGTGTAAGTTGTTGGCTTTATTTGCTAAACTTTTTTTTTTTTAATCAGTTTTTTATTGAATTAGATTAGCAATTCTCAAAGACCCTATTAAATTCAGTGGTAATGTTTTAGCTTTTATCCAGTTGGACTACTTCTATGCTTTTCTGTATTTAAAATTTATTTTTATTTTTTTTCTTATGAGTGGTAATTCAATATGTATAGTTTTTCCCAACTACAAAAGAAAACACCGTGTCTGTCTGAGATAATAGGAAGGATTAACTTCTTCACTGGAGATTTTCCAAGTGTTTACTTTCATAAAAGCAATTTTTTATTTTATTTATTTTTTTTTTTCTGTGCCCCTGTTGGAAGAATCTCATCTGGAATCTCTGATTTTAGTAGTGCAGGTTTGCTTGGCCTCTCAGCTGATGAAATGTCGCATAGGTCATGGTTAATGTTTTACTTTAGTAAAGGTGGTTTTTGTCTATGTTGGAGAGTAATATCCACCATAAAGGTCATGACTTGTGAAGACGCATGAAGTGAAGTGAGTGGCACAAAACAGTAGGTAGCAAAGCATTGCACAATTCAGTGAACAACAAGGTCAATTACTTCATATCTACTTGTAGTTCAGCACAGCTGGACTGAAAAAAATCGTAATGCCTGACTGGCATTCTGCAGAAGCTTAATGCAGAATAATAATGGAGTTTAAATCACCAGTTTACCAAAAAGTGTCATTCTGACTGGGCAAACATAGAAATGAGAATCAAGCTGTCTATCAGAAAAGTATTAGGAAAAGAACTGAAAAGTATTAGTAGAACAGAAAAGAAAGAACACAGCAGGCAGCATGCTGCTTATTAAGCTATGGGACTGACATCCTAGTTTTTACCGTACATTTTTATCTTAAAACTAACTGGTCTTATTACAGTAATTCTTTACTATTTGAACACTGCTAGTAGCTTTTTGTAGAGCCAAATTATTTCAGCAAAGAATTTGCAAATAATCAACATCTGAGTTCGAAAGTTCATCTCCACTAGTAAAATCCTTTAAAATAAATGAGTGTTGTGATTATGTATATTACTTCAAGCACTGTACTTCACTGGAAAATAATTAGAAACAGTAAAGGTTAACTTCCTAAATGCAGTAAAAAAATCCCATGAGGCAGTAGTTCAATAAGTAGAAAGAGAACCAGAAACGAATAGGGGAAAGTCAAAGAGAAATTTGTCATATGTTGATAACTGCAGAGAAAAGCTAATTGTGTTTCTTTAAGATCATTATAATAATACGAACCTGTCAGGTAAGTCTATATCTATCCTTTAAGAAACTTTGCAATTTTAAAAAGGTGACAAGAACTATTATGGAAGTACAGTGCATTTGAGATGTTCTTCCAAAATTTTATATCACATCCATTGCTACAGGAATTTTAAATTTTATATGCAATTTCACAAAGAAAGTAATAGTAGAACTTGGAAGATATTTTAGAATAATATTTTTGACATTACATAAAGTATATTAACTAAGGTGGGATATCAACATTAGTTTAAAGAAAGCTAAGTTATTTTAATGGTCATTAAGTAGGCATGCACATTTTAGGATAAATCTTCAATTTGACTTTGGCCAGAAAAATAACTGATAAGATTGTTAATGATTTACATGATACAATTTTTTATGTCTAACTGAGAAGATCAGATGTTTTATCTCACACATAAAATATGAAGGCTCTGTACTCAGAAAAATAAATTCTATTCACCTTAGGGAATTCTTTCTTACAACATTTTTACAAATCTAACTGATATAATTTCACAAGCTTGCTTTTTCTTAGTTACAGGATACTAAAACCATGGTAGATGCCAGTTCATTCACCTCAGAAATGGGAGTAGTTGCTATGGATGTTTCTGCTATTAACAGAGCAATTACTTTCATACTTTCAAACAATGAAATTTATTTTAGCTAGTTATTAGGGCAAGCACTGAATTTAAGTTCATTTTCCTTGATGAAGAACTGTAGAGTTTGTGCCAAAGATATTAAAATCTCTTTCTTTTAGGCAGAGGGTATTCATTGAGCTGGTAATGGAAGAATTATTTCTCATGTGAATGTAGTAATTTACACTTGGCTGTTTGCAGAATGAGATTATTGTTTTAAAATAATAGATATTGTCCATTGCTACAAGCGTGCTGCCAGATTAAATGGATAAATGGTCTAATCTAGTGTGGCAGTATTCCTAAATTGACTAAAACAAAATTAACTTTAGTACTGTTACCGGTGTACTTGTCTGTTGTGTCTATGACAATGCCCTGGAAGAATTATGACTCTCTTCTTTCAAGGCAGCAGTTCTAATAGAAAGTTTAATGGACACAAGAAAATAAGATAAGAATGAACAAAACTGTGTATTCTTGCAGTTGCTGAGATGTTAATGTCAGCAAGTTATGTTATGCTCATTCTGTCTTGCAACGTACAAAAGGTTTTTGACAAGCTGTCAACCTATAGCTTTGATTGACTACACAAAGGGCCACAAATGCTGCAGCACCTCTCCTACCAAGACAGGCTGAGAGAGCTGGGATTGTTCAGCCTGGAGAAGAGAAGGCTCTAGGGAGACCTTATAGCAGCCTTTCAACACCTAAAGGAAAGCTGGGGAGGGACTTTCGGGAGTATAGTGATAGGACAAGGAGTAATGGTTTTAAACTAAAAGAGCGTGGTCTTAGATCAGATATTTGGAAGAAATTCTTTACTCAGAGGGTGGTGGGGCACTGGCACAGGTTGCCCAGAGAAGCTGTGAATGCCCCATCCCTGGTAGTGTTTAAGGACAGGTTGGATGGGGCTTTGGGCAGCCTGGTCTAGTGGGAGGTGTCCCTGCCCATGTCGGGGGGTTTGGAATTAGATGGTCTTTAAGGTCCCTTCCAACCCTAGCCATTCTATGATTCTATGATTCTACCATTCTATGATTCTATGATTCTACAGCTATACCTTCCTTTTCTAGGTAACACACTTTTTTTCCTCTGTCATCAGAAAAACAAAGCACAATTTTCCAATCAAAATTTATACATGTGGAAAAATGTACTCATAATTACATTCTTTTTGCTCGTACCAGGAGTTCTGTGAGAAAAGGTGACTTAAACATTTTCTCTCCACAGCGACAGAAACATTACAAGGTAATAACAGGCAACTAAAAGTGGGCTTTCTTCTGTGGTTCAGATCAGCAGATTTTAACTTGTTACCTGTGGCAGTGATTGTGAAGTACATAAACTTTTAATTCCATCGGTTCTGTTTTTTCATGGGTCAGTTATTAACAGACCATAAAAAACAAGAAGTATGAAATTAAATGTCATCAATTTTTTAAATTTTCTTTCAGACATAGGAGAATAAAAAAAAAGTGTAACAAAAAGTGTAATTCAGCTCTCTTTATTATCCTTCAGTTTCTTCAAAATGACTAGACAGTAACAGTGCACAGCCTGCTTTCCAGTAAGAAATTCCAAAAAGGGTTTGAAAAAGAGCATTGTCTAGATAATCCCATTAATTTACTTTTCAAAACCAGATCATCTAAGATCTAAAATACTAGAAAATTTTCTGTAAAAATAGAATTTTAGTTCTCCTCCTCTGAAGTAAGGTCAAGAAACACTGTCGAGTGAACAGACTTATTAGTAATAGAAGAGAAACAAAACAAATTTCAAATGTTGCAAGTTGTCAGCCTATGCTCTGAAAGGCTGCAGGGTCTGTAAGCATCTCAGAGGTTTTTCAGTGCAATTGCAACTTTAAATGGTTCAGTCATTTATGCCATTTTGAGGATTCACAGAAATGCTTCCCCCCCCCCCCCCCCCCCAATACATGCATTTTTCTAAAACTAAGGCAAGTCATTTGCTTTAGAACATAACATACTTATTAAATTATTTGACATAAGGTCTTGGAAATTCTATCATATTACATTTCCATTATTTCCATTACATTTATTCTGAAAGCTTAAAAATAAGAAAAATAGCCCACACCATTCTCATTTATACTCTAAGAAGGAAATATATATTGCAGGTTATCTTTGATAGACAACAAAACACATCACACAGAACAATCTGCAGCCATTAAATAAGATAGTATATAATGAAACCTAATGAAGAATGATGTAGAAACTAAACATACTGAACCTGCATCTGCTGCCAATGGTACATCACTCTATATGTAGTCCCACTGAAACCTATTATGAGCAGAATTATATTGTTAAATGTGGAAGAAATGTAACTAAAACATTTATTTTTAGGCAGCTATATTTATATTATGTTACATTTCAGTTCAGGACTGTTAAATAGCCATAATGATGTTGCAATGAGTTTTACCTGAGCAAAGTCTAGAGGTTTTGATCACCTAGATGCAAATTTTCAGTGACTATCTGAGAACTCAATTGAAATGAGTAGAGCAATATGAGGAAGAAAAAGTGACCATTATCTGTCTATCCCTCTGCAAGTAAGCAAATAGCTCCAGCAACCTGCTATTAAATTATTAGACAAATCCTCAGGTTATACAATGAAGGTACAGCCATTCCACATTACTTCTTTGTGTCCTTTCTGTGAGGTTGAAATTCCACTAAGTTAGAGTGATGGATCCAGTGGGAACCTTTCCAAAGCATATTTTCCTCTTGTGTATATAGTGCTGGTGCTTTGCAGATGTGTGGGAAATTATAGCATAGCAGCAGTAGCAAGTTTATAGGTAAGATCAAGGGACTGTGAATATCTCAGAACAGTGAAGGAACACCTGGGCTTTGTGGAAACCTAGCAGTTGGTGCTAGAAATTGTTATCTGTAACCTCTCCACAAAGGAGTGGTCTCTGCAGTCTATTTAAGAGCTTTATTATAGTAAATATATGTAACTATGCTTCAAAGTGCTAGATGACACAATTTTTAAACATTTTCAAAGAATCTGAGGATACATTATGTAGTTTTGCTTTGAGCTCACTTTCTGAAATGTAATAGAACTGGAGAGAGATGACAATAAGAAGACCAGAGGATTTTGTAAAAATGCTATATGAATCTTGATTTTAGATGCACATAAGAACCTCCAATATATTAACATAATTTTGTGACAATACTGTCCTCTGGGGTCCTGGAGATCGTTGCAGGTTTGATGCCAGAGCCTTGTGGCTTAATGGTTGACTGAATGAAGGGCAAAACAAAGCTGTATTTTTTGGAAGAGAAAGAGAACCACTGTGGTAAAGGCATGACCCCTATCAGAGTGCAGGAAGGGTTGTTAGCACTATTACTCTTTCTAATGACTGCTACCTTCCCTGTAAGCCTCCTCTGGGGCACTGTAAACTACATCAGGCACATTGGCTGAGCAAGAAATTCCTTCCCCTTGCTAAGTACAAAGCCAAGACTGGACCTAAGGGTCTGCCTGAGGACCCTCAAGAAAATGGATTGCCATTATTTTTTTCTGGTTCATGCTTTACCATGAGTGATTTCAATGGTCATTGTAATGCTACAATTGCAGGTAATGCGGCAGTTGGTTTCACTTTAATCTGTATTCAAATATAAAATCTTTCATGTTATAGATTTCACACACAAGCATTTAAATCTATAAACTATGTGAATTGAATGAATATGCAGGATAAAATATAGCTTATGGATTTGTTTTCTTAAAAAAAAAATCTTGTTTTTTTCTTCTTTCCATCATAACTTCAAAAAGCTTATTTTCTATTAAAATGAGGGGTAATTTTCAATGAAAATTAAAATTTAAACAGGAGTTAGATGTGTTTTATAGCTGACTTGCCTTATCATAAAATAAATACATGCATCTCTTCTAAAGTACGAGTGCTGTTCTGTACCTTTTACATGCAGCAATCATCTTCATTAACTTTTCAAATGATCTCCTGAACAGTGACTTATAAAATGTTAAATTTAATGCTGTAGCAAACTCAGATAATTTTGTCATAAATACTTAAATGCACCTGGCTATGAATTAACTGTTGGAGTTAAGGCAAGAAATCTTAAATTTTGTTTGAAGATGTAGCAGTTGCATGTTTGGAAAAAGTACGTGTTTAGAACAAACTGCAGTTAGCAGCCCAGGATGCATTGCAGCAGATGAAATCATAGTTTAGTACACTACGCTATATCAGTACCACATCATCAGAAAACAATAATAATTCTATTTTAGATATTTTCCTTAAAAATAAAACCAAAAAACCCTACACCTTTGCTCAAATAAAGGTGTCAGAATAAATCCATATATTTGTATATGTGCATATATATATGTTTAAATTAGTATAGAGTGATCTCTACCTACTTTGTTCTTAAAGCCGAAAGACTCTATTTGATAGGTGGCATATTTCTATACATTATGCTCACAATGTTTTTTTTAAGCATTGCCATATCAATAAAAGGTAATTTTTCCCCATGGAATAAAAAGTGTTTATGGAGTTATTGCACACAGTAACTGATATCTCTGCCAAAGAGGTATCCAATTGTTTTTATGCTTGAATAAGAAATAAGTGCAAGATCTGTCAAAATAACAAGTACATGCAGACTGTAGTAGATCCTTTAGCTAATTCATCATAGAAGTTTAATTGTAAATGGAAAAAGCCATTCTGAAATCTTACAGTGAAAGCAGTATTTATTGGGATGATAATATCCCAATATGGAAAAATGTTTTCTTGTCTATTTGCAGAGTTCGGCTATACCACACTGCAATGCAAGCACATAATCTCCTATTAATACCTTAATTAAAATACCTCATATTTTTGGGCTTGCGACTTTAAGTATCTTTGCCACTCAATATAAAACTTTTTTTTTTTTCTTTCAAAAAGTTGATGGATAGATAACCTTATTTGAACAAACACCGCCACAAAATGTCTAGGAATATTTGCTCACCCTCTTTTATAGAAAAGCACAAACCCCAAAATTTCAAACTTCTCTGAAGCTAACACTAGAGCAAGATCGAAACATCTCAATCTCCTTCCTGCCAGCTAAAGCCCCAATTTAGCCTAGGCTGCCTGTTTGGGCACTCTGTCGGGGGGTGACATTTGGAGTTGGCAGTCTTCTTTGTGGAGGACTGTGTGCATAAATATCTTGCGTCAAGAAGACATCCCCTGTCTAGAAAATAGCATCCACATCTGTTGCATATTTTTATACCAGAGCATAATCCAAATAGAGATCAAGTTGGTTATGTTATTTCACATTAAAAAGAAACAAACAACCATCAGCAACAACAAAACTGGTTTCCCAAAGAGATGGAGAAATCTGCTCTGCACTATGAGTGTTTTTACAAAAATGATGTGGCTGCTGATATTGTCGGTTATGTATACATGGGAACAAAAGTATCCAAATCAGTGAAGATAAGTATTAATGACATGATTATATGCTCTCTTTTTTTACTAGGAAAAAGTAGCATATTCCCTAAAACATAAGAAAATAATCTTGTGTATGTGACATCCAACATAAATTTAAAGGATTCAGTTTTGGTGTGTACTTATGGTTTACAGCCATTGAACTTCCTTAAGGAACATTTCAGCTCCTCTAATTTGCCCTAAAAAAAAAAAAAAAAAAAAAAAAAAGGCTTCATAATTCTATGTACAGTTATCACTTTATACATTTAGGTCAAAAGGTGATTTTCTTGAAGTCAGTACCCGTGTTAAAGTGTGCACTTCTGTATGAGGTTTTGATCATACTCTTCTACGTCTACAACATTTACAAGGGGAGAAATTACACTTGTATGTGCATTTGTTGTCATGAAGAACACATGAATCCTAAAATGGCTCTGGGAATCAGAAGATACCAGATTTTTTAAATTGTTTGACACTAATAATGCCAAGTTTCCTTTTTAATTAATATATACTAATTTCATTCAAGAGGATTGAAATTCAGTGAATCTCTTCTGGTAATTGGGGGTCCATCAAGCTAGCAAACAACATGTTATTAATTTAAAGACAGTCAAAATGATCACACATCTCAGGGATTATAATAGGCAGTAACTGACATTGGTGACACAACACATTTCATTAATAAGCCTTCTGTCATATGTTGGTAGCTATACTGCCCTTAAAAAAATCCCTCAGTAATGGAATTAGACTTATGTTGTCAGTCAGAAAAGCCAACAAATTAACTCTGTCCACAATCCTGACTCAGTTATAATGTTATCGCCTGAAAATGCTGGCTACTTAAAAAACAAACATATAAACAAATCCTTGTGGCCCAATTTTTAATTACAAGTCATCTATAAGGCTCTCTCTCTTCTGTTTTTCTTATGTATTTAAAAAAAAAAAAAATCACTGGTTGATTCGAAAGAACCAATATCTTTAAAATTTTGAAGGACCAGATTAATAAAAATTTTAAAGTTAATTACTTCAAATGTAGTTGCTTTTCAACTGTTTACTCATTTGAAAGCAAATCTCAGCTGAGTAGTTCATTCATATCTTGATATCACACATCTCTGTAGAAACTGAATTCCATATTCAGATGCTTTCATATTTGATTCAGATTCAAATCATCATGTATGATTTATATTATTTTTATACCTGAGATTCATTTGTTTCTTTTCTCTGACAAGATGAGAAAATGTCTCATCTTGTCTCAACGCATACAACTCAAGATACAGCTTACAAATAGGAGAAAAACACATCTTTTTTTTCATATATACAATTCACCAACAATCAATTTAGAAATTTTTGGATGTGATTATATTCACAGTGTTCACTGCACATTAGGCTTTGTATTTCACCTAAAGCCTTTAAAGTGGACAGTATAGGTGCTGATTTCAGTAGCTACTTCGGTTCCTTCAGACTTTATGATATTTTGGTTTTGGCAGTTCATATACAAATCATGACAGTTCAACTGGGTACTACCACTAATGACTTCAGGCGTCTTACATTCTTAGTGAACTAATGAGCAGCTTGACCACTCTTGTGGAGACCGTGTTTCATACGTCTCTATGCAACAGTAGAACAGACTCCATAACTGTCAATGAAATTTAGGTTAGACTGACACAGTTTAGCAGTACAATTCCTTTGAAGACATCTCAGCACAGAGCAGAGAACAGAATGAGTTTAGATGTTAATTATGAGAAACAAGATTATGCACACAAAATGAATGCAACAATGCCAGAAATATACTCTTTCCTACATCCAAACATGATTCAGTAATTATTGTAAAAATTGGTGATTTTGAGGTCTGCATGGCATGCGCAATACTTGGATAAAGATAAATTTGTATGTCTTCTGATGCAATAGTAACATTATGAGGAGCTGTTGTCCACTGTCAAAAGTCAGAATTGCTTCCTGTGGTGTTACGTGTCTCACCAAAAAAAAAAAAAAAAGACAAAAGAGGATGCAATTAACTTTTGTTATCTTTAGTCAGAGTGAGATGTCAATCAAGCAGAAATCAAGTAGCTTTCATGTAGAGCCTGGGTTGCTAAACAAAGCAGTTGTTCACCTTCTTCATCTTAGTGTGTCCTGTCAGAGTTAGAGTATTATGAGGACCAGAAACAGTATTATTGGGAAAGACCTGAAATAATCATTCATTTAAATGTGTCTTTTACATTTTATTTTTATACTTTCAAAATCCCTCAGATGTATTAGCAAATATGTTAAGATGTTCATTGCTGATAAACTTAATATATGCTAACTGTTATACTATTGTGTTTTAAATTAGAATTCCATTATTAATTGAATTAAGCTTTCTTTCATCACTGACCTGAAGACTTTCAGAAAAGTATGGTCACCATTCTCTGTCAGTGTTCCTTAAATAGTATTAATTTCTGTCAAACTCCTCATGTTAATAATTTACCAACTTCCATTTCTGTGAAGCTGTACTCCAGCAGAGGCCAAAACCAACTACCATTTTTCTGGTCAAGGTTCTGCTATGGTTGTCTAAGCTAACCTTTGTTTTATCTTTTCCCTTTAACCCAAAAGTCAATAGCTGAAGTAGACTGAAACTTTAGGAAGAGCTCTAGGCACAAGAACCATGAGAACGAGAAGAAAAATGGGACCCAATTGCTCTAAATGAAAAGGGGAAAAGGCAGCTTTTTTTCTGACAGCTTTTTGGGAGCAGAAGGAAGAACAATGGATGGACTCAATCTCCCTTACTGTCTCAATATATATAATCTGTGAAGTAGTAATGATCTAACTAAAATCTGTTTGGAAAAAATGCCAAATGGACATAAGCTGTTAAAGTGAATAATTGGCAATGTCTTTGTGATTGATACAGTCTATTGCTGCAACTTGCACTTCAGGTCTTTTTACTGGTTTTCAGTCATTTTCACAGTCATCTAGTTTAGGTTACATTTTTAAATACTCCTACTTGAAATTAATCCAAGCAAGACAGTTTTCAGGTACACTGCACTGAAGAAGACAGAGACAAACAGTCTAAATGGAAGCTAAAATGTAATTGATATTCTACTTGCATACACTTTAAATGCAATTGAAGGTTCATCTAATCTCAGAGTGGTTATGTTTAATTTTACCGTATTATATCATGCTACATAGATTTATATGATAGCTTAGCATATGTTGGAACAAGGTTACCTTGAAATTCAATACTTTAAATCCTTTTAAAGCAATAAACTGATGCATAGCTTGAAAAATAATTTAATGTTGTTCTTGAACCCTGTATAGCTGCTGAATGACTATTCCTTACAACATTTACCCATGTGGACAAATGGAAGTTATGTTTGGAACACATCACAAAGCAAAATAAACTAGTAATAGATCCTATCTGTCTTTTGCCATGGAAAAACTTAAAAAGACATGACAAATTAATTTGGAAAAACAGATCTATGCAGACAGCAGATTCTCAAAGCAGTTTTGCTTCTGTTACATATTTCTTATGTAAAGAATACTTTCTGCTACTGAAGTTCAGTGTAAAATAACAGAAAAAAGAAATCTGGATGGTCCAGATAGTGAATTTCATTTATTAATATAGCTTTATACATTTAATTATGTTTACAAATATTAGTTAGTATTTACTGAACTGTAAGTAACTGAGATAAAATATTACAGGCCAAGTATATAAATCTGAATGATTATTTTGATTATTTTAGCTGACTTATTTTTCAGGGTAATTTTAAGGATGTACACCACATTTTGGAGAAGAAACACGAGATAGAAATAAGATGTTGCTTTTACATCTAGTGTGAAGCTGTAACAAAATGTATCAGTTTTACAAATTTGGGAAAAATGTGGTGGTAGACTTGAATATATTACAGAGAAGCTACCTGTTCTGGGCAGATTGACAGTATTCCATCCTTGCACAATAGAAATACAACATAACTTTTGGTATGACTGCCCCTCAAAGATGTCAGGATTTGCTGTGAAAGTAAGATGAAAAATAGAAACTGAAAGCAGAATTATTTTAAAATTTATATAGAAAAAAAAAAATAGAGTTGTTCCACAAATATGAATTGTGTCTTTTAAGAACAACTTTCTTGCTCCAGTGAAATGTACTGTGCTTCCTGATAGAGCTGCAAAATATTGTGTTCATGGCTGTTACCAATGGAAAATTAATTCATGTAGCTTGAATATCCCCCAGGTAGATGATAGTAGCACACATGAGAACTAATGAGAAAAGTCAAAATAATTATGGAAAGTAAATTCCAGTTTGAGGCAAAATTATGATTAAAAACCCCCTTTTTTCAGACCTAAGTACAGATAGATATATTCTATCTAATTCAAATTTATCATGGCAGTGTATCAGTAAAATTCTAATAGTTATTCTATAATATTTGAATTGTGAATATATTTTTCTTTTAAAATTAAATTCTTAAAGATGTTTACAAAGAGCACCAATGTATAGCTTTGAATTGATGTAGAAGGTGCTACAAAACAATCCAGAAATATTTTACAAAGACACCTGTAATTACACAGTTAAGTGCAAATAACAGTAGAAATAACAAAGAAATAAATTTTAGTTGTATCTCCAAAAATGAATGAACTCATAGAATGCTATCAAGAAATCCTTGTTTTCTAAGGAAAGAACAATTTGGATGTCTGACTAAAGTTTAGATTAAATGTATGATCTTGTAACTCCAAATTTCAATAATTTTTTACAGAATTGCCATTCTGTGTAACTCAGTCTTCATCCAAAGACAAAAGTGAGTTGTTTTCTGATGTCCCAATTGGAACATATTTTTTTTTCCAAACTGGTTGGTATGTGCTGCATATTGTCAGGCATATTTAGAAAGATGAAGAAATTAAGGGAAGTCTCGCTAAAGGAGTAAATGAGAAGAACAGTAACTTATATCTACAAGGAATGTTTGGTGTCAGTACTCCCTGTTTTGAGTTGTAGAAAATAATAGATGATCCTTTATTTGTCTGGATTATAAAAAATATTTATACAACACAATTCTTTCAAATTTACAGAATGATTCCCTGAGCCAAGGAGATATTGTACCATTTGGGACATAAGATAGAGATTTGGTGCCCCTACTGTCCTCTTGTCACATTTCTGGTCCTGTGCAAAAGATTTTCTGCCCACTGGAAGCTTCATACCTCAAGGGGATGCACAAGGGAAACAGGCTGTGCATTGGCAATGTGGACCTGGGATTGGTCTAACTAATAGGAACTATGGAAGGCTTAAAAAGCAAACAAAAAAACAAACAAAAAACATCACTTCAGTTACATGGAAAATTGGCAAGTGCCAAATCTAGTAGCAGGTGAAAGGAAAATGTGACCAAAAGAGATGAGCTGGATTAGGACTGTGGGAGTGGTTTGATTTTTTTTATTTTTATTTTTATTTTTATTTTTATTTTTATTTTTATTTTTTTTTATTTTTATTTTTATTTTTATTTTTATTTTTATTTTTATTTTTATTTTTATTTTTATTTTTATTTTTATTTTTTCTATTTTATTTTTATTTTTATTTTTATTTTTTTTTATTCAGGAATCATTAAATGCATCCAGACCTAATAATCTTCTAGTGTTTCTGGGTCAAAGGGTATTTCAGGAAACCTAAGTTAGACTCCGGATATGAATTCTTTGAAAAAGCCTTTTTTTCTTTATCTGACTGTAAAAACACCCTGTGGGAAGCATCTCTCTTGGCTAAAGTTATCCTCTTCAAGTATTTCCATTTACTAAAAAAATAACATAACATTTCAAATTCTAGTAGGACCTCCTTATCTATCAAATAAAGCTGTAGGTGCCAAAGTTTTCAGGAGTATTTGAATGAAAATGTCAGTGTTTCTTTGGAGTTGATAATTTTTATTAAATGGTGCATTGTTTTTGTAGTCTAGAGTTTGATGATGATGCATTTTTCTTACATTTGCTTTAAATAGTCGAGGTTGTAGTCAGTAGTCGAGGTCGGCCGCCTCGGAGCCAGCGCAGCCACAGCTGCAGCACCTGACCACAAGTAACAGGGGGATTTCAGGCCCTTGCTTTGCCAGGGGTGACCTGAGACAGCAGCGTAATGAGGCTGCACCTGCCAGCTGTCGCGAGAGAGGCTGACAGGGAGTGGGAGATGTCAGGGCAGCGGCGACTGCGCCCACTCCCTCCGTGAACAGGGAGGGGCGCCCAGCGTGTGAGAACCGCCCTTGGCGTGAGGCAGTAGTGGGTGTGGGAGCCTGTGCGGCGGGGCACAGGGATTCTGTCCCTCCTCCCTTTCGAGTCCATCCTATCTACTGACAGTCTGTGTGACTGCAGTATTTACCATGGTCTCCACCAGGCAGAGAGCTTGCCCCGAAAAGACTGTGGTGACCCAAATGGAGGGTCTGTCCAGAACCGTAGCTATAGAGGTCTCTGGCTGCAGGGAGTGCCTGAGCCTGCTGCTGCCAGGGGAGGGTGGCAGGTATTCCACCTGTGTGAGGTGTGAGCAGGTGGAAGATCTGCTCAGTACGGTGGCAGAGCTGAAAGAGCAGGTTGAGAGACTGAGGGCCATCAGGGACTGTGAGTGGGAGATTGACTGGTGGAGTAGCTCCCTGGCATGCCAGAGGGAAAGGCGCCAGGGAGATACCCCACAATTGGTGTGGGACCCCCTTCCCTGCCCCTGTCAGGCAGAGGAGGGGGACTTGAGGGATGGGGAGGGTTGGGAAAGGGTCCCTGCTTGGCATCGTGGGTGAACCCCCCCCCCACACACACTTCCCTTGTGTCCCCAGGTCCCCCTAAGCAATGGACATTGAAGGGGAGGTGTGTGGGGTGGCGTGGGAAGGTTTCCCTAAGAGCTTACCAAGGAAGAGGCAGTCAACTCCACACATTCAGATTGCCTCTGCCAGGAAAGAGAGAAGGGTGGTTTTGGTAGGTGACTCCTCAGAGGAACGGAGGGCCCCATTTGCAGACCAGACCTGAGCCTTAGGGAAGTGTGCTGCCCACCTGGTGCCCGGGTCAGGGATATAACTAGAAAACTCCCGGAGCTGGTTCACCCCACTGACTACTGCCCATTACTCATAGTTCATGTGGAAAGTGATGAAATTGCTCAGAGGAGCCTGCGAACTATGAAGAGAGATATCAGGGGTTTAGGATGAATAGTTCAAGGAGCAGGAGCGGAAGTCATGTTTTGTTCTATTTCTTCTGGGGAGGTGAAGGACATGGAGTGGGCTAGGAAAACACAGGTAACAAATAATTGGCTGAGAGGCTGGTGTAGAGACAGGAACTTTGGGTTCTTTGGCCGTGGGGCAGTTTACTCGACCCCTGGCCTGTTGTCAATGGATAGAACTCACCTGTCTCGAAGGGGGAAATGAATCCTAGCGCAGGAGCTAGCAGGACTTGTGGAGAAAGCTTTAAACTAGCTATGATGGGGGAAGGGGGTAAAACAGGGTTCACCAAAGAAGTGCCTAGGGGAACAATGCTGAAGTGGGGGGTGAGGCAGATATCTCACCTGAAGTGCATCTACACACACTCCTTCAACTATTCACCTGTGATTCAGGTAGAGAATTCCATCCCCCCCCCCCCCCCCCCCTCCCCCAGTGATCCTGGAAGAGAGAGTTAGAAACCTGCTCCTCCACCTGGAATGTCACAAGTCCATGGGACCAGACGAGCTCCACCCTTGGGTGCTGAGGGAGCTGGTGGAGGTAATTGCCAAGCTGCTTTCCACCATCTATCAGTGTTCCTGGTTATCTGGAGAGGTCCCAGAGGATTGGAGGCTTGCCGATGTGACTCCCATCTACAAGAAAGGCTATAAGGAGAACCTGGGGAACTACAGGCTTGTCAGCCTGACCTCGGTTCCAGGGAAAGTTATGGAGCAAATCATATTGGTTGAGATCACACGGCACTTGCGTGGCATACAGGGGATCAGGCCCAGCCAGTATGGGTTCATGAAAGGCAGATCGTGCTTGTCCAACCTCATCTCCTTCTATCATCGTGTGACCAGACTGGTAGATGAGGGAAGGGCTGTTGATGTAGTTTACGTAGACTTCAGCAAAGCCTTTGACACAGTCTCCCACAGTATTCTCCTGGGGAAACTGGCTGCCCATGCTGTGCCCAGTGGGTTGTGGTTAATGGAGTTAAGTCTAGGTGGTGTCCCGTTACAAGTGGTGTCTCCCAGGGGTGGGTACTGGTGCCTATCTAGTTTAATATCTTTATTGATGATGTGGATGAGGGGATTGAGTGTACCCTCGGTAAGTTTGCAGACAACACCAAGTTGGGAAGTAGTGTTGATCTGCCTGCCGGTAGGGTGGCCCTTCAGAGGGATCTGAATAGGCTGGATTGCTGGGCTGAGGTGAGTGGGATGAGGTTCAACGAGGCCAAGTGCCGTGTCCTGCACTTTGTCCACAATAACCCCATGCAGCACTATAGGCTTGGGGCAGAGTGGCTAGAAGACTGTGAAGAGGAAAGGGACCTGGGAGTGTTGATCGATGCTCGGCTGAACATGAGCCAGCAGTGTGCCCAGGTGGCCAAGAAGGTCAATGGCATCCTAGACTGTATTAGAAATAGTGTAGCCAACAAGAGCTGGGAGGTGATCATCCCCCTGTACTTGGCTTTGGTGAGGCTGCACCTCGAGTACTGTGTTCAGTTTTGGGCCCATCAATACAAGAAAGACATCGAGACCTTGGAGCCTGTCCAGAGAAGGGCAACAAAACTGGTGAGGGGTTCGGAGCACAAATCTTATGAGGAATGGCTGAGGGAGCTGGGATTGCTTAGTCTGGAGAAGAGGAGGCTCAGGGGAGAGACTTCATTGCACTCTACAACTTTCTGAAGGGAGGTTGTGATGAGGAGGGGGGTCGGCCTCTTCTCTCAGATAACTAATGATAGGACTCGAGGAAATGGCCACAAGTTGCACATGGGGAGATTTAGATTAGATATCAGGAAAAAACTTTTTCTCTCAAAGAGTGGTCAGGCACTGGAATGGCCTGCCCAGGGAGGTGGTGGAGTCACCATCACTCATGGTGTTCAAGAAGCATCTGGACAAAGTGCTACGAGATATGATTTAGTAGCTTAGTGGGTAGTATTGGTGATAGGAGGATGATTGGACTAGATAATCTTGTAGGTCCTTTCCAACCCTGTGTTTCTATGATTCTGTGAAATATGAGTGCAACTGCACCTGGCTAATCCGTGTGTGGCTTAAATAATATACTGGCTATTTGAAAGTGAGATATACTTCTGCAGTGCCCTGCTAGCTTTATTAGTGTTACATTTTAGTTAAGTTAAATTAAGAATAGTTACTGGATTTTTCAAATCGCATACATAATCTGAATGAGTTAAGATTAGAAAATCTGGGACAGCCATTTCTGTCGGAAGGAGATGAAGAATTCAGTTAAACTATATTACTAGGAATTATTTCAACTTCTAGTCTATGCTCCAAGTTAGATCCATGATATGAAAATAGGGAGGTACGCTAATTGCAAGAAAACATGCAAGAACATGGGATAATGCAAGAATATTTATTCACACGTGCCAGTTGAATATGAGAACAAATTATTGGAAGAGTCGTTCAGTCCAATCACTGCTATGCCTGGCAGCTAATTCATGCGGTCTTTCATAAATTTATTAATTCCTATGAGAAAATTGGAAAAACAAACAAACAAACAAAAAACAAAACAAAACAAAACACAAAAAAACTATTAGCAGGCAGAGCTGCTGGAAAGCAGATCAAAACCCACATATTCTGCTGCTTAGAGGTAGTCTGATTTAGAGCTTAAACTTTTTCATGGTGAGTTTCTACTCACTTGCTCATGTGCCAACAGTGCCCTTCAATTTCAATAACTCTTATGCCTTTCTAATGTTTACCCCCCAATGTGTTTAGAGATAGCAGTCATACTCACTCACTGTTTGTTTTGTTAGGCAAAACAAGAATTTTTCATTGTTCTCCAGTTCTAAGATAGACTCATTGTCCTGCTGAGAGGCAGGATATTATTAGCTCAAGAACAGTGCTACTGCAGCTGCGCTGCGTCTGAGCCATGTTTGGTTTCAGTCTAGCTGGCTGGAAGTGTGTGAATCTCTATGTCCACCTGTGTAGACTAACCCTTTTTACCCCTTTCTGCATTTTGATTTGAATTAATCTTTAGTAAGGACAGATGTCCAGAACTGTAGATGATAGGTGTGAGAGAAGGGGTTGTGGAAGGACGAGAGGACCATATGAATAGGGACTGAATTCAGTCTATTGAAAGAAATGGACTGTCACAATATTTGCCTGGTTTAAGGAAGTGCTTAAACACATTTTCTTACTCATTAGAATTAAGAAATATGTTAAGAATCAACAATAATTTGCTTTTATCTGAATAATTTATGTAGTGGATGAGAATAACCAAGAACAAATACACTTCTAAATCAACTTTATTATAATCTGAGCCTGTGATCTAATCCAAGCTCTTCCATCTGAATGGAGTGACTGCAGTATTTTTAGTGTCTAAAATAGTTATATGTGTGTAAAAAAAATCTAAGTGAACATATTTAGAAACAAGAGAGAATACTTTCATGACCACTGGTTTTCCTAAAACTGTATGGTATACTATATTTGGAAGGTATCAACTCCATGTCTTTCTTTTCAAATTGCAAAATGTTTTAATCACTTTATTCTTAGACAGCCAAAGTTATGGCACCCTTTCTATTTCCCTCTAAATATTTCTAAAACAAAAACAAAGTTGCCCAAATTTTGCTAGAATGTTGTTTATCTGGGAGAATTATAGAATGGAACAAGTGCTGGTCATGAAAACTGTCGTCTACAGTTCAGTTTATTTTTGTGTCAAGAGGATTTAGAAAGAAAAAGACACAAATAATCTATTCTGATTTCCCCCCATCCCACACATTAAATGCTCAGCAATGTCAAGCTAGGAATAATAATATATTATCTGTTTAACCTTAGTTTCAGAATGTCTTGTTAATGTTCTGTGTTAACCTGTTTCTGATACAGTGAATAAGGTGAGTAAAAATAAAGAAATTCTTGAAGGATCAGGAGGGTTAAAAGGCCTCTGACATTCTGATTTTATGTATATGTAGTAGTTTAGGGTGGTCCTAAGCACCACCTCACTGCTCTCTCACTCCCCCTCCTCAAAAGGACAGGGGGTGAAAATATGATGAAAAAAAGATATGGGTTGAGATAAGGGAGATGGTGAGGGAGATGACTCACCAATTACCATCACAGGCAAAACAGACTCAGCATAGGGAGGATAATGTAATTTATTGTTTACTAGGCCAGTGAGAACTGAACTGAAAGAAAACTGTAAACACCTTCCTCTCATCCACCCACTTCTACCGCCTCTTCTTGCACAAGTGAATGGAGAATGGGGGCTGCAGTCAGTCCATAACACTTAATCTCTGCTTCTCCTTCATGGTCACTCTCTGCCCTTGCTCCAGCATGCGGTCCCTCTCACAGGATGCCGTCCTCCCTGAACTCATCTTGTGTGGCTTCCTACAGATGGCAGCTCTTCAACAACTGCTCCAATATGGCTCCGTACCATGGGGTGCAGTCTTTCAGGAGTGGACTGCTCCAGCATTGGTCTCCCATGGACAGCAGCTCTCACCAGACCTCTTGATCCTTTGTGGGCTCTCCATGGGCCGCAGCCTCCTCCAGGCCACATCCACCTGCTCCACCAGGGGCTCCTCCACGGGCTGCAGCGTGGAGATCTGCTCCATGTGGGACCCGTGGGCTGCAGGACGACAGCCTGCTCCACCAGGGGCCTCTCCACATGCTGCAGGGGAGCTTCTGCTCCATGCCTGGAGCACCTCCTGCCCTCCTTCTGCACTGACCTGGGTGTCTGCAGGGATGTTTATCTCACATGCTCTCAATTGTATTGTGTTATCACTAGAGATTACCTCACATACTCGTAGTTTTTGACAAAGCTGATGGGACAGCTAAGGAAGTAGTGAATGGGACACCCCTGCCAAAGAAGAACATGCTTGTGTTACTCAGGTAAGGACCCTCCATTTTTTGTGCTCCAGTGTCAGTAAATCTATTTTAAATAGACTGATCTTTGCATTTTTGTGGTAGAGTTTTACAAGCTTTGCTATAGATGCATATGTAATCACTTGGGAAAGTTTGAAACATAACAGTGTAAAAAATTGCTGAATCCCACACAATAAATAACTGAAAGTACTGAAAGTACAGATTACATTTTTTTTTTTTTTAATTATTTTGGCAGGGGGGTGGAAGGGTAGTGGGGAGTGTCTGGAAGGTAATTCTGAGACAGTAATCTGTGAAGTCTTGGTTGGTTATGCTCACATGCTGTTACAACCCCGTTGAAACCAAGTTTTTAGAACTTTTTTTTTTTCTTTCTTTCTTCTCTCTGTTAATTGGGAACAGTTGATTAAATCTTAAATGTACATATGTGGAGGAAGGGTAGAGGAGGAGGAACTGTGAAGAATGAAAAAATGTTATCAGAGTGTACCATCTTTCTTCATTAAATGTAACTGTAAATTTACTGTTCACTCAGAAGTAGTCTGTGACACATAGGGTTATTCCTGTACAAATTACCATTCAGTTAGCAGAGACTGTTGCTTTATGACAAGTGTTCTAATAGCAATGCATTGTCATAATGTCATTGCAAAGCTCAGAGATGGATTTGGCAGATTAAGTTTCTTTTTGGAGACATGATAATAAGAACAACCTACATGTTATGTAGTGGAATAAATCACAGTAACCAAGGTCTTCAGGTGAGATAGTGACACTGACAGAAATGTATCACTGTTTTCTATTGAGATAGTAAAAGGAAAAAAAAGCTTGATAGAATAGATGTGAGTGAATTTGCTAGGCAAGACATAGTTATATATATATATATATATAAATCATGCCTTGGAGGCTTGTTAGGATTTAATTATTAAAAATATATATTTTTAAAAATTTTAAACAAATTTTTAAATTTAATCAAAAATATCTTTAATTCTAAACCAACAAAGTATACAAAATGACACCTACATTTCTAAAGCTTATTAAAGGACCAAAATTATGATAATTAACAAAGAGGTGATTCTGCAGTTTCTTCAAGTTGGAAGAAAATGTTCAGGTAACAAATTGGTGCTTAACATTTGGCTCAAAGAGAATATCATATTATTAAAAATAGGGTGAGAACAAATGTTGAACATTTTCTAGGATGTAGATATACGGAATTCAGGTTTAGGAGCAGCATGCCTCTAGTCAAAAGCAGAGAAGAAAATAGTGCTTGGAGAAGTCATTTAAAATATAGTGTTATAGGAGCAAATGAAGTATTATTTTTAAATGCACACAACTATTTCTACTTTCAACAATAATACATAAGCACTAGCAAAACTATTTTAGAAATAACAACAAACCTTTATGTCAAAGACAGAATTACCTGCGTGAATTTATTTGTATAATAAACAGATTATAATCAATGGACTACCTACATTTTACATGTGAATTGAGATCTGTTTTAAAGAAATATTTTAATGTTTCTCTATGTAATCTACTGGTTTTTACTGACATATTCCCATTAATTTTAGTTTCCCTGTTTATATTAAAAAGGACTAACCTTTTTTTTGCAGACAGATCTCTGTGAACATTTTCAAATAGTCTATTTGCTGATGTGAAACAGAGATATTTGTCATTATATTCTTGACTACAGAATATAGTATTGATTTGCAAATGTTTCCTGCTAATTCATTGAGTTACAACAGTTACATCTAGATTTTCTGAATATGTAGCTTGATTGTTTTCAAGAGGAATTTAAGAAAGAGATTTTAATATTGTTCATTTTGCTTCATCATCTGGAGAATTGAAACAGGATTAATTGAAATTAATTGGAAAAGATGGAAACAATAGATACAGAAAACACGTTTAACATTTTTTATACTACTTCAAAGCATGGGTTTAAAAAAAAATAAAACACTTTTCTTCAATTTTCATTATTTATTGTTTTCATAAAATTTTTAAAATGTGAAACCTTACAGGGTTGTTTGTGGGATATGTTTTAATGAGCATTCTTTTTAAGAGGTACAACTCTAATGCAGTCTTCAAATAATAATATGGTACAGATCAGAGTTTTGTGTGTGTGTGTGTGTGGGGCGGGGGTTAGGAAAGAGATTCGATTGTTATATTTATTTTATAGAGTGGCAACTTCTGTGTACTTAAAGAATATACCAAATATTTTGTTTGTTTATATAATCATGCCTGGTTCTTTATTGTTCTGCACATTTCAGCTATAGAATTAACTTAAAATTAAATCTTCATCTTTATTTAAATGTTTAGTGTGAGTCAGGGGCTTAGTTAATGTAAAATATATGCTATGCAATTTTTATACATTATTTTTTCCCTCATAGTGTGAATTCAACTAATATCTTAGAACAGTATACCAAGTGTCACGTTTTAAAGGAAGAAATTAATGCATCTTAACTCCTTCACCTGTTTTCTAAAAGGTATCATATTAATGAAAAAGAAAATTTCATTTTGGGTAGAATTCATTTCTAGATAGCTATTCAGTGGACACAAAAGTGCATATCTATTCTGAGTGACTTTGCATTAATTATAACAAAAATTTACACACCTAGCTTATAGGTTAGCAGTAGCATTTAAATGCCTTTATCCTGAACAAAATTCCCATCTATTTAGACAAATTCTCTTTTCAGTTTAGGAAAAAAAATAATTCTGCATATATTGATTATGGTTTGAATAATGTACAATTAATATTGTAATATTAATTACCACTCAGGAGGACTATAAAGATGTTGTAAGGCTGTGCAGAGACAAAATTAGAAGGGCCAAAACTCAGCTGGAGCCCAGTCTGGCTACTGTTGTTAAAGACAATAAAAATGTTTCTGTAAATACATAAACAAGGAAAGGACTAAGGAGAATCTCCATCCTTTATTGGATGTGGGAGGAAACATAGTGACAAGAGATGAGGAAAAGGCTGAGGTACTTAATGCCTTCTTTGCCTCAGTTGCTAGTAGCAAAACTAGGTGTTCTCTGGGTACCATCCAGACTTTTTACTGCAAATGATATCTGTGTTTGTTTAAAAGAATTACATATTAGCAACTATCACATTACTGAATGAAGTATCCTATATTCTGTCAAAAGAAATCCAACTTTTGGGAAGAATAAATGGAGGAAAGCTGGGGGAAGGAGAAATTGGAGTTAGTATGCTGTAGGGTGTCCTGGTGTCAGCTACAATAGAGTTAATTTTCCTCTTAGTAGCTGGTATGGTGCTGTGTTTTGGATTTAGGATGAGAAGAATGTTGATAACATGCTGATGTTTTAATTGTTGCAGAACAGTGCTTACACTAAGTTAAGGACTTTACAGCTTGTCACACCACCCTGCCAATAAGGAGGCTAGGGGTGCACAAGAAGCTGGGAGGGGACAGAACAAGGACAGTTGACCCAAACTGGCCAAAGGGATATCCCATACAATGTTATGTCATGATGAACAATTAATAAAGGGTATCTGTCTGGGACTAGGGTGGACTGCTGCTCCGGTACAGGCTGAGCATCGGTCAGCAAGTGGTGAGCAATTGCATTGTGCATCACTTATTTTGTATGTATTGTTATTATTACTATCATCATTATTTCTATTACTATATCATCATTTCTAATAATAATTCATTTCTATTATCTCTATTACTATTATCATTATTTCTCTTCCCTTTCTGTCCTATTAAACTGTCTTTATCTCAACCCACAAGCTTTTTTATTTTTTTCCCCACAATTCTCTTCCCCATCCCACTGTGTGTGTGTGTGTGTGTGTGAATGGCTGTGTGGTGCTTAGTTGTTTGCTGGGTTAAACCACAGGAAGGGGTAAAAGATTTAGAGGTTTTATTTTCTGATTGTTCACAGTCTACCTCTAGGAAAATATTATCTGATTTCATATTTCAAATTGTCTTTCAATATGTACATGCTGACTTCATTGCCATCTGGTTAAATTACAGTAGTAATTAAAACGAAGATAAACTATTTCAAGATCTAATGTATTTCATATCCAAACATGAGGAATTATTCAAAAACACATTAAATGACACATGGAATCTAGTCCAACTGTTTCCAAGCTGCATTTCTTTCCTTTTTACATCTGTTTTAGAATAAAGAAGAAAATCAATAGTGCTGCAGATCTGGAGACTGGAATTATTTGTAGTTTTATTAAAGTCGTCATCATACTGAGTATTGCACAATACTGGATAACAATGAATACACCTTTCCAAAATTAGTTGTTGTATTCACTTCAATGGGATTGGAGATACGTACTGAAAAGTATAAAACTCAGTCATATACTTATGACATCTTAGATCTCTGTCAATAATCTATAAATCGCAGCTGTTCAGTTTACCACAGATCAGCTCATGTTAGGTGCTCAGACTGATTTTTTCATCTAAGAAAACTTAAAACTGCACATTGGATTTAGAGTGCAGATTTCCAGTGTTACTTGCTTTAATTTTAAAGGCTAGTGGATTGACTTGTTTAGAACACAGGTATTGTGAAGAGTTAACCAGCTGATGAAGGAACTGTGTTGCGAGGTTTACAAGATTGGTTTCTGGTAAAGAATCCAATGGACTGCAGATTTTTGCAAGATCCAGATAGCTAAAACATATATATCTATATGAGGATAAGCAGCAATTCAGACTGTAAAAATTTAAGACCTCTATCACTTACCCATTTAAGTAAGTTAAGTGGTTCCTCTTAGGGCCCATATTTACCACTGATTGATGACCCTTGAAACACCTCGTGATGTCTGAACACTTGCAGCTTAAGCTGAAAATTCATTTACTTTATTTCCTATTTTTTCCAACCTATTTTCTAGTGATTCTATAAATTTCACTTCTTCCTAGGTAGTCTTTGTGTTTCTGAATGTAGATAACCGTAACCTGTTACTAATTGCAACCATTATGACATATATTATTTCTTGCTATTCCTCTGAAATTTTGTTTAATTTTTGTTTAAAAATGAAGGAGATGATCAGCAGCAATGATGGTTGTCATGCTTATATCTTCTGGAGGCATGGGAGGTTGCCACTTCACTGTGAGCAGCTACGACCCTGAGACAGGTGAGAGTCGGGGTTGGGGGGAGGGATGGAGTCATCCAAGAGGGCTTGAGATTCACAGAAAGTGACAAGACACTCCTGAGAAATCAAGGGAGGCAATGTAGGAAAGCTTTCCAGCTATACAGAGAAAAGAGAAGATTGGATAGGGTTTGCTGCAAGTCAGATAATCCTTAAAGCTGTTGAACTGAGGAAAAAGATTGAGTGAAACAACTGCAAATAAGCTAGGGCAGGGGAACAGATTGGCTTGCAAACACTTGTGTTTCTAGTCTGTTTCACTCAGCATATCTGACTTTTTAAGGCATTCACTGTTTTTCTTGTATTTTAATAAATTAAGCAGTGGAGATTTGGGGTTTTCTGGTTTGGATTTTATTATTATTATTATTAATAATAACAACAATAACAATAATTTGTCATAGAGAGGCCGCTAACCTTCAGGAAAGATTTGTACAGATCTAGGTCAAAGTTTTGACCAGTTCGTTGTGGGAGTGTGGCCATGCGGGTCGACAAGCCCCATGGTTGGTGATAACATCGGACTCTTAACGATGAGGCCATCAGGAATGTTTAGAGGGAACAAAGAAGGGTGATTCAGGAGACGCCTTGCTGTCTCGGACTGCTTGTTCTCCAGCCGTTAAGACATGGAAGTTGCTGGGTGTTTGCTGCTGCCCGGCAAAGTTTTTTGACCAATGAATAGTTAGTGGAAAAGTACTGCTGTAGGGCGAATGGTATAAGAAGGGACCCTGTCCTCCATAAGGGGAGTTGAAGATATGTCGTCAATAAAGTAGTAGCAGTTACTGATCCTGAAAGAACCCTGGTGTCTGTGTGGTACCTACGCCACAGTTGATTACACAAATTGGCATTAATTTTGCTAAAACTTGTATAGAGATTGAAAGTATTGGTGACGTCCAGTTACAGAAAGTCTGGTATGAGATGCGGAAATACATATGTGATGAAAATAACAGATAAATGGACAATCAGTACCATAAAGAAAAATAGTGATGCAGTCCAGAAGGGCTAAAATAAGTCCAATGCAGAGATTTCTGGAATCAGTAAGCTCCTCTGAATCATCGAAAAGTTGGACAAAGGAGATACAAGTTTTTGACCCACCCCAACTCTTATTCTCCAAGTTTCTAGAATGCTTTATATTATAGGGGTAGAGTATAAAGACAACTGAAAGATAACATTCTAAACCATCTGAACTCTAAAAGTATCACAGAGTGATTTTATATTTTTGTGATTAAACTACAGGTTTTTTTGTGTTTTTTTTTTTTTTTTTGCCTAGCTTTCTTTTTAATTCACCCTATGTTTATATGTATACATAAATAAAGCAATTGCTAAGATAGATATAAAATATCAGTATTTAAATGTATATCTGTATAAAATTTTTGTATGTAGGGTAGCATTTATTTTATTATGCTTTGTATTATGCTTTCTAAAGTTGGAAACAATTTTGAATGGAATATCTCAGACTTATTGAAGGCTCTTGTAAAGCTGTAATCTGCCCAACCGCACCACTGGGGACATGCATTGTTTCATGTAATCAGAACGAATGATAGAACACCCAGGAATGGCACAAAGCTGCACCAGGGGAAGTTCAGACTGAATATTTGGAAAACTGTATTTTTTGTGAAGGTTGTTAAGGTGTTCAAGAGATATTTTGATAATACCCTCTTTTTGATAATATCTTAACTTTTTGTTAGTTTTGAAATAGGAAGGTAGTTGGACTTGATGATCTTTGTATGTTCCTTCTACAATATTCTAGACTGTGATACACTGTTTTTTCAGCTTCTGACATTGGAGATGTCCTTCATTGCTATAGTTACTAATCTCACCCTGAACCTTAGCTTGAAGGTGTAAGAATGTACAATGCAGTGCAATTCCTTGGTATTCTTCAGTATGAATGGAAAAGTACAAGAGAGACGTTGACCACTAAAATAAAAATAGTAATTGTGACTGACTGTTAATTCATTTTTATCTTTATTCAATCAATGAGTCCTTCCCAGTTCCAAACTCTGTGCTGACTGTTGGTTTGGAAGCTTCAATAGAGAAATGGCAATCCAAATAGATATGATGTTTTAAGCCAGATACAGTGGTATGCAAAAAAAGATTTCTTCCTGTCATTGGATGGATTTGTAAAATCATTGTTCAAGTGAAAATAGTTTTATTCAGATGGCAAAACCCCAGGTTTGCAAGGTTTCTCTTTTCTCATTCAATAATCACACCAGATGCTTTCCTGGTAAGACTTAATTGAAAAAATATGCTGTAATAGTAGTAGTAGTAGTAGTAGTAGTAGTAGTAGTAGTAATAATAATATAATAAATAATAATAATAAAAATGCAGACATTATTGTAACCTGGATTGTTCCAAATTGAACAGGTTTTATCTTACTGCACTAACTGCTCTTCAGTACTGGTGGATTGTCATTCTCCCTCTTGCCCCTTAAAATCGAACTGACTGAATTTAAACCTCTGGCATTTTAATTTCTTCTCAGTTTCTGCGCTAAATACTACTAATTAGATTGAATCTTTTAAACACATTTCAAAGTATTTCAACAGTTACAGATTGAATTTTGTTTTTATAATATTTTTCATCACTGACAAATCTAACTTTCAAATGTCAAAAAGAAACTTTGCACAATGTAACTCAGAAGCAACTCCATTGACAAATATGGATAACTTTATTTTCTTATCTATAATAATTATTAAATAATTTAAGAAAATATTATAGAATGCACATTATACACTATATGTAATTTTTGGATTATTGTCTTACAACCTAATGATCACTGAACACTGTCACAATTTTTATGAAATCAGAACAGCACACATGAAATGGAATTGTTTGCCTTGTAGTGCTTTCTTGAATAATTTTACTGAGCTTTACTAATGCTTTTCAAAATTTTATAAATTTATTATTATTTTTAAATTTATTTATTTATTTTTTAATTTTTTTATTTTTTTATTTTTTTAAATTTATTTATTTTAAATTTATTATTATTACTCAATATCTCTGTTAAAGAAGGTGTATATTTCCTCATTTTAAAACCAGAGGAGTATTAAAAATATGTCAAGATTGACTTAAGGTCATCTATCTGAGTCTGCAGTGATTTTTCTTCTTCCTTCTGCAAATATTTTGAAGGAAAAAAGCTAGGTTTAAAACTAGTTGAATAACAGATGCTTTGCTGTTCAGACTTTGCCATATATAGATACATTTTAAGAACTCAGAATAGTACATGTCCTATAATGACTTTATTAAGCACATTTAAGAACTATCATTTGTTTGCAATCTTTTTTTTTTATTTTTAAAGAAACTAAAGTAAAAAGCAGAAAACCACAATAACACATGTCCCATTTGACAAACTCTACTCAGTAGAATGTCCTAGCAAGAATGAAGTTAAATTGCAACACTTAGAATCTCAAATGTCTAGCACAATGGGTTTTGTTTTATAATCCTTTTATTATTATTTCAAGTTTACTCCAGTAACATTTTTAAGTACAGTAAAAATTCTTACATTCATAGGCTCCTGCTCCAATTTGTATTTGACTGAAAAGTTTGAAAATAATAAATTGGTAAAAATTCATGGAAGCCTTATCTCTGGAAGACACCTACTTAAAAGTGGCTCAGATATTTCAGTTTGAAGTGAGAGAGAAGTGACCTGGGGTTCATGGCACCTTAGAGTAGATTATCGTAACTACAAAATAGTACTTTTGTATACTTGTTTCTCAGAAGAAGCTGTGAGATTGCCATTTTGATTTTTGGAGACAGCATTTTAGAAATGATTGCAGACAGAAATTTCATTTCATTCTTGGAAAACAAAAGAAAGACCCAGATATTTTCATATCTCTGAGTAACTATTCCTGAAAATCAAGCATTTGGATGACTTGTCAACTATCGCACCCATATTACCTTTTTAATCTTCATAATTTTAAATAAGAAAAATGCTGCAAAGTATTTTTAATTATCAATAACCAACCTGAATTGAATTGTAGAAAACAAATGTAATCTGTATCTTAAATCATAGACTTTGTCGTGTTTTATTGCAGTTGTTTCCTTCTATCATTGTTTCTTTACATTTATTTATTTTTTTTAATAGAATGCTGTAGTTCTTTTACTTTCCTTTAAAATACAGCTTTAAGTCTGACTCGTACAAAAATCAGCATATAGAATTTTGTTTTAACATACAGGGCGGTATGCTCTCTCATAAATAAACTAACATTTCTTGGCATTTTTACAGAAGACATTAAATCATTTAATCATTTCTTGCCATAATTGTTAAGCAAGACAAAATGTTTTCCATGATTTGCTCTTAGGCTAAGTAATAAAGCAACAACAGAAATAAAAAAAAAAAAAACAACAAACATTGATAACATTACTATTATTGTAATAGTATTATTACTATTATATTATTATAATAGTGACATTAGCAATGTATATTATTAGTACTATAAATCAGCTAAAAGTTAGTATAACATATTGTCAATGATATGTTGCCAATGCTATAAATTTTCTGCTTTTTGCAAAAACTTTGAGGAGATCTATTTTTATAATTAGGTGTATAGCTTGTTTTAGAGTTTGGAAAATGAAAGAAGTTTGATTTGGCATAGTTTTTCTGCAATCCCAGTGGCACTATGACAGTGCAACGTTGTGCCCAGATTTATAAGAGGATTTAAATAACATCTTAAATGTAGATCCTCAGAATCTTTGTCTACAGTGAAAGCAGCTCAATTCCTTGTGTGTATAAATTTCTTCTAGTAATTCCTATTTATTTATTTATTTATTTATTTTCCTGCAAGACATGAAGGGATAGTTGAAATTTTAACAGCATTATCAATTTGGAACCCATCTCCTGCTTAAACTACATTGGGAGTCATAAATTGTAGTTTTCTTTACTTTTCTCTGTAAAGAGTGCAATCTTGAAGGCATGGTAAGCAGAAAATAAAATGGTATCTTTCAGTGTTTATTATGTAGCAACTACCTGTAATGCTTTAATAAATATTGAATTAAAGAATATAATGGAATGCATTGTATATGTACCATGCTACTGAGATAGAAAAAGTGATTTAACATCAGTAATAGGAAACAAAGACTTCATAAACTTAGCAGTTAGGTCTGTGTTGCTGAACTACTATTCTCTCATGTTTCATGTGTGTCCTATACAATCATATAGGAAAAAATAACTCTAGATGTGGCTATGGTAAGGGCTCCAATACAGAATGGTTGTAGCCTGTGAGATTAAAAAAAATAAAAAGAGCAAACAAACACCTTAAAGTAAAATAAACAACACCAAAATCCTTTTATTCTCAACATCCCTTACTGGAAAACTGTATTCCAGTTGTCTTTGGAATACACAATATACAAAGTCTAAGTTTCTTTTCCCTCAAAATTTCTAGAGTAACTTCTTTTCTGTCCAATGCAACCTCCTTCCACACAAGTAGTTAATCCTGTAATGTACAACATAATTTTCCAAAGTCCAGCCAGATGACTCAGAAAAAAAATGCCTAAATTTTAACAGTGATACTAGCATGGAATTTTTTATGACTTCTGATGCTTTTTTTTTTTTTTTGGTTCTTTGACTCTCTGACTTCTGATTACATCCTGTAATTCTATGTCTGTTTCTATGATGGAGAACTCCTGAACTTTCCTTCCGGGTTATGAATTAAAGAAGCAGAATGTAATGCATGAACTGCATTTTTAGTATAGAAAGATGCAATATGCAGGGGTGTAATTACACAAAGGAAAACAACAGATTGATGGTATCCTCTGGTAATATATTTTCTTGAACTTCTCATGTAGTAACATAAAGATACGTCTTAAATGGATCACATAAAGCTCTTACTAGTAGTAACATTTACTAAAGTCCAACCTAAGTACATTTTAAATATTCTAAAATTTAAGATTCTAGAGTAGCCCCGCAGAGAGGGATCTGGGGGCTGTGGTTGACAGCAAGTTGAATATGAGCCAGCAGTGTGCCCTGGCAGCCAGGAGGGCCAACCATATCCTGGGGTGCATCAAGCATGGCATTGCTAGTTGGTCGAGGGAAGTGATTGTCCCACTCTACTCTGTGCTGGTGCGGCCTCACCTCGAGTACTGTGTGCAGTTCTGGGCACCACAGTACAAAAAGAACATTAAACTGTTGGAGAGTGTCCGGAGGAGGGCAACAAAGACGGTGAAGGGCCTGGAGGGGAAGACATATGAGGAGTGGCTGAGGTCACTGGGCCTGTTCAGCCTGGAGAGGAGGAGACTGAGGGGGGACCTCATCGCAGTCTACAACTTCCTTGCGAGGGGGAGCGGAGGGGCAGATGCTGACCTATTCTCCATAATCACCAGCGATAGGACCCATGGGAATGGTGTTAAGCTGAGGCAGGGGAAGTTTAGGCTGGATATCAAGAAGAGGTTCTTCACCGAGAGGGTGGTCACACACTGGAACAGGCTCCCCAGTGAAGTAGTCACTGCACCAAGCCTGTCTGAATTTAAGAAGCGATTGGACTGTGCACTTAGTCACATGGTCTAAACTTTTGGGTAGACCTGTGTGGTGCTAGGAGTTGGACTTGATCCTTACGGGACCCTTCCAACTTGGGATATTCTATGATTCTATGATTCTATAATGAAAAATGTCTTCTTTCTGCTCTCTCCTTCCAACACATCATCTTTCCTTTCCTGCCTCCTTTCTCTCTCCCTGTACAGGTTAAGAGAAATGGTGTAGGATGAAAGGAGAATGAAATTACACTGTTCTATATAATTACTAATGACATTTTTTGAATATTTTAACACAAGTACTTGAAAAACTGAAAACTAGTAAGTAATGAGGAACATGCATTTGACATGTTGACAGCCATAAATTGCTTAAGATTTTCTTGTATCTCAAAAGATTTGCAGCTAGTTGTGTTTGTAAGGTAAAAAGCCATCAAGTAAAATACAAGCATAGTTCTTTTGTTCTATAAGAGAAAACACAGCTAATATATTAAGAAAGACTATACTGGCTCAGAGAGAGAATCCACTTAACCTAGTATTCTGTCTCCGATATTGACAATAAACAGATATTCAGGGACATATAAGATATTAGGCAACAAAATATTATGTTTCTCATAGCTTTTTCCTACCATCTGAGTATTTTCAACTTCAAAAGATTTATTTATTTATTTTATTTTGCTCTGCTATGTTGGTCTACAAAGTCTTAATGGTCTCTCAGATTTTTGTCTAGCCACTCCAGCACAGATTTTGCAACCAGAGTATTGTTTGGCAAAAGGAATTTACTGGTGTTTTACCAGTTGTGTGAAGCACGTCCCTCTTTCTGTTTATTTTGATATCGACTCCAGCTGACTTCGCTTGATATCCCTTAGTTCTTGTATTGGAGTACACAGTAAACAGTCAGTCTTAATTCACCCTCATCATGTTTTTAGTGATTTCTAAAAATCAATTACACCTCATGTAAGTCATATTTTCTTCTAAGCTGAAAAGTCCTTGACCAGCAGCTTTTTCAATAAACTGATGCCATTCTCTAGCTTTGATTATCTTTGTTGCCTTTCTTTGAAAAAATTACATCTGGTCATGCTATATATATATATATATTATAAAAGGAGGGAGAATAACTGTACTCAGTGTTCAAAGTGGAGCCATCTCTTGAATCTGTACAGTAGGATAATGAAGATCTTTTTTAGCCTTTCATTGCATTTCTAATAAAAAAGAAGATGAAATGTTAGAAATTGGTTGCTATTGCTGCCCTAGTGGTTTCATGGAACTGTCTACATTGACTCTCCCTGAACTTGTTTGTTAAAAAACAGTACTTTCAGCGTCTGTCATGAAGATAATATGTGAAGTTGTAATTATTTCATCTGTATCACTTTACATATGTCTACATAGAGCTTCATACGACATTTTATTGCTGAGACCATCAATCTTATAATGTCCTTCTACAAGCCTTCAAAGTCTGCCTTTATGTAGACTCATCAGTTTTGTTCTTACCTGTGGCTGTGTGGATTAGTACAAGTTCCAGCTCAGACCTGTGCAGAGCTCTTCTGGTGACATTGCTTCACTGACATGGGGGAGAGTAAAACGTACCCCTTTCACCTGTTTTTGTTTATTTGATTTTTTGTTATCTTTAAGCAAGGTGTGCAAGAATCTTCAGTCTTCTTACGTGCCCTGGTTATCAGTTTGCTCTGCCAAAAGTCTTTGGGCAATCAATGCAAATTATATCATTTAGCTTGCCTTCTTGTGTTTTGCACAATAGACTTATGTAAATAACTCAGGACACAACTAACTTTAAATACATCGGCAGAGACTGTATGTTTTCAAACAAATTACTGAGAGGACCTAGAATGGATAGCACTGTGTGCTGTATTTAGTCAGTGTGTAGACTCATCACCACTTCACTTCTTTATTCTCCGTATATGGTTGTATAGACGTGATATAGAAGGCTGTACAGGAAGTTCTGGACAATGAGGAAATAATGAATGACAGGGAATTATGTCAGGAAAAGATTTTTTTTTTTTTAAATCTGAAAATACTGCAAGTGTTTTCCTAAAGTTTTCAACAAAGAATCAGATGTCATAAGTGTAGAAGACTGCTGAATTTTTATTCACCTATTATATCTTGAGTACTTCATCACAGTGACAAGAATTTTACAATTATGTTATTCTGTCATTGCAAACTGGACTTGGAGAACAAAATGATAGCACATCTGGTTCCTGTTCTATGAATCTGAAATAGCTGATGAAATGCAGAGACATGACAGCAGTTAGTTTGTTTTGCTTTTTCTCACTTCAGTAATGACTGTTTGAAACACAGCATAATTCCACCTATATGCAATCTTTTAAGCATTGCATACTTTGAATATATCTTCTGTTAAAATAGAAAAATACAGGTGGGATGGGGCAGGAATCAAATTCACCTGTGACAGGTAATCACTTTTTACTGAAATAAGAACTGAGTTCTTAACGGTAATTTATTCCATGACTACCAATCCATATATTTCCAAGGAAGAGTAAAACAAACAAGCCAAAATACGAATGAGAAACAACTTCTTAGATATCAATTTAAAGCCTTTGAAATTTGTTTTATAATTAATGTTAGCTAAGTCTTTGTGTTATTGCACTGAATTATAATCAAAATATCAGCTCAGCTTGGATTGCTTTAACCTCTCCCTGGTGAGGCATGGCAGAAATAGATATCAAAATTGAGAGATCGAGGCTTTGAATTAACAAAGGTTACATAGCTTGGAATGACCTATACCATTTATATGTGACTTCTGTATCTTAGGCAACTCAAATGGAAAAATTGTTACTGAATGTGCAGATCCTCTGCTTCATTGCTTTTGTCAGCAAATACTGTGTCTTACAGAGGCCAGCTATTTTTATTAAATAAAAGTCTGTTATTTTAAATTACATATTTTCAGAAAAACTTTTCTATGCAGCATATGTATACTAATAGCTAGCTAATAGTTTAAGTATTGTTAAAAGGAAGGCTGTAGGGAAGAACAAAACAAAACAAGAACACCTTCCATCATACACTCCACTGAAGTATTAATAACAAAGGTAAAAGTTAACAAAATAGTTGTTTATATAATTTTTCTTTTCAGCAACAATAGATCATTCATAGCTACAACATAGAGTATATTTGAACACACAGAATTATCAGATACCTAGGAGATATATCTCATTTTGAAGGCTCTCAGATGTCTGAGACCTAAAGTTGTGCAAGAGAAATTTTTGTTTCATCTACTTATAAAAATAATATTGAGGGAATTATGTTTGTATTTCGGGGCTTGGACCAGAAGAAATCCAAATAAAATTTTAATCATATGAACATAATATCATGGAATAGATGTTCTAGCTCTTTAATAACTTTGATAGTCCTGTAGTCAGGGGGCTGTGACCATGTTGAGCTCAGCAGGGTTTACTAGATTGAGCTGTATGCTGATTTAATGATACTGCTCTTCAGACCAATCCTAGATTTAAATAATAATAATAATAATAATAAATATTTATATATATTTTAAACTCTGTTATACAAAGCTATCCTGTACTACTTTGTGTGCAGACCCTCTGCTTGGTTTTCCTTTTATGTTGCACAGAATTTTCATAAGAGTCCCTTAGAATCTAAACTGTCTTTGAAGGTAGTCAGCAAAAACTCACAAAGAGGTCTGTTGTTGTTTTCTGCTTATTTATTCTCTCAATGAAAAGATTTTCACCTGTTTCAGACAAGATAGCTTTTTTTTTTTCCTTGGCATTACCTTCCTTTTCCAGAAACTTCTGAAGTGATCAAGAAAGAAACAACAGTTTCACAAAAAAGGCACATTTTCTTATTTCATTTCCTGCTGCAAATAGGCTATGTTCTGCTTTTTTTCCACACTTCTAGTTTGACTGTTGTATTGAAAATTTTAACTATATTTCCTGCTCCCTTAGACCTCCATTTATATTTTTCTACAAAACCTAGAAAGAAGTAGAATGGAATCCTGAAACTGAATAATGGATGCTGGAAATAATTCAGGAAGGTCATTCTGTCTAATTTTAAGGTTGTCTTCATCCACTTTTTCCAGCAAGCTGTCATCGCTTTAGTATTTACAACAGCTACAGGTATAAAACTTTTCCCTCTTTATTTTCTGAAAAATTGAAATAGCCTCTAATAGATTTTGTGAAAGAGATTTTTTTCCCCTATTTTCTTAACTTACCCTCCCCAAATCAGGAGTTCACTAAATTTTATATGCAAATCATTTTAAATTAGGTCAAGTTTCAAAAAGTGGTTCAGTACTAAGCAATTTCCCATTTATATCTTCAGGATACATCTTCAAATTACAGCAAAATATTTCTATGTATCCTCTTATATTAAAAAAAAAATCAAAAAAAATCAAAAAAACAAACCTGACATTCTGGGGGAAAAATGCTTAAGAAAATTCACAGAGAAAAGTAAGAACACGTCTGTGACAACTGGGTCATATTCTGATTGCTTCATTTGCCCTGCCTACCCTATGTGCTGAATGGATAAAGTCCTTTTATTGCCACACTATTTGCTACATAGATATGAATTTATAAAGATCTTGTGAAGTCTTCAGCTTTGAACCGTTGGAAACATAATTGGAAGGCAAGGGAACGTCTGTCTTTTCATTACTATGAAAAGTAGTGAAAAGCCAGTGTTTCTCTGTTCAAATGTAGGTTAAGTTCACTGTGAACTTATTGTCATTCCAGAGCATGCAGCAGTGAATCTGGCTTGTTTGGCCTTTTTAGCTGACTTAAAAGGTCACGTTGCCCAGTTATGATAGACATCACCACCACAATGTTCTAAGTGATTGAACAAGGAGATGTCAGATACTTCACTATGCCGAAAAGCACTTATCCAATGAAACACAAATGTTAAACTCCAGATAACAATTTTATTTATTTTATTTTGTTTTATTTTATTTAACTTTATTTAACTTTATTTTATTTGGTTCATTTAATAGAAAAACATGTTTATTTAGGATAGTCTTAGAGGGACCTTGTGTAAAGATTCCTCGTCTTCTTTGAATTATGATTGCTGATCATGCAGGATACAGTGTCCTGCTTCCGTAGAGTTAACCACAACATCCCTTCACTTGGGCTTATTGCTTAGAAGGTGGACAGAGAAAGGTCAGCATTTTATCCATTAACCCATCGAGGTTTTTCTTCTTATAATAATAGACAAAAAGCTTTAATTTGAATCACAAATGTGAAGTTCAGCAGACTTTGTCACAGTACGTATTGGTATTCATTTTTCTAAATGGCAGTACACAATGACAGATTATCAAATATGTTGAATCATATCACTGGAAGCCAGGAGACAGAACAATTTTCAGCTTTCTAAGTCCAATTTATGTTTATAAATGGAAAGCTCAGTTTGAGCCCTACTTAACTGAATAGACAATGCTAGCATGAGGTTAGATTTTTATATGAGCCTCCTTGTTTATCTCTAATTATATGCTAATCAATTTGATTTCTCATTTAAACTCAAACTAGGCAGTTTCCATGTAATAATCAACCTCACATTGAAGCAACAAAGCAGCTTTATATTTACCACATCAGCAGGGTTTAATTGCACATTTGGACAATGAAAATGAAGATGGATTCAGTTTCATTGTGCTTACAGTGTAGCAGTATATAATGCATTTTTTAGTTTGAGCTGACACATTTATGGTGGAGATATTAAACTGTATCATTCAAATATTTGCTAAGACATTGCCAAGCTATTTTGTTCATATTATTTTCTAAACGATGCACATTGGTTTGTCTATGTTATATTTTCCACCATTTAAAAATATAGACATCCATTGTATTACTTATGTACTAGATCAAAAGAATAAAAATAGGAAAAGGTCTCTTCACCACCCCCAAAAAAAAAAATAAATCCAAAACCAACCAACCAACCAACCCTCCGAAAAAATACAAAGAATAAAAAAAGAGAGAGGGAGAGAGAAATAGTCCGAATTAAATATAAGGAACACAGAGTTATTTCTTACTGCAAGTCCTTTAAAAAGTAATGCTATGAAAAACATACAATATTGCTAAACGTGAGCAAATGCCAGTTAGAAATCCAATTCATGCATGGGCACTGTAAAAAAGAAAAATGGAGGGTTGGAAGTACCTTTTTAACTACTCCTACAGATATGCAATCATGATGAATGAGAGCACACTTGAATCAGTACAGTTAAAAGTTTTATTTCTTAATCAAATCTTATCATTAGGCAAAACTGTAAGTAGTCTCTACAGCCATGACTGAATATACCTGTGTTCTGCTGAGTCCAGTATGAGACAAAACCAGTGTCCAGATATTTGTGAGTAGCTGTCTTTCAAATGCTCCATGAATATCTTCTCAAAATATGTTTGCATAACCTGATTTAATAGTGATCTTTTTGATACCAAGCATGCTGAAATAATCTTTGTATGAAACCTTTGCCTTAGCAGAAAATTAACAAACTGTAATACTGAATAAATCAGATTACTTGAAGTCCAAAATCTAAATTTTCTTTTATACTTATAGCTAGATTCTTTAGATAAATGCTAATTGTTAATACCATAAGATTTTAAAAGGAATATTGCATTCACTGTACTGAAATTTATTGAAAACTTTAAAAACAAGGGATATATGAGAATGCCTTTTCAATTCCAGATAATCAATTCCAGAGAGCATTTGTAGGAAGCTATACAGTTCCTTATCACATTTCTGAAGTGCTTTGACTGGAATGCCAAATCCATTTTTGTAAAATTGCTGTTCAGTATGTCAAGCCAAAAGTACTGTTATTTTATTTATAATAGTATCCCTATGCACTAGACATTTTGAAAATTTGGCCTTTAATCCAAAGCAATCACATTCAGTGAAAAACAAAATATTGATCTTCTAGGTCAATTTTAAATGAGAGGAAACATTTTATTTTGTTCTGGGGTTGAATGGCAATTTTGACATTTTTAGCATTTACAATTGCACTTCCAACATGATTGGCAATATGTAAGCATCATAACCCATTGGTTTTCAGCTGGAACATAGTGAAAACCAACTTCATCCACATTTTTTTCAAGAAGACCACAGAAGACCATTTCATGTCCTCTCAAATGTTTGGCAACTTGAGCAGTCTTAACTGTCCTATGGATATCTGTTTGCTGTAAATTTCTTTAGAAGAGTTTCCTAACTTTTTCCTTTTTCGGAGGATAACGCCTTGTGCTATTCCAGTTCTTTGGTCTCAGACCAGAGGCTATCTGTTGCTGCATTAATTGAAACATGTGGTGCTTCAGTCTCTCCACTCATTTTCAAAACAGCATGTATGGTAGAAAATCAGCTTTATCAGGTAACTGCGGTAACTAATGCTTCTGTCATTTCGGAGAAAAGCAATTAAGTAGCAAGAATTGAATCTGCACCATTTTTAAGTGGCTTATGAAACAGGGTTGCAAGTGAACCTAACAGAAGATCCTTAGGTTATTGAGCTCATGGAGATCACACATTGGGGCAATCTGAGGATCTTAAAGCAGTAAAGGTAATCTGGGAAGGGAGAAATTGGGAGGATATCACAGAATCATCTAGGTTGGAAGAGACCTCCAAGATCACCTAGTCCAACCTCTGACCTAACACTAACAAGTCCTCCACTAAACCACTAAGCCGTATCACTAAGCTCTACATCTAAACGTCTTTTAAAGACCTCCAGGGATGGTGACTCAACCGCTTCCCTGGGCAGACCATTCCAATGCTTAACAACCCTTTCGGTAAAAAAAGTTCTTCCTAATATCCAACCTAAACCTCCCCTGGCGCAACTTTAGCCCATTCCCCTTCGTCCTGTAACCAGGCACGTGGGAGAATAGACCAACCCCCACCTCGCTACAGCCTCCTTTAAGGTAGAGTGCGATAGGGTCGCCCCTGAGCCTTCTCTTTTCCAAGCTGAACAATCCCAGCTCCCTCAGCCGCTCCTCATAAGACTTGTTCTCCAGACCCCTCACCAGCTTTGTTGCTCGTCTCTGGACTCGCTCAAGCACCTCAATGTCCTTCTCGTAGTGAGGGGCCCCAAACTGAACACAAATATGCTTTGGACAGAAAGATTATTACAGTCCCTCTTAGTCCTAATTATCATTGAGAATAAGAATAGTTGTCCTTCCTCACCTCTGGCTCAGAAAACTCATGAAAATTTGGTTAAATCTACCCAAATTTGGACTCATGTTGGTACTCGTACTTTTAAATGCAGAGGAAAATCATCAGAAGGTATGTCCTTCTTTTCAACTTAAGGAGATGACATCTTTCTTTATGAAGAGATGAAATCCATTCAAGTCTCCCTGGAGAAGCTCCTGTCAGCATGGTGCATCTATAGCACCGTATTCATGAAGAACAGATTGACAGATGTCTCTGGACCCTCCTTGTCTAAAGAGCTTTCAGTAATGACACAAAGACTATCCCACTGAGTAGCTGACTGTAAGATTTATGAAATTGTAAATGGATCTTTCTTTACAATGAAATAAAAGCTTATTGGGTTTAGGACATATTCTACTACAAGTCTGGCAATTTTGTGGCTTCTCTGCAGAACCTTTGTTAAGAATATAGCAAAACTCAATGTTTGAAGTTTTATTACCACATTGCACTGAGACTTACCGTGATACTGAAGCCTCCATTATTTTAGAAGGCTGTTCTTGTGTCTTTATTTAAGGACTGTCTCTTAGCTTTTCTGAGGTATGGGAAATGATACCCAGAATTTTTATATTCAAATAGACTACTTGTTCTTTGAGTTGTATCACCTACTTGTACATTCATAATCCAATCTCTTGCACAGTTTTTACCAGTTTTCCATTAATAAGGATTGAAAAAGAAGACATGCGTCACTGTTTCCTTAAAGAGAATTTCTGAGCTGAAATAGAAAAATGAATACAAATATAACATACATTTCAGGGAACAATGTCTGGTAAATAATCTTTTACTGTTCTAGAAACTATTTAATTGTCACTTATTATTTTAAACAGACAGCAGAGTCTTGTGGTAAGAAAGAGAACTTCAATTTATACAGACTTTCAAAAAATAACCACATAGAAATCGGTGAAATTCAGAAATGTTTTTCTGCCTTCTCTTTCCTAATGCTGTAAAACCTGAGAAGCTGAGATAGAACTTCTGCTAAATGATTCAACTGAGGTATAAAACAATTTCCACTACACTATAAAGGACTTTATGAGAGTTAATCACTCTGTCAAGTTAAAAAGATTCAGTAGCTGGGCAACAAAGACTCCAGTTATCTCTCTGTGTGTTTTTTTTTTTTTCCTCTTTTTTATTTTATATTTTCTGAGAATCCATCCACAGTAAAGTTTCTTTTGTTAGCAAAGAATCTTTGCCTTTTATTGAACTGTGTGAGCTCCCTGGGAAAAAATATCAGCTTATCACTATCCATTTTTAAGGTTACTCCATAATTTCATTATCTTAGGTGGTTAAACTAACCAGAAAGCCTTTTGATAAAGATCTATCATTGAAAATCTCTCCCCTTTCATATCTGTTACACTCAAAAGGTTACCGCAGTTATCTCTTGATTTATGTTTTATAGAATCACTTTTTTTTTTTCCTAACCAAATAGTCTTTCTTATAGTAGCTGAATTTGCCAGAAGGTGGCAAAGCTTTTTCATATACATAATACCCTGAGATATGATCATCTGCAATTGCCAGCTAAAGATAAATCACAAACTTATGTTCTGTCCCCCTCTACCCATCCCGCATTAAATCTGAAGAGAAACATAGATAATTTTAAAACTGTTGATTTGCATTCTCTTTTCAATCTGAGGCTAAAGAGATGGTCATGAAGTAAGTCCCAAAATAACTTAAGTGTTTCAGAAAAAAAAACCCACTAGTTTAATAGAAATGTATTGGAAATCTTGAATTAGAAATGCATGCAGTAAGCTGTTTTAATACTATCCAAATGGTGCATAGGACCATATATGCAGTACCATGACCAGGAAAATGGCAGAAAAAAACTTTACATCTAAAAGCTCTTGTGTTCTAAGAAGTACTAATACACAGTAAGTTTTCTTAGGACAAAGTTAATTTCAGTATTTAATACTATATTCAATTTACAGTTTATACCTACAGGTTGAAATTTCAGCTTTGGTATGGGGTTAGATCAGCAGAATATGGTTTAAAGGCCAAGACCATCTTTCATTATTTAAATATGAATATAAGACTGTAGTAATACAAATATGGCAGTTTTATCTTTTTTTTTTTTTCTGCAGTCAAGATTGATTTGACTCTTAATTTGTCTAAGATTTTACTGGCCTTCTGCATTTCTTGCCAAATTAATTTTCTTTGATAGTGCCACTTCCTTTGATCTTATTTCTTTCAGTATTTGGCATATCTTTTGTTAGCTTGTTCTATGAAACGTTATGAAATATTTTAATTTCAGATGATCTCTCTGTATGCAGAAAAACAAACAAACAAAAAAACCACCGATTTTACAGGTTGTGGATGAAGGCAGATGATTTAGCTAGTTTAACAGGGAGGCTATCTACTAACAGATTTCTGTTGGTCCATATGGGCACTCTCATTAAGATTTCGCCTACATGCGTATAAGCAAGATCTGAATGAATTTCAGATGAAAAATTATGCCACTGTGGTACTGAGTAAGTAAACCCAGATCTGAAGCACAATTATTGGAAAAATATTGGAATGAATTAAAACACACACACACACACAAACACAAGACCTTTTGGTTTGACGTTCAGTCACCTAAGCAAAGGGACAGAGCTTTCACTTGCCTTGTAGCAGCAAACTGAGAAGAGAATCACTGTGAGTTTCAAATGTTGAACTTTAGTATTGTTTAGGATAAAGCACATCAATCAGTTTTAATAAGCTGTCGAAACAGACCAGCTCAATCATCCTTTGTTTCAACTAGAGAGATTACATCAAATATTCTCAATATGATGGTGGTAAAGTTAGCAAAATACAGTAGTGACAATATTTGCCAAAATGTGCAGTCAGGCCTATTTAACTTCTCTAAAGGTATAAGAAACATCATGTACTGGAAATGAAAACATGGTCTTTTAATAATTCTTCTTAAATGTTAAATTCATTGTGGCTTTTAGAAGGGACTCTAAAAGAAGCCTTTCTTGATTTTGAATTTTTTCTTGGAAAAAATGTCCTTAATGTCATCAGGTTCAGTTCCTTTGCCCAACTACTCTGTTTCATTCCCAGCAGCTTCAATTCTGTTCTGTTTGACTCGATGCAAAGTCATTTGGTGCTACTTCATCCTTGAACAAATCTGCTGCATTTTACCTTCTGTGCTTGTCTGAACACATTCTTCTCTATTAGTTCAGGCAGCAGCAGGATCTCACCCATCAGGACCTTCCCTTGTGGTATCTGTTTTGCATTATATCCCCTGCTCAGCACAAACATGCCTTGTTATACTCCTATCTTGGTAAGAAAGCAGAAGAGACCATATAAAGTTTGTGTGATAAAAAAATTCAGCTGAGCAGAACCCTGGGGAAACAGTGTGTAAAATAGGTATAAAGAATGGAAGGAGCTGTTCAAGAAGAATGTCATTTGAGCAGAGGAGTCTAGGTAAAGCATCTGTTTACAGTTTGATAAAACTGGATGAGAGTTGCTTTGCAATTGGAATAGTGGGATGAAAAGTAAATAGTAAGATGTTCTTGGGTGAAATGAGTATATATGTAAGTATTCAGGAAAAAAAAAAAAAAGATATATGAATCCCGTGGATAATAAATAATAATGTATTGTGAACTGTTTCAATATGAGGTATAGAAAAGGAGATGAAGTGACATGGAAATTGTAAAGCTAGTCTTTCATTTATTTTATGTAGGTTATTAAGCTGAACATGTGCCAATAACCAATTAAAGTTCATGTCTAAAAAGCATTTAAGACTATCAAAAAGAGCTATGATTCCACCTTCTAAAAATAAAATGTCTTATTGCAGATGAACAAGTAGATCAGCTCTTTCTTTCTGACCACTATTTGAGAACATGAAGGAAAAGAAATAACCTGAAAGAATTTTATAATGAAAAAAGTGAGCAATTAACTAACTGAAAGGGAAAGAAAGAAGAATGAAAAAGAATTGTACATAATAAATCAAAAGGAATATAGGAGAGAGAAGAATTTACCTCTGTATAATTTACAAAGAACATTCCTTAGTGTTTTAGTATCATTAAGCAGCAATGCAGATACTATCCAGCAGGAATTCTATGGATAAACAATAAAAAAAAAAGCTACAGGGGTCTGATTAGTATTTTTTATCAGTATTAATAAAGTTAAGTGCTCAGAACAATTGGAAAGATGATTTCAGGTTCATTTCCTTATATGCTGTATTTGAGATTGGCTAGGATATAGTCATCTTCATGGCTCTTTCCTAGGCTCTTTCTAGTAGCTCTGTATCTCCAGTATGAGCTATTTAAGTAGTATATTGTTTCCAAATATACTAATCCAAGTATACTAGCCCTCCACTTCTAATTGCCTATGTCTGTACTTTTTTTTTTCTTTTATTCTTCATGGTTTTGATTAATTTATCATAATCAGGAATTCTCATTCTTCATGTCAGAAGAAATCCCTACAATTGCATAAAAAATCTCTTATAACACTACTACTAAAAACAAAACAAAACAAAAAATCTTTCTCTTTACATATTTTACATGATTAACAAAAGAAGAGAAATATTTTCCTGTTGTGGATTATTATGGTCCATAACATAAAACTGTGTTACAACTGTAGGTGTCAGCTAGCACAGCTTCATATTCTAGTGAGGAATTCAGTGTACATAGACTATTCCAGCAATTATTTGACTAATCTGTCCTCATAATTTCCAGTGACACAGTTCCTGAAACCTCTATAGATAGCCTGATCCAGAACTTCCTAATCCTTATATTTACAAAGAACTTGAAAATATTTAGCCTATATTTGTGCATTGTAGCAGAACAGCTAGAGCTATAGTTCATTATCGCAACGTTCTATATGAACATTGCTATAGTTCAAGATCTCTGCCTTCCAGCCTTGTCTTAAAATCTGGCTGGAATACCCAAGCAGCCTATGTGCAAGCAAATATCTGAGTGGTTGATGTACAGACAGGCCACTTGTGCATTTTAGACCTTGGCTTCAATCTATCAAGATTATTTTGAATTAAACAATGAATCTATAAGCACCTAAGGCATAATGTGTTGATTAAAATGGTAGCATGTATTTATCAACAACAAACTATGTCAACCAACCTAATAATCTTTTTAAAAGGATAACCGGTCTCCTGGAAATTGAGAAGCAGAAGAGAGCAACAACATATTCAGATAACTTTCCAGTAGCTATCAAAGTTGTGCTGATCAAGATATTCTCTGAGACCTCTTTTTGTTTTTCTTATAAAGCACCTGGTGGCCCTCTAGTTCTTTGGAGTCCTCCAGGTTGTTTCTTAATAATGCATTCTCAGTAAATAATCCAGCATGATAGGGCAGGAAAATCCTCTTAAGAGTGATAGGTAACACAAAGACTCTATCTAAAATGTTAGTTCTTCCTTAAACAGATTTATTCTTCTATCTGAGAATAATAATAAAATTCCCCATAGAATCTCTACCAAAACTGTTGTGAAACAATATATGGCCCTGGGGAAAGCGTATAGAAAGCATTTATATAGTTGGAATTACTGTCTTTTGAAGAATGTGTGTGTTTACAGAAGAGTGCAATAGAATATTAAGTAAATTTATAATAGGCTGAAGTATTTCAAAGCAATATAGGTCATACTTCAGAAGCAGAGGTGCAGAGGTACCAGGCACCTCATTTAAATACAGCAAGAAAAAAAAAAAAAGAAGAAAAAAAAAGAGCATGCCAGGTAAGTGTATCTAGAAGGCTGCTTGTTTTCTAGCTATATTTTTATAGCTATTACTAAAACTAGACTAAAAAGAAAGGTCACTGTGATTTTACCTTTAGTTGATGTATTGTCCTGATTTCCCATTTTCAGAAAATCTTGTCATTTCTCAATCACTGTTTTAATCGTAAATATTCTGAAACAGACCTCCTAAATGTTTAGTGACTGCTACAGAAGTAAATATTATCTATTCCAATTTTTTCTTTCTTTTTGGTGAATATAATTTTTCCTATGGTGCCATTATTCTTTTCTGCAGTCACAGAAGTGAAATAACTTATTTCAATATGGTTTTCGTTATAAAAGTTGCTGAAAATAATAGTGTCTGTCTGATGAAGTAATTCAGACCTTTGTTTGGTTTTATTTGACTCACCTACTGCTATGCTATTAGAGACAGATTTTTAAAGGCAATGCATACCTTCAGGTCTTCAATCTGCTTATTTTCATTTATCAAAGTTGCCTGTTGTAATGTTTACAGAAAAAATTGGAGGAGGTTATTTTCAACAAAATTTTATAGTGATAATCTCTTCTCTTTTTGCATTTTACTCCTGTTAACAGAATGTTTTGTCTTTTCTGAACTGCAGCTGTATACTGTTTCTAGTTTCATGGCTTTTTTTTGCACTAACTACTGCAGTTTTTGTCTTCCTTTAGTGTGCTGGCAGACTGTTTCATCCAATACATATCCTCTGGATGGTTTCCCAGAAGGGCACTATCTAAAATTATTGTTACAAACAATAATTTCAGAGTAAATGTTCTGGCTCTTTCTTGTGAATAATAATAATGATGTTTCCCAATGCAACACTGAAGCCAAACTATTTCATTTATTTCATACATATTTTACGATGCACATTTCTGAAGCCAGTATATTAGATTTGTTCCCTTCACACAAACCTGCAGCATTCTATATCCAGCTATATAGAGATTATTTTACATAATTAGTATTTTTCCAGCTTTAAATTGTTTTTTTCTAATGTTTCTTTAAATACTTCACTCATTTCCATTCTTTAGTCAGAAGTTTGAAAACTACTTCATGGCTAAACTGCCTAAGATAGTAATACTGTTCTGAAAATGCGTTGTATCATTGCCATATTACTGAGAAAGACAGAAAGTGTAACGTGGTAACCTAACACTTTAATTGTGTATTTGGTATTATCTATTGCAATTTTCCTCACTGCACTTTATAGAAGTAAATGTAATACATTAGATAAACCTTCTTTGTGTTATTCTTTATATTTGGTCATAAAATATGCAGCAGCATAAAATAATCCAGTACCTTTTGCATAATTCATACAGCATTCCTCTTCCATGGTAATGGTTTTCTGCAGTTGCTATCCACATTCTAGCTTTGTATCTGTTTCTTTCTGAAGTGCTCTACCTAGAGAATCAGTTTCAGTTTTGTGAAACTGAAATGTGAAACTGCATTTCTGTTTTCTAGCTTTTTTTTTAAAAAAAAAAAAAACAACTTTGTTATATACTCACAACTCAACACATTTTGCTTAATATGGACCTTCATTGGATCTATATAGATCCTTCATTGGATTCAAGAACATTATCTGCTGATAATTATCTGCTAACAATATCACCCTGAACAGCAATTTGGAAAAACAAAGTTTCATCAGTTAAAATACTGATATGTTGTCTGATCTGTAACATGAAAATAGTTTACATAAAAAAGTTCTCTAAAATATCTTTATTATAATAACAGGAAGAAAATATGATGAACATAGCACTCTTTATAGCTATTCTAGTATGCAAGTTATATAATACTGAATCAACAACAGGGTCAACGAAGCTTTCATTTTGTATTTTCTTAACTTTATTTCATTTAAAAACACTTAATTTATATATTTTTAACAGTTTATCTACCAGAATAGACACAATTCAGGGTTCAATATGAAAAACAGGGAACAAAATAAAATCACGGATTTTGTTCTTATAAGAGAAGTCTTAATATTCCCACACCTATTCCAAATGTCTTTAGAAAAGGTAGAATTTTTTATTATGGCTTAGAATTTTAAATGAGGTAGCTGGAATTGTATCTGAAATGATCACATTTGTTTCAAGGGATGAGAAATCATTTTCTTGTATGAGGACCTGGACAAGCTTGAAAAGTGGGCCCATGTGAACATAATGAGGTTCAACAAGTCAAAGTGCAAGGTGCTGCTCCTGGGTCAGGGCAATCCCAGACATGAGCACAGACTGGGTTGAAGAAGTCATTGAGAAAAGCACTGCAGAGAGGGACTTGGGCGTTCTGGTAGATGAAAAGCTTGACATGAGCCAGCATTGTGTTCTTGCAGCCCAGAAGGCCAGCTGCATCCTGGGCTGCATCAACAGAGGTGGAAGGCCAGAAGGTGGAGGGAGGTGATTGTCCCCTGTGCTCTGCCCTTATGAGGCCTCACTTGGAGTATTGCATCCGGGTCTAGGGCCCCCGGCACAAGAAGGATGTGGACCTGTTAGACCAGGTCCAGAAGAGGGCCATGAAGTTGATCAGAGGGCTGGAGCACCTCTCCTATGAGTAAAGCCTGAGAGAGCTGGGGATGTTCAGCCTGAAGAAGAGAAGGCTCCAGGGTGACCTTATGGCAGCTTTTCAGTGCTTAAAGGGGGCTTATAAAAAGATGGAGAGTAACCTTTTGCTCAGTCAGATAATGACAGGACAAGGGGGAATGTTTAAAACTAAATGGGGGGAGATTTAGATTAGAGGTTAGGAGGAAATTCTTCACTCAGAGGGTGGTGAGGCACTGGAACAGAGTTTGTGGATGCCTCATCCCTGGAGGTGCTCAAGACCAGCTTTGTATGAGGTCTTGACAATCTAGTGGGTGGAATTCCTGCCCATGGCAAGGGGGTTGGAACTAGATGATCTTTGAGGTCCCTTCTAACCTTGTGTTTTTTTACAAGATAAAGCTGACTGAAGGCTCATTTAACATATCACCCGGCAAAGCAGATGACCTGGCTCTGATTGTCTGTAAAATCTTACTGATATTCCTCCTTAATACAGCAGTCTTGTTGATAACATTGGGATATTTATTTAAGGTGTGAGGAGATGTTATTCTTGAAGAGGGGATGTTGAAGAAAGACAGGAAGGGGAGTTAAATGTGGAGCAAAGCCGTAATATTCCAAGTAGCGACAGGAAGAGGTCCCATTTTCCCTAGCAGCTGGGAGGAACTGTGACAAGTTAGGCTTGCTTCCCCTGCACTTTCTTTGTAAATGTGCTTTTTCAACTTATACCTATTGCAATGGTCAACAATAATTTTAATGGTATTAAAATCAACAACATTTTTTTGGGGATATTTTTCTATTATAGATTCAATTTTAGAAGGGATTAAAGGGATAGTTCCTTGTGCTGTGCAACATCTGCAATAGGTCTTCACTGTAAACTCATCCATAATATGAAAAAAGAGCCTTTTTCCTTTTTGAGATACTGCATAAATATTGTGTTCCCTTTATCTACATTAAACAGTTTTGAAGAACCTTACTGACTGCTTCAGATCAAATTGGAAATATGGAAAAGAAAGGGTTATTTAAGAGCAGATTGTATATCATTTGAACAATATGTCTTGGAAGAGTTTCTATAATTGCTGATTATTTTCATCTACAAACAAATGTGAATTAATATATTACATGCAGTTAAAATAGATGAAACAGTGGGACACTTTTCAATTAGTATCTTTTTTATGTCAAAATATGTGAGTTTTTCTTTGATTTTTGTAATTCCTGCTGAGACAGAGATAATATCACATTTTGAAACAATCTTTAATAACAGTCTTCCACTTTCTTTTTTTTGCACATAAATGAAAAGTAAATAGGAAATATATCTTGTTTACACAGAGGTAGTTTAAAATTGTCTCTTATTTGGGATTTTCATATTGCTCTTTGTGTTTTCATTTGTACCTGTTGCTGTTATAGCAAAATCATTCCTATTTGAATGAAAATGTATTTTTAAGAGGATGTAAGAAAGTAAATAATAATAATAAAATTCTTAGAATACAGTTCCTTGACTTTTGTAATTTTGCATGTTGTGTTAAAAGTTAAAGTAAAGCAACAGGTACACAGGTTCTTTTGGATTGCCAGTGATAAATTCACTGTCTGCAAATCACATATTTTTGCAGTAGTTTATCCATGGCAATCCTGTAGACTATGCCAATTTTTCTGTTGCATTAAGTGTTAAAGTAATTGAGAGTGGTACCCAATTAGCCATTATAAGTCTGGTTGCGTTTAGGGTACTGAACTATCATGATTATGGATTCACAAATAATGTAATACACCTTCAATCTAGTTGCATTCCATGAACTACCATGGCCACACTTCAGGAGTTTGGACGTGTTCAGTGAGAACTATCACAGCTAAATTTAATGAGAAGTGCAATTTATTAAAGCAACTGGTACACAGGTTCTTTGGATTGCTGGTGATAAATTCACTGTCTGCAAAGCACATACAAATTCCAAAAGTATGAGTAACACAGCCTGGCTATAAACACATTAAAAAGTATAAAGCGACTCTATAGAGATTTCTAAGTTCCCCAGGGAGGCACTTGGTATAACCAAGTGTTCAAATCTTACCAAAAGGCATCCCAACAGCGGTGAGGGAGGGTAGGGGGGTGGGGGGGGAGGGAAGAAAGGCTCAGCCCATTGACTGATCCCAAAAGTCAGAAGGCATCCTTCATGAAGGTATCTTCCCTAACATACTCTCACTCTTAAGCCAAAATATATTATTTTCTATCTTTTAGGTGGAGCTTGAGTGATTCCAGTCATGCATATCATGGTTGCAATTGGTGCAAAATTTTCTCGCTTTTGTTTAAAAGTATGGGCTCAGAGAAATTCAGAGTGCATGATCAGTGAGGGGTAATTGCACCTCGGAGGTGGGAAGCTTTTGTGATGGAGGTGCGTTTTGACATTATAATGAGCAAAGTTCACCAAGGTACAGAATTTTGTCAAAAGCATGACAGGTCATTGGCTCAGGGTAGCAAATGTGCAGCTTATTGGTTTCGGTGTGCACAAGAACAATCAAGTTCTTATCACAGAGCTTAGCTGTGGTGTCTCCACTCTGCTCCACACTCCATACTGTTCCTCTTAGAGTCAGCACACCAAGTTCCCCCAGTGTGATTAACATCTAAGGTTGGAGGCCTAGGGAACTTCTATGTAGTGCAGCTGTACTCCACCCTGGAAGCTTCTTCAATGCTGTATCTTTTCTTTAAAATGTGAATATCAGTTTAATTTCCAAGTCACCTTAAGCATTTATTCCATATTGAGTTAACACAGTTGCATTACTTAAAAAATAGAGATATTCTATTAATTTTTAATGAAAGGAGGATTCCTTACTGTTTTCAGGATTTTTGTTTTTATGATACAAAACAAATATCTAAAACTATAAATGTATAGAACCACTATCATCATATTATTTTCATGTTATTTTCATATTTCAAATTGTTAAACACATTAGTCTATCTACCCTTATGTTTATTTTATGGAAACTTATCAAAAGTATAATCCACAGGAGAAAAAAAGTAAAGAAAGATAATGAATGGACATACCTTCTGTCCTTCAGTGTTATTTCAATCTTCTTGCTTTTTCCTTTATGGATCAACATGTGGTTTATGTGTGAAACAATGTAATGCAAATGCTTTCCTATTGCGTAGTGTGATTAGAATTGTTTCTGAATCAACACTGTGTAACAGTGACAACACTAGTTGTGCAACACGACAATAAATAAATTCTGTCAATATTTAAACAAATGGTCAAATGGTTTTGACTTTTTAACCAGAGACGTGTTTTTAGAGAATTTAAAAGATTTTTTAGAAAGTATTTTTAGGATTCTGAGGTATTCTTAAATTCTCTTTCCCATTTCACACTCAGTATTTTTTTTCTATTAACTTTGGCTAGCCAAATGCTACGACAGAATAGGTTTGCATACACAAAAGTGATTCCTAATGAAATCAGTCTTTATATGAGAAAATCTTGGCCTCTTTTATCAAATCTTACAATAGAGCAACAAAAAGGGAAGAAGAATGATGACTTCATACCAAAAGATTTAAAGTCAAAATTATATAGGTAAAGACATATTTACATGTGTGAGCCACATTTAGATTCATTAGCCCATGGTAATGGAAGAACTATGCTGAACAAGAGCTTATTTCCTGTTCCTGTAGAATGATCATGATCAGGTACATAATAATCAATATCACCTCATTATTGTATAGTTTTATAACTATGGTGTAGCTCTTAGTTTTTTTAAAGTAAAGAATCTTTTTCTTTGCACAAAACCCAATAGCAGAATTTCAAGCATACTTTATTTCTTCAATTTCCATTTTCAATTTCCATGCCTAGTGCTATGGTAACTCTTGCCAACAAAGTGCAAATTTAAAAATAATTAATTAAAATATTTATATATTAAAATGCAAATTATTATTTGATTATAAAGAACAACAACAAAAACTCTTTATTAACTTCCTTTACACTTGCACTATTGCATGTTATTATGAGCACAGTTTAACATTTATCTCAAAGATAGGATTTAATCCCTCAAGAAATTGTAGGGGTCATAAAAGATACCAATTTTTGCTTTACTCCAACTAAAGTACCACTTTAGAAACTCTCAACATAAAATCTATTCTTCTGAATGCTGTGTGTAAGGAAATGTATCAATATTATGCATCTAACCATTAAACATTAGCTTTCCCTTAGGGCCTGATTCCAATATTTTATTCATGTAGAGTTTTAAGTAACTTGCTCAACATTCATTTCAGTGTTAGGAGGAATAGATTAAGTTTTAGCCTACTGAATAACAAAGCAAACAGGAATGTTTCTTGTCTAATGGACACTGGTAATGTATTTTTGGTCTGAGATCAAGTTGGTATGAAAACACAAATACTGTCAAAAAATCCCTATGCAACTCTGTTGAGGTGGATATACAAATATGTGTGTTGAGGGGGGTGGGTAAGTAAAAGTATGATGGTTGTTTACTGTTCAGAAATAACAAATATACTGTAGCAGACCAGCAGTAGTAGAAATAAAGTGTAGCCATTTCCATATATTTCCCAAAGCAAAATAAATCAACAGTTTAGAACATTTTGTACAAACACAGGATTCCAAATGTATAATTCAAGGACTATGAACTAAAATGCAGAGTTACAAAATGTAATTTCCATATTACTCACCATGATTAGTGTTGTACAGCAAAGATACAGCTGCAACGTTTTAATTAACATTTCTTTCTGCACATGATCAAAAACATTAAGAGTTAAAACTTCATTGTCTAAAGTTATTTACTCAGAAAAAAAATATTTTTAACATCACAACAAATAATTCTCTTGTGTACAAAGCCCTCAAAGATTTATCACCTATTGTCTTGCAGAAACTTACCTAGGTCTTGTGTTTTGTTAATCTTTCAAGCTGTAATCGTGGTATCTTTACCAAATAGCCACCCCAGCCTCTATTCCTAGAGTCCCATATTACTTTTCTCTATTGAAAGTACTATAGATCCTTCATTGTAAAGAGATTATTTTTCTCCCCGGCTTTCTGTTTGGCCCGTACTTTTCTATCTACTTACAGCTTTTGTAGGATGGTAATGCATATTAGTAAAGCTTTCCTAATGATGCTCAAAATCTTTTTCCCTCAGAGGAGAAACCATCAGGCAGTTTCACGACGTTGGCCTTTTTAAAACTTCAGTTCCTTCTGTCTAATGTGTTTAGTGGGGAATATGGAGCTGACCATGAGGAGCTGTCTTTCTCATTTCAGCATCCTCTGTTTCCTATATGCAAATGCTCAAAGAAAATTCAGTTTCTCAATCTCTGCATAGGAAAACTCAACCCTAGCTCCCATTTCAGGGAACTTCTGCAGAAGATATTCTTACTCTCTTCCTTTACAGGTATTGGATGCTGCCACAATTTCTTATATCTCTTTGGTTAGGGTATGTTAATTGAGGGATTTAACCTCAGATTGGTAAGGTTACAATCACACACACACACAAATACGTACACTAAAAATAATAATAAAAAAAAAAAAGGAAAAAAGGTAGAAAACCTTTTTCTGAGCTGCTTTTAAGCCAGCTTTCATGGGCATAATTAACTTGGCAGCACAATATTGGCGATTATACCCTGCCAGGAAGATAGAAAGTAAAAATTTTAATTGCGGTAGAATGTGCAGAGATAATTTCTGCAGCAGTCAAGAGGAGACAAACTGTCAAAAATTACAGCGTTTTGTATTTAAATACTTAAAGATGAAAAAGCTTTCAGAGAATCACTAGAATCCAATTTGGGTTGAGTCTACTTAGATATTTTTCTGATTGAGTTATACAATTCACTGATCCAATTGAATACTTTGTGAAGCTACATAATGTGCAAATCTAAGTTCTCAACTACTAAAATAAGCAACTCACGTATGTGTACTGGTTGATTAGTAAAATATGCAGTTCGATCACTAAATCATATAATATAATTAGATGACTAAAACAGAATCAGGAAGAGAAAATGGTTCACTTGTAAAGTATACTTGGTATTTGAGGAAACAGAAGCATAAATTCATCACATCAAAATCTTTGATGCAATGTTTTGTAATAATTTCAGACTGTTTGTAATGTCATGGACATGTTAGAACTGACTTCAGCTGAACTGTTGATCTAAGAAGATTACGTAGAAAACAGCAAAGAATACACAATGGCAATCAAAATGTTTTAACCTATTTTTCTCATGATATATACAAGATTTCCAAGGCCCAATGAAAGCAAAAGTGCAGCAGACAACAGAAATTATTTAACAAAGCTTATAGAAAATGGCCTGTTTTCCAGGAAACTCTTGTAAAGCCAAACTACTTAATTTATATCCACTGTATTTTTTTTTTCTTTCTTCAGGCATTGTTTCTTTATTTTTGAGAAACATCCTATTAGGGACAGGAGTTTTGACTTTGTATCTTCTGCTTCTGTTCCCTTCAAGTTAAAGTTAATGTAATTAAGTTTTTTTTTTTTCTTTTTCTTTTTTATGATCGTCATGAAGTGGAAGTATATGGTATCAGACAGAAGTTGATAGTGTAGAGATATATGAACAAACGCAGATAGAACTCAACAATAATAAAAAAGCTTATCTAAGTATATGCCGTTTCTCAGTTCTGCTTTTCTTTTTTGATCTTAGCAACAGAAAACAGTCTCTGCCCCAAAGCACGTATATTCTAAAGATATGTATGGCACTAAAATCCATAATGCTTGTCCAGTATCACACGTCAGATCGTGAGCACAGCTAGGTATGATACTCTGCTCCTCTGAAATTATTTCTGGGCTTTGACCACCTATGAGGGGATATGATAATGGAAACAAGGTGTGTTTTCATGAAGAATTTAAATTTGGTTAAATTAGGTAAGAAGTCATTTTTGTTAGAAACAGGTAAAGGCTTGTCTGAAGCAGGTTTAGTGGAAGGGAAAGAAGTCTCAAAGTGATTTTCAGTGACTCTACAGCTTGGCCCAGGAAAACAGACTTATAGAAGGGAGAGATAAACAGGGACTTGAGAGGCTTCTGAGATGTGTAGATTGTCTCTCATATTTCTATTCTCTGTTCACTCCTCTTTACATAGTGTTCACTCTGAAGCTGACCTGTAACTTTGCGTTAAGCCTTACTCCAAAATGCTTGGTCTCTTTTGACAGCATTTTCTACTTCAAGCCCCTTTTTTACAAGAGGTAGCCCTCGTCTCCCCACGTGTTTTATGACCCTGTTCATCTTCTTGCATTTCGTGGTCTGCTGAGAAGGGAAAGAGATATACTCTGGCTTGTGACTTCTTCCTGCTTCCAAAGGAGGTGTAGCTGGGAGGGATCATCAGCTCTCCCTGGGATGGAAGAGGGAGCAGCAGTGTCAGCTGCTCCTTAGAATGAATAATTCAAACTCTGAGAGAAAAATACTAGGTTTCATAGTCTTGGTCTTTCCCTTTTTCTGATGCTGGTATTAATTACAGTCTTAATATGTTGTCTCAGTAATGTTGAATTCTTTCCTCCAACATGTTTTCTAGATATTCTTTTTCTGAAGTTTAAAAAACTTAGAAAATTCAATAGTAGAAAAAAAAACACACAAAAAATACCAAAAAACAAAACCACTACCACCACCAAAAAAAAAAAAACAAAAAAAAAACATTTGAAGCTTAACATTTGTTTCAAAGTACTTTCGAAAGAAATATAGTTCAAGGTGCTTTCCAAAATATATAAACGTTTCATAGCCATCTTTGAACTCATGAACAAGCAAAATGTCTTTTATTAATGTAAGTATGGTTATGACCCTATAATGACACATGTATCTCTTACTGAGAGACAGCTTTATAACCTGATTTGCCTGTTGTCAAATTCGCTTAAATAACAGAAACATTTTTCTAGATTCTGACTGTCACCCAACAGAAACTTGGCTTGGCAGTCTGCCAACACTTTTTCTCTCCCTCCTTACTGTGGTGACACACAATTTCTTTGAAGTAAACATGCCACATGCAGTTAGGTTTCAATATCACTAGCTCTAATTATTTGTCTTTTTTGCATCTATCTCATTGCAACACTAAATTACTGTACTGTTTGCAAGGAGGAGTTTGTTAGATAGAATCTTTATGTCTTTTTTGGTAAATTAAAAGAATGATCTAAGAATAATTCAGAGCTATATTGTTAATGAGATGGAAATGTATTGCTTAAGAAATAAAAATAAAAATAATTCTTGCCCTTTGATTTTCAACTAAATTGCATGATATATAGCTTCAAATGTCCTTTGTTGGTATAAAAAGAAAAAAATGCTACTGTTCCTGAAAGAAGCTGAAAAATAACCATCCCTTTCTTTATTCCATGATACCATGCAACAGTGTTAACAAATATTATGGATGTTTAACAGTAGCTATTGCTTATATTGTTTATCTGTCATCCATGTAGTAATTCTATTAGTATTTACTTTGTAGTATTTTCTGATTTGCAAGGTTTTTTCAAAACAGTCAACCATTGTAAAACTGCAATACTTTGATTTTTATTCTAAATAATTCCATTGGCTTTAATAAATAATAATGTGTTATATTTACCATTTCCTCAAGAAAAAAAAAAGTGAACAATAAATCTATACTATATAGCAGTCTAATTGTGTCTCTAGTACCTAGAGATACAAAATGCTCCAAACAAAGCCATTAACTGTCATATACATAATACATGTTAACATACAACAGCATTTTCCTGTCTGTACATGTTCATAAATTTCATAATATACTTACTTACTCCAGTCAGCCCAATTGATTACTGGTGTGTATTCCTTCTCTTAGTCAATAGCCTATCAGTGTATGATACAAGCAACGAAATTAGGCAAGCCAAATAACTTTTGCCTTACTCGTTTCCATTGAAATGTATAAAGATTTCATGTAACAAGCTATCAGGCTGGTCTTAATGCTGAACACCACTCCAAAAGGAGTTCAGGATAACCATGACAGTCCTTGCTGAATTTTATAATGCTTAGTTTCTTTAATAAGTGCTAAAAAATGTACTACGGACACTCCATGCAAGGCGTTGTTACCTTGCATGTCAAGGTAAGATACTGCTAAGAGCAGGAAGGTCTTTGTGTTAAAATGCATTACTTTTAAACACTAATTATTTCTAGTACTCATATTTTAAAATCTAATGCTTCAGCTTCTTCATTTTTCATCCCTTTGGCCACATATGCAGAAAAGATGATGAGCAATTAATCTACCACTTGATAAATTTGAAAAATGTAGATTACAAGGCAAAGACATAAACTGAGAGAAAAACATAGTTAACGTAGTTTTTAACTAAACAGTTGTGGTTTAAGCCATCCGGCAGATAAGAACGACACAGCCATTCACTCACTCTTCCCTCCCCAGTGGGATGGGGGATAGAATTGGAAAAAAGTTAAAGCTTGTGGTTTGAGATAAAGACAGTTTATTAGGACAGAAAAGAAAGAAAATAATAATGATTATAGTACTACTAATAATAATGTGTACAAAACAAGTGATACACAATACAATTGCTCACCACCTGCTGACCAATGCCCAGTCTATTCCTGAGCAGCAGTCGCCCCCAGTCCCAGACAGACACCCCTTATTAATTGCTCAGCATGACATCATTTGGTATGGAATATCCCTTTGGCCAGTTTGGGTCAGCTGTTCTGTCCCCTTCCAGCTTCTTGTGCACCCCCAGCCTCCTCATTGGCAGGGTGGTGTGAGAAGCTGAAAAGTTTTTGTCTTAGTGTAAGCACTGCTCTGCAACAATTAAAACATCAGTGTGTTATCATCATTATTCTCATCCTCAATCCAAAACAAACACAGCACTATACCAGCTACTAGGAAGAAAATTAACTCTATCCTAGCTGAAACCAGGACAGCAGTATATTTTAATTATGACAAAATGCATAATTATTTTTCTTCATTGACTAGTTTTTAATTTTAATTGTGTTAAAGATATCCATTGGGAAAAATCAGGCATAACACAATGACGTGATAAACGTCTTTGCTGAAGATTTAAACATGGGTTTAGAAATACTTTAAACCCTGAATCTGTTTTTGACAACAAACTCTGTGTCCAGAAATGTATGATGCCAGTCTAGAAATAATTAAAAATACAGTAAGGCCTGTTTCTGACACATTTTTTTAAATGAAAAAAGTCATAAATGAGGATACCATGTGCACATTATTCAAGAGAAAAAAAAAGTATAAGAACTGTTGTATTTATTTATTTAATTTCATTCAAATAACCTTTAACTTAAAGACTAGGTTAGTTAAAGCAAGAGATCACTGGTTTTGATGACACTATCTACTCAAAGCTCTCCAAGATCTAGAGAAACAAAGTAATGACCATGACATTAAACATTTTCAGTCATCCTACCAAAACACCCTTAATGTTTTTTTTGCCAAGATTTCTGCAACAGAGTGGAGGAAAAAAAAAAAAAAGCTCTTCTGGTCTTCTGAAATTAGATACAGAGTTTTCTAAGAAATATATATATATATATGTATACATATATATATAAGTATTTCTTTTAATATAGAGAAATTAATATAAGCCTAGAGCAGGGTATAAGCAGGATATTCAGCCAGTGCCACATCTGAAAATCTTTATATATATTTTTTTCTTTCTTTCAAATTACCAATTGGCATATCTTTGGAGAATTTGCTAGTCATATTGCACTGTTGATATGCGTATATTTGTGCATGTGTGCATGTGTTTGTATGCATTGTATGACTAATGTAGGCTGATCAAGGAGCCAACAAGGAAATAGGCTCTACTGGACTTCTTGCTTACAGGAAGGACTGTTTTGGGATTGTGAATGCCAAGGGCAGCCTTTTATATGTATTTGTATATGTATATTTAAATATACGAGTGATTTCAAACGCTTATGACTTTGTCAAGAAATTACAGGTTGGTTAGTAAATGTTCCTTTAGGATTTTTATTTTATTTTCCTGTTGTTTCTGTTTTCTTTTTTAGAGCAAAATAGAAAAGAATCTTATTTACTGGTCTGCCTCAGCTATGAATATGCTGTTTATACTGCTGAAACACTATCACATGCTTAAAATTAGACAGTTAAAATTAAAGCTAAATACCTAAGAAAAATCTTACTGTATGACTTTCTTCGGAGAGCTCTTACAGAGAGGTCAATTACATAGAAATAGAGGCAGGACCCCGAGACATTAGGAAGTGATATGCTAATGATAAGTGGGCAATATGTTTGAAGAGGTTAGCTAGAGACACAAATGGTTCTGCCTTTGACCTACTTCACTGGTGGAGTAGCTGTTTGCATGCAATTCATTTTCAGTGTCTTTTTACAGTGATTTTGTGCCTTCTTTTTATTAATATGGAGAAAAATACAATGGTTTGATTTAACAGTGTGCTCTAAGAGGGCCTAAAAGATATCTTAAATTATTATTTAATTGTTATCTTCTGCTGAGGCCAAAGCATTTACTCCTTCCTTGTTATTGAGACAAATGTCTGCACAGTCTGTTGTTAAACTTAACAAGAAGTCTTTGTGATATTTTTCATGGTTCTTTAAAAAATAAAGTGTACTCTACAAATATTTAATCTGCTTATATAATACTGGCTCATAAAATGTGCCAGTATTTCCTTTGTGGTAGGTATACTCTAGCTCAGGATGTCTAATTCAGATCTCAGTGTTTTTGGCAAAGTAGAAATATGTGTTTTAAATGAACTACTTTAATAAATTAAACAAACAATTTATTTAATTAATTATTTTGCATATTATATTTCACTAATGATTGCAAAACAATGCTCCCTCTTATTTTTAACATGACCTCCCTCACTTTCTCTAGAGAAAAAGCCTTTTTCTTTCACCAGTCTCCACATTTTATTACTGCAATCATTAGTGAAATGAGAAGTGCTATCTTTAACTACTAGGTAAATTAAGGTTAAATTATTTATGTCATTTACTACTAAGTAAATTAGAATTTAATGTGTGTGTGTGTGTATTTTCTGTGTCAACCTCTTTCATGGCAAGCTGATTCATACCAGAGCACCAACTTAGAGTAAACCAGGGTGCATCAGAGATGAACTTCTATTCACTTGAGAGCTAACTAATCCTCAAGTATATCTTGAATAGTTTTGAAGTCAGATTTCCAACCTGAGAAAAATCTTTTTGATCTGTATTATAAAATGCTTCAAATCTCACTTCTATGCCTCCATTATTCTTCAGTACTACAAATAGATTTTGTAGATACTTGATTAATGTTCTGGAAATATAATCCCGTTTATTTCTTTAACAGGGAGATGGAATACAGTTTGACTTGTGTTTGACCTTTCTGAAGTGTCTACTAGTGATGAAAAGAAAAATATCTTACAGATGATGTGGTGTTCTGTCACATATCCATATAAAACTACCTTGAGAAGGCATCAGAAAAAGCTCTCTCTACATGTTAATGTATTTAGTTTGAGAACTTTTATTCGAGTTTGATAGTAGATTACTCTTGGGACCATTATGTTGTTTAGTGTCCCTGAGATCAGTCAAATATGAAAAAAATAATCAAAACAAGGCTGTGCAACTAATTGATTTTTTTTGGTTCATTGGTTGAATGAAACAATTGTCAAAATGATCAGGTCAAACTATTTTTTGTGCTGAAACAAAAAATAAAATCTTTAAATATATTATATTTTTTATTTTTCTTAAAGTAACTACCACATAGTTCAGTTAGACCCTAAAATTTGGTATTTTGGTCAACAAGTAGCTCTTCTATGTCAGTAATGCTGATATTTGGTCCTGCTCCTTTTTGTTGGAGTAGCAATACTAGTAAGGTCATCATTACTATGGCTATTACTTTTCAAAAGTATTTTATTCAGCTCTATTTCCATAAAATGTATTTTCTCTATATTTCTACTGAATTTGTTCTATAACAAAACATTTGATGATGCAGTACCCTTATGACACCGCTGTCATAGTAATGATGAACAAAATCCTCTTCTCTATACAGCTATTTTTCATTTATTAGAATGCAACCCTATTAATCATAACTTTGACAGTTTAATGCTTGGATTACAGCATTAAAATGTAATTCATTAAAATTTGTTCCAGGCAGCATGAGTCAGGCAGTAAAATATTTATTACTGTTTTCTGCACTTCTGGCAGAAAACTGAATTTTAAAAACTTTTTTTTTTTTTTTAAATCATATATACTATATATTAACGATCATTGCCATGTAAAAAGTTACACGAATGTGTGATACACTCTGTAACATGGCAGTCCTGTTCCACTGTTCTTGCATATGTTTTCAACATCAGGATTTTACCAGAATTTTTACCAGAATCATCTAGCCAAAGTAGCTGCCCTTCTTTTCACCCATGGAAAGGTACCGACTCAGGCCTAAAACTGTATTCATAGTTGATGTTTAAAACTGCAGTATCAGCCAAAGATGCCTATCAGTATTGCCCTCCACAAGAAGAACAACACATCGGGGCATAAGCTAGAACAGGAAGTTCTAGGAGTGCTTCCTAACATAGTCTGGTAAAGGGAGCCAACAAGGAGATAGGCTCTATTGGACCTCCTACTTACTGGAAGAACTGTCTGGGGATTGTGAAAGCCTTGGCTGAAATAATCATGGCACGTGTTCAGACTACTGCATGTAAGCAGCAGGGCTGAAATCAGGATCACAGACCTGGACTTCAGAAGAACAGATTTGAGCCTCTTCAGTGATCTGCATGGTAGAATCCCATTGGAAACTATCTTGAAGAGAAGCAGGGGTCCAAGACAACAGGTTTATATTCAAAGACGGTGTTAGAGACCTTGGAGAGCTCAAGGTAGGTCCATTCCAATGAGAAGGAAATCAAACAAAAGTTGCAGGAGGCCTGCATGGATAAACAAGGAGCTTTTGACTAAACTCAGACATAAAAAGGAAGTGTACAAGTGGAAGAAGCACAAGCAGGTAAGCCAGATTTAATGGAAAGATGCTGTATAATTGTGCAGAAATAGGATTAGGAAAGCAAGGCCCACCTGCAGTTAAAGCTGGAAGGGGACGTGAAGAGTAACAAGAAAGGATCACAGAAGTAGATAAACAGCAAAAAGAGGCAAATATAGGCTTGCTGCCAAATAGGAAAGGGGATATTGTTAAAAAAGGACAGAGAAAAGTTGAGGTATTACCCTGGTTTCAGCTAGGATAGTGTTATTTTTCTTCATAGAGGCTTCCGTGTTTTGGATTTACGATGAAAATAGCGGTGATAACACACTGATGTTTTAGTTGTTGCTAAGCAGTGCTTGCACAGAGCCAAGCACTTTTCTGTTTCTCACACTGCCCTGCCAGCATGGAGGCTGTGAATGTACAAGAAGCTGGGAGGGGACACAGCCAGGCCAGCTGACCCCAATCAACCAAAGGGATATCCCGTACCATACAATGTCATGCTCAGCAATAAAAGTTGGGGGTGGGGGGGAAGGGGTGGAAGAAGGAGGACTGGGGGTTGTTTGGAACGATGGCATTTGTCTTCCCAAGAAACCATTACATATGACAAGCCTGCTTTCCTGGAAATCCAAGAAATTGATTCCTTGTTTTGCTTTGCTTGCATGCACATTTACTTTACCTAGAAACCTGTCCCTATCTCACCCCATGAGTTCTCATGCTTTTACCTCTCTGACTCTCTCCCCCATCTCACTGTGGGAAGAGTGAGTGAGTGCTTGTGTGGTGCTTAGCTGCCTAGCAAGGTTAAACCACAACAGGTAATCAACGCCTTCTTTGCCTTGGTCTTTACTTATCAGACTAGCCTACACCAGCTTCAGGCCCCTGAAATCAGGTTCCCCCTTGAAACACTGGAAGATGACAGGCTAGGAAGAAGCTTTGGAAAGAAGGTCATGCTAGTTCTGGTTGGCACCAAATTGACCATGAGCCAGCAATACACCTTAGCAAAGAAGGCCAACAGTCTCTGGGGCAACATCAGGAAGAGCACTGCCAGCAGATCAAGGGAGTGATCTTTCCCTTATACTCAGCATTGATGAGATCATATCTGGAGTGCTGGGTCTGGCTCTGGTCTTCTGTACAAGGGAGACGTGAACATACTGTAGAGAGTGCTGTCAAAGGCCGTGGAGATAATTAAGGGACTGGAGCATCTATCGTATGAGAAGAATCTAAGAGAACTGGGGATATTGAGTCTCGAGGAGAGAAGTCACAGGGGTAGTCATATACACATGTATAATACCTGATGGCAGGAGTAACTAAGAGAGCCAAGCCCTTTTCAGTGGTGGCCAGTGACAGAACAAGAGGTAGTGGCACAAATTGAAGCACAGGAGATTCCATCTGAACATAATAAACCCATGTTTACAGTGTGGGTGATCAAACCCTGGACCAGATTACTGAGAGAGTTTGTAGAGACTCCATCTGTGAAGACACTCGAAATCCATCTGGACACAGCCCTGAGCAGCTATCGTGGGTTGCCAATACACCACTCTCTTACTCCCCCTCCTCAGCAAGACAAAGGGAGCAAATATGATGAAACAGCTTCTGGTCTGAGATACAGGCAGGGAGATCATTCACTGATTACCATCGTGGGCAAAACAGATTCTGTTTGGGGAGGATTAATCTAATTTACTGCCAATTTGTAGCATCAGATAGTGTGACTTAAATGAAAATAATAAACACCTTTCCCCCACTTCTCTTCTCCTACCTTCTCCCTTCCAAGAGGCACAGAGGAAATGGGGAATGGGTGTTGCAGTCAGTCCATGATGCTTCTGTGCTGCTCCTTCCTCCTTCCTCCTCATCCTCTTCCCCACTCCAATGTAGGTCCTTCACATGGTCTGAAGTTCTGTCCAGGTACCTGCTCCTGTGTGGGCACAACTACCTGAAAGGAAGTTGTGGGGAGCTGGGGGTCAGCCTCTTCTTGCACATAACTTGTGACAGGACAAGAAGGAATGGCTTCAAGTTTCGCCAGGGAAGGTTCAGGTTGGAAATTAGGAGACATTTCTTCTCAGAAAGAGTAGTCAAGCATTGGAATGGGTTGCCCAGGGAGGTGGTGGAGTCATTGTCCCTGGGGGTGTTTAAGGAAAAGCTGGATGTAGCGCTTAGGGACATGGTTTAATGGGTGACATTGGCAGTAGGGTCATGGTTGAACCAGATGATCTTGAAGGTCTTTTCCAACCTTAGTGATTCTATGATTCTATGATCCTCCAAGACATACCCATTTGCTGTGGTGTTTGGTCCTCCATGGGCTACAGTGTGAATATTTGCTCCAATGTGTGTGTGTGGGACACCCTGTTCTACCAGGAGCCTCTCCATGGGATGCACAGGGACTTCTGCTGCGTCATCTGGTGCACCTCCTCCCCTTCCTTCTTCACTGACCTTGGTGTCTGCAGAGCTGTTTCTCTCACATTTTTTCATTCTCTCCCAGCTGCTGTTGTGCAGCTGTTTTTTCCCTTTCTTAAATCTGCTCTCACAGAGGCACAACCACTGTCACTCACTGGCTCAGCTCTGGCGAGCAATGGGTCCCTTTTGGAACCAGCTGAAACTGGCTGTTATCTAACATAGGGCACATCTTGGACTCGTCTCACCCCTACTATAAAAACCTTGCTACATAAACCCAATACAGCACCCTGTTCTAGGTGACTCTGACCCCCTCAACAGAGGTGCTGGACTCGATGATCCACAGACATCCTTTCTAAACAAACTCAGCATTTTGACTAGCTTAGTTCAAATGACTTCAGCACAAGTTGGATCAGTCTCAGCAGTTTCCTACTTCCCCTCAACTGTGCACTTCCAACTCTGGCTGCAAGTGCCTTCTCCCTTTCTTGTGCTAGTACTGGTGCTTCTTTATCCCATTGTAAACTGATTTGGAATAACAAACTCGAAGAAATATAGTCCATCAAAAAAAAATAAATCATACTGTTTTATATTGAGAAATGGAAACTGATAAATCCTGTATGAAATACAAGGTTTTAATAATATAAATATATTTTGTATATATAAGACAATTGGATTAGATAGTCTGGAGCTGATGCTGATGTGTTCTATGAATACAGAACACTGTCCCAGGTATCTTGTCCTGGAGTCCTAGCCAGGATTAGCAAGTATGAAAGGAAGAGGTTTTTTTTTTTTTTTTTTTTTTCTTCTTCTGATGAAATCACTTGATTCCATTACCTCTTCAGAAATTTATTTGCCCTTTAATCCTGTAACTCTGCTGGTTTCTCTAATGCCTGACATCAATGACTTCTAGCTTTGTCTGACTCTCAGATATTGTCTATGTTCCTTGTCTTACTGCTTGCTACTTATCTGACAATCTTCTAAATTGAATGAATAAAAAAATATATTTTGTAGAGGATTTGGTGTGTTTTTTTTTTATTTTTTTTGGTACACCATTTCAAGGTTTTTCTCTAAATTAAATATTTTACTCATTTATAGGTTTAGGAATCTAACTTCACAAAAATTAAAGAGTTGTTTAGATATGCAAAAAAAAATAATCTCATTGTCTCCTAAGTTATATTTCTTTAGAGAGATGAATTTTAAAGGACAATAAAGCATCAGTTCTGATGATCCATTTGAAATTATGACACTGCAGAGAACTATTTGTCAGAAGGAAAGGAAGGAACGTTGTTATTGCTTTTTGCATGGCGTGGCTCTGACTCTGTGAAACATCTTTTACAGTTCCAGAGATAAATCAGCTGGGCTATGCTCTTGCAGACATCTTTCTCTTCCATGCAATATAGTATTAGGTTATTCTGGCAGTAAGATGTCCCCTCTGATGAATTGAATGTTTTCACATAATTCATGCTGTTTAGGTATAGGAACAAAGTACCTCATGGTTCTGAGATAATGAATATAGTATGTTTGATTAGTTCTTGGCAATGTTGAAATGGATTACCTACAAAAGAGATATATACATATCATATTAACTTCATAAATATATTTTTGGTTCAAAGCTTTTCAAACTAAAATATGTTTATTTTTCTATTTCATTTTGTGAGACTCAAATGACATATAGAAAGGCAGTTAATCAGATCTTCTCTCTGGTGCCCAGCAACAGGACCTGAGTTCAGGCTGGGTGTTAGGAAAAGGCTCTTTATTAAGAGGGTGGTCAGGCACTGGCACAGGCTCCTCAGGGCAGTGGAGTCTGCCGAAGTTCAAGAAGTTTGAACAATGCCCTTGGACACATGATCTGATTTTTGTGTGGTCCTGTGCAGAGCTAGGAATTGGACTTGATGATCCTTGTGGATCCCTTCCAACTCAGGATATTCTATGAAAAGTAGGAAGATTTCATGTCATCAATGAAAGTGAACCTTATACAAAGGCCAATCCCTCTGCTAGGTGTATATTTAGAAATATGTTAGATCCATGTTAAATAGTTGCTCCTACATGATTAGATGTTCATATTTTTGCCAAGACCATTTATATTTCATGAGAAAATACGCAAAAAATATTTTTAAAATGGTGTGCTCAGTATTTGGAATTTCTTCTCAGTGTTTGTTTGTTCGTTTTCGTTAAATAATGCATTTTTTGATGTCTTTCTCTCTTCCTGAAAGTAGTAGTCCTACTTCAGATGAAGTTTTGCTTCTGATTCTGACTTATCACAACTTGTTACACAATTATACAGCTCTGAATGAAAAAAGGTTCAATTCACTGAACAGATAGGTAAGGAAAAGGTGTGTATCTTACTGTTTCTGCAATATGGAGTTAATTTCATTAGCTGTCATAAAGAGTATATTAGCAATTTTATGTATGTGAGGAAAAGAGGACTACATACACTACTACTGAAACTGGGTTTGATTTTGGAGACACAATGAAATATTTATATTATATTTGAACTTCTTGGTTTGTATCCAAACCAAATATAGGAGTATTGAAGCAACAGAAAAACCTTGTCATTGCTAGTATTATTATTTATTTTCCATGCACTTAGAGATGCAGGATTTGTGTTAAAGATGCTATATACTCTTCAAACACATAAAAATTATGGTTTCTTGAACAGCTTATGGTGTAAATTTTAAACAGGAAAACAGTTGTTACCAAACCCATGAAATCATGTACGCTGTTATACGAAAGATAATACAGTGTTAGGTAGCAGTTATGGTACTTGTCTTCTAACTGAGCTCTTTTACATGTAAGATTATGTAGGGTGATCCATCCCCTAGCCACAAGGTAACACTGCTGTCTTACCTTTCTGGAGAAGTATATGAAGTCTAAAAGAAAATAGAATAGAATCAGAGTGGGCTGTAAGAATCTGAATGTATTAGTGCTGACATGGGGAGAGATCTGTGTATTTATGAGATCTATATCAAATGTAACCTGCACTGTCAGACGTGTTTTTTTTTTTTTTGAAGTAATTTGGCAATTTCATATCATTCAAGTATGTGGTAAATTAAAGTACTCAGACCTATAGGTATTTGACCAAATCAGACTTCAAATGCTTAAAGATTGTTCATTAGGAGAATTGTGTTTAAGGGAGTAGGTTGGATACCATGCAAAGTGTGTACTGATGGCCAAATTTTTTAGATCACTGGTAAACCACTGGTCTACTAATTAAACTTTAGTAAATCACTGTGTCTCTAATGTTGAAGGTTTTCAGAATTATTGAGGAAAATACTAATGTAATATATGCATGATATGTACTGCATCCACTTTAAATTACATACTTTCCTTCACTGCTCACTTTATTTTTAAAATTCCATCAGATACCTTTCCAGTATGTAACTTGCCAACCACATCTAGAGAATACTTAAGCATAAACCCATGGATGGTTCTGAATTAACTTAGACTTATTTAAATAGCTTCTCTTCGGTTAATATGATAAGGCATAACTATAGTGATGTACTACTATATGCCAAGAGATTCTAAGGAAGTTCAGATAGACTCTTAACTACTGAAGAATTGAAGTTGTACTATAAAACCAAGAAAATTCTAATAACAATGTTTGAGCATTGGAAATAAAAGATGAGTGCATGCATAATTTTCTTTCATGTTTATAACAGAAGGGGCATGATAAGGTAATGGGAAAACAGGTGTGACTGATAGCTGCAGGAATAAGTATTTGAAACATCTTTCTGTTTCAAACACAAAGGCTTTCCTAAATACATTTTTTTTTTTAAACTGAAATATCTTCAGTTCTGTATATTTCTTTCTTCTGATCTCTCCAAAGACTGTTGGCTGACCTTTAGAAGACAATGTGAAGACTCCTTTCGTTTTCTATCTTTCCCATTAGGTATCACTAACTCATTAAGACTTCAGTGGAAAACAAATAGGAAATAATATTATTCTCATTATTATTATTGTAAACAGAAAGGAGAAAAAGCAGTAATCATTTTATAGAAGTGTATTAATTTACATTTCTGTAAACAATTCCATGTAATATAAACTAATGCTGAATTCTAGATTCGGTAGGTGCCCATCTAATTAAAATGAGCTATAAAAATTCTTGCAATGAGACTTGTTTACAGATCAGTGCATTTCTAACTATTCACATAACAGAACATGTTATACATGTCTGTCAGATATAATGGCACTAACACCGAGCACAGATTACAGCTGTACTGGTTAATATCAAGAAAGAAAATGAGAAGATGCATTCTGGCCAATTTTTCATGGTTGAAATTAAAGCAAATAATGCTATTGACTTTACTAGAAATCTGACTGCATTCAGCCACATGATAGTCCTATAGCTAGAAAAATAGGATGCTCTACTGTGAACAAGAAATGTCTGAGCTGTATAGTGCATTTTACTATTATAGTGCAGATAACCAGATACCAAATCATGCCGTACCGATTGTGGGTAGCCTTGTGAATCCACTAAAAATACTTTCTTCTGAATCTTTTCTCACTAGAAATTAATTGAAAACTAGGTAACTATTTTTTGATCAACTGCTTTAAAGGCCAAAGCATAAATTATGAGCTCTGTGTGTATAAATGTATGTGCATGTAAAGCATATTTACAGTTCCTTATCACTTATTGAAGAAATCATCTTTTTTTTTTTTTTTTGACACAGCTCTTGTTAAGAAAATATGACATTTTTCTTCTAGATTTGTGCTGAAGTTGCTATAATATTTCAGTTCAAAAATTCAAGAGAACAAGTAATTTGTTCTGTTCTGTAATTTGTAAAATAACCTGATACAGGATTTAGTTTTCTCTTGATTCTCATTTTCTACTTATATAAGACTTAGGATATAAATATAGATAAGGTTGTTGCAGACATTGTTGTGTTTAGTTAATTTACACAATTTGAAAAACAGAACACAAAGATAAGCAATTAAAAGCTAAATAAAGTCTGTTAGATATGTCAAGATTCTCTGGAAAAAGAGAACTGTGTGAGAAAAATGTTTGCTTCTAGACAGAACTGAAGAGTTTCACATTGATGTATAACATATTTAATATATTACAAGGACTTTGCACTGTGATTACTTTCTAGGAGAAATATACAGAGAACTCTTGAAGTTCACATAGGTACTATTCATACTTGAAACCAGGCATTTCAATTAGTAGTATTGAAGGCGATCATTTATGATGATTCACTTATAGATAAATCCTGCATCAGGAAAAAAAAAAAAAAGAAAAGCTTCATCACATAATATCATTCTTTTTCATATATAAAATGTATTTATTTAGAATATTCTTAACTTTGTAACAATGCTATTGCTGTCCCTTAAATAACACTACTCAGTTTACAAGGTTCCATAACAGAGTATTTATTTTAAAAGCTGAAGGCCTTGAACAATCCATATCAAACCTAAGATTGCTTTTTCAGAGACTGAATAAATGAGTGTTGGACAGCTAGTCTTCTACCTTATTTATCGTATTCACTAATGTTGCTACTACTTCTGAAAATAATCTCTTTGTGCTCCCAATATATCAATTTTTTCATCTTTTCTTAAACAGCAATAGCATCTAATGCAAAATTCCAGTCCATCCCCCATAACATGGCATCTCTTCTTATAAAGTTCTTGGGGGCATAAAGAACAATGAAATCAATCTTTCTAAATTTTCCTGACTGAGGTTTATTATCTTGTAAACATAACTGGAGAATAAAATAAGTTTTGCTTGGTTATATAGTTCTGCAATACAGCTTTTTGTATATTTTTGTGGATTTACATTTTTTTCTAAGTGCTCTTTATGACTATTTCCATATTGACAGATGGATAATGATTTACATAATTCAAATATAGTTTCCCAAAGAAAGTAGAAAGAAAATAGATTAGGCAAAATATTGAAAAAGTGACGATAACTTCTACAGGGAGCAAAGTACATTAAAGAGCAACTCAAGGTTTAAAGTGGAGGAAGCCATATAATCTTTTCCTCTAGGAGTTTTTCTTTTCAAAGAAAGTGATATTCCTGTTTTTTTTTTTTGTTTGTTTGTTTGTTTTTTTGGGGGGAGTAGGGGGGAGGAGGGGAGGGCAGAGCTAAATAGGTTATATTTAACTCAGCATTTCATCCTATAGCTTTGGGCAGGAGTGGGTATGTGCACTGCATACAGAATTTATTTGCAATAGAAGTCCCTTCCTTTCTAAATTCTGCAGTTTATGTTTCTGTTCAAAAATGTCTGTTTTTATTTACAGAGAAGAATTAACCAACTCTTTTCTTTTTTTTTTTAACTAAAAAACAAAACAAAAAAAAAACCACAAAACCAACAAAAAACAACATGAGAATGCAATCACCTTTGAAAATGGTTTTATGACAATCTTATAAGAATATATTTCATACTGTCTCATAAAATTAAACTGAAAACAATTAATAACGTGCACTAGCAGCACAAATGAAGCATAAGGGTGGCAGACAACAGTATATGTGGCATTCATTACTTTATCAAATACTTGCTAGAACACAACATTACCTAAATGTATAAATGCAAATTAATGTGAAACAAACAAGTTATTAAGAATTTATAAATTACTGTCAAAGTTGTGTGAGAAAAAATACTAGAGGCCTGAAAATCCATTGTGTGGAGCCAATGCCATCATTGTCTATATACAACATTCCTGTAATTCTAATGTAGTACCCTGTAATAGTGGGGAGGGGTGTTGGGAGGGTAATATACATATATAAGCATGGCATCTACTTGATTCCTTAGCTGGAGACTCATCCTACTGCTTCAGTGAAATCCTGCTGAGCTCTGATAGGTCATGCTGCCTGAGGTCAGGCTCTGTTTGAAGTTTATAATCATGCTTTCAGATGGTGTTCTATTTGTGAAGACACTCTTTCAGTTCAAAAATATGAATTCCTTTTTGGTGCTGCATTTCTTACCAACCTTTCTTTTAGTTTCCTTCTGGTGACCTCCTACACTCAGGCTAAGTTCTTTTTTTGGTAGGATACCCACCCAGAGTACCTGGTGGATGAAAGTTACTGGTCTCCAGAAAGGTTCAGATTTCCTTTTGGTATTTTACAGCTTATGGTAGGTACAGTGTAATAACAGCAAGATCTGTTATCCTGTATTTTCAGGTACACTATGTGACTATACAAATCCATCAGAGATTGTCCTGTCTGTCAGACAGTAGACATATAGAACTTACACATTATATTTCAGAATCATCTGTAAAAACCTCATCTCCCAGATCCCTTGATCCTGACGCTCAAAACCCTTATAAAGCCATACTTTGAGCGTCTCCCAGTCTACATGTTTTTCTACCCATTTAAGAAAGTGTTCTTGTCTGAAGTAATTTCTGGCAAGAAAGGAGGTGAGATATTTAAGGCTTTCCAGTAAATCAACATATTTATGATAAAGTGTTCCTGCAGATTAATTCTAAATTTCTGCAAGAGAGGATATCCAAAAATCCATTAAAAAAAAAAAAGAGATTTTTTTTAAAAAACTTTTTATTTTCCAAAAAAGCATAAACTAATCACTAAGTACATTTATGTGCCTGCACTCCACAACCCCAATGCAAGGAGCCCCTTTTGTTTTAGGAGTGGCCCTGTGAAGAGTCTCAAAATCATGGTTTTGATATTTAGTATTCAAAGCATAAGTCTCTCGATAAAGAGGCTCTTGAACTAGGCT